>NC_086189.1:10369811-10677311 GCF_023053635.1 Elgaria multicarinata webbii
ATTCGTTTAATTTAATTTTTCCAACCCCCTCCTCAGTACAGGAATCCACCCTAACGCATACCTGACAGATGGTTGTCCAGCTGCCTCTTGAAGGCCTCCATGGTCATCCTGACTATGTATGTAACGCCTGGAAGATTATGAGGGACATAGATTAACTTCTCTGTGCGGTGGGATGAAGTTGGGTTCCTTGGCTTAATAGTTTAGGGTAGTGACATGAGGGAAAGCAATAGACATAATTCCATCTTCCTGGGTGAAAACAGACTCCTGAAATTCTCCACTGTGGGTGGGTGGTGAAATTGTGTGTGTGTATACAGATTTACTAAATATTTTCCAGAGGGAGGAGAGATTCAGCAACAGTTTCGTAGGGGTTCAGCTCACCATTAGAAGTGGCAGAGGAATAGCTCCTTTATCTCCCCCACCCCAGTGTGTGTGTGTGTTGGAAATCTGGCAACTGTGTTGGAAATCCAGCCACCATTTTGCATCCTCTTCAATGCCCAAGGCCTAGCTTCCTTCCGGGGCATTGCGTACATGTGTGCGAAATATCAATTAACACAAAACCAACTAAATAAGTTGGATAATATTCAGGAAAAATGCCCCTCTTTTTCGGGGGGGGAAAAAGAAAATTAACGGAAATATTATCAGAAAATCTCTTTTGAGAAATCTCAAGTCCCTTGTACTCCAGTAGTGATTTTGGGAGGACCTTTGTGCTGAAATATTCTCTGCTTCAGCTTGGTTTCATCTTTTGTACAATGGTGATTTGAAGCCGGAGGGAAGAGAAACCTTTCAATCCCTTCACTGCTTGCTGTGTTTTACTTTTATTGGTTTTTAAATTTTATTTTAGTATGTATGTGGGGTTGTTTTTCATTTATTTATGCGCCTGAAATGTGATTCCTCGTCTTTCCCCCTTTTTCTTTCTCATTCCCTGTACATATTTTTTTTTGGTGTCGTACAGGCCTAGAGAAACTTATTTTATTACTACTATTATTATGATAGCTGGGGCCATAAATTATTCACTTAGTGAGGAAAAAAATGTTCCTTCTCTCTAGCTGCTTTAAATGATTTAGTTTATTTTTTTTGTTTCTACATATTCAAACAAGATATTTGCTGTGGCCAGTTTCCACATAGGCTGCCAGCTGTTTGCTGTGACCATCCAGAGGTTTTTGTGGGGGTGGGGGAATGAACCTTCTCCAGAGCTTATCTCCTCAAGGGCAAACAATACACAGTCAGTGGGAAGCCAATATTCTTCCGAGGGGGAGAACGCAGAGAGGTTAACCGATCCTAGAGTACGCTGCAGACTAAAACAGGCGGAGCTAAAAGAAGGCAAGAGAAAGTCTGCCTGGCTTGCATCCCGTCAGAAGCTGCCTCAGAACTAGTCTCTCTGAAGTTAACATGTCTTGAGAAAAGGCTTTCCATTCTTCTTGAAAGGACAATTGTCTCGCTTAGTTTGCATAGTTTTGCCTAGGAGGAAAGTTACTAGAGATTAGACTTTCTTCAGGCGGGAAGGAAAGTTTATTGCTTGAATAAAGCTTTGTGGATTACTTAGCAGGCCTCATTATTGTCTCCCAAGAAGGCGGGAGGTTTTGGAAAACATGACAGGGGGCACATTGCAGAACAAGCGCACGGGTGCTGCTTCCGCTAAAAAGAACACCACAAAAGGGCTCTGTGATGCTGCGGCTTTTTGAGGCCGAAGTGGCTGGTTTGGTGTGCGCCGGCCACAACGTCATCTGTCGCAAAGGACCTGACAACACGCCTAAGCTGCAGTAACCCCCCCTTCCCCATCAAGACCTTCTCTGTAGCGGCCCCCACCCTCTGGAAAACTCTCCCTCGTGGGGTTCGGGAGGTGGAAAATGTAATAACTTTGAAACGCCTCCTAAAAACATGTCTTTTTAAGCAAGCCTTCCCTGGACTGTGATTTATTCTGGTTTGATGTGATTTTGAAATTTTAATCTGGACTTTCTGGTTTTAGTTGTAAACTGCCCAGAGAGCTTAGGCTGTTGGGCAGTATAGATATGCAATAAATATAAATAAAGAAGACAGCCCCTTCTTTAAAAGCAGAAGTGAAAGCTTTCAGTGTCTTCCTTGCGGCTGCACAAAAAGGAGTAAGAAGATAAGAGTGGCATCACTCTTATAAGAAGATAAGAGTGATCAGAGTGAAGGGAAAGGTGGATGATATGGGCATCTGGGCCAGGAGTCTGAGCTGCCACAATGGAACATAAGAACCTAAGAAGAGCCCTGCTGGATCAGACCAAGGGTCCATCTCGTCTGTTCTCACAGTGGCCAAACAGCCATCGGCCAGGGATGAGCAAGCAGGACATGGTGCAACAGCACCCTCCGGCCCATGTTCCCCAGCAACTGGTGCATACAGGCTTACTGCCTCGAATACTGGAGATAGCACACAACCATCAGGGCTGGTAGCCATTGATAGCCTTTGCCTCCAGGAATTTATCCAACCCCCTTTTAAAGCCATCCAGATTGGTGGTTATCACCACATCCTGTGGTAGTGAGTTCCATGACTTCACTATGCGCTGTGTGAAGCAGTCCTTCCTTTTATTTGTCCTAAATATCCCACCAATCAGTTTCATGGGAGGACCCCACTGGGTTCTAATATTTTGAGAGAAGGAGGAAAATGTCTCCCTATCCACATTCTCCATACGATGCATAGTTTTGTTCACTTCTATCCTGTCTCCCCTCAGCCTCCTTTTTTCCAAGCTAAACAATCCCAGTTGATGTGACCTTCCCTCGTAGAGAAAATGCTCCAGCCCCTTGATCATTTTAGTTGCCTTTTTCTGCACTTTTTCCAGCTCTATAATATTCCTTTTTAGGTGTGATGACCAGAACTCTACACAGTACTCTAAGGGGGGATCTACACTACTGCTTTAAAGTGCTTTAAAGCGCTTTATAACAGTATTGACAACTGTTGGGGCCCAGGACACACTGCATATACAGTTTTCAAAACGTTTTCAAAGTGCTTTAAAGCGCTTTAAAAGCAATAGTGTAGATCGCCCCTAAGTGTGGTCGCACCATCAATTTGTATAAGGGCGGTACGATACTGGCTGCCTTTTTCTCAATTCCTTTTCTCATAATGCCTAACATGGAGTTTGCCTTCTTTACAGCAGCCGCACACTGGGTGGACATTTGCATCGAGCTGTCCACCACAATCCTGAGATCTCTTTCTTGTTCGGTCACCGCCAGCTCAGATCCCAGCAGTCTAAGCGAGAGACGACAGCCCAGAGTTTTGGGGGAGAGGGACAAGAAGAAGGGCCTTTTCTTTACAATGCTGCAAAGGGAGAGGATCTATGACTTAGCTATGGCCTGAATATGGGGAACAAAGGCAAGAAGAAACAGATATAAGGCTATGGCTACATGCCTTTTCCACAGGGGTGGATGGTAACCTTGCCAACGGATAAGGGAAGCGTAGCGGGAGAGGAGGGCTTGGAAGGAAAGATGAAACGTTTGGTCTTGGACATACGGAGTTCGATGACGACAAAGCATCCGAGCACTAATATCAGAGAGGCAGTCAGAGATGTAGGGTCAGAGTTAGGGCGATGGTTCAGTGGGCGGGAG
This sequence comes from Elgaria multicarinata webbii, assembly GCF_023053635.1. NCBI lineage: Eukaryota > Metazoa > Chordata > Lepidosauria > Squamata > Anguidae > Elgaria > Elgaria multicarinata. The sequence continues at coordinate 10,373,376 of NC_086189.1, forward strand.
AGAGAATGAGTTTGAGAGTTTGGTGCTGTCTGTGTACAGGGGTACTGTATTATTATTATTATTATTATTATTATTATTATTATTATTATTATTATTATTATTTATTTATTTATATAGCACCATCAATGTACATGGTGCTGTACAGATTACACAGTAAATAGCAAGACCCTGCCGCATAGGCTTACAATCTAATAAAGTTGTAGTAAACAATAAGGAGGGAAAGAGAATGCAAACAGGCACAGGGAAGTGTAAACAGGCACCGGGTAGGGTGAAGCTAAACAGTATAGAGTCAGAACAAACTCAATATTTAAAAGCTATAGGGAAAAGAAAAGTTTTTAGCTGAGTTTTAAAAGCTGTGATTGAGTTGGTAGTTCTCAAGTGTTCTGGAAGAGCGTTCCAGGCGTAAGGGGCAGCAGAAGAAAAAGGACGGAGCCGAGTAAGGGAAGTGGAGGTCCTTGGGCAGGCGAGAAGCATGGCATCAGAGGAGCGGAGAGCACGAGCAGGGCAATAGTGTGAGAGGAGAGAGGAGAGATAGGCAGGAGCTAGACCGTGAAAAGCTTTGAAGGTCAACAGGAGAAGTTTATATTGGATTCTGGAGTGAATTGGAAGCCAATGAAGAGATTTCAGAAGTGGAGTGACATGGTCAGAGCGGCGGGCCAAGAAGATGATCTTAGCGGCAGAGTGGTGGAACAGAGACCAGCGGACTGGCTGTTGTGGGATTTAATGAGGACACCCAGGGCTAGTGTGGAGAGAGAGAGAGAGAGGGGGGGGGCATGGCCAGATACTTGAGGAAGAACGTTCATCTCTAGAAACAAAAAAATGATGAGCCAGGTAGAAAAAGAACCATCTGAGGATGGAACCGCAGAGATGTACGGTACAAAGGGAGTCCAGTGGGAGAGATGGATCAGGCGGTGGGAAGGTCAAGACATTGGAGGGCTGAATGGAGGCAGCGGGGATTTTGCAGCGATGAGGTTATCAGTGATTTTTGTGAGGGCAGCTTCAGAGGTGGAAGGCCCGTTGAACCGGGTCAAGAACAGAGTTGGAGGGAAATCATTACAGACGGGATAGATGTTTTTAATATATTTCAGGCCTGTGCTATGCTGCCTCGTGTTGTGTTTTATTCTTTTAGCTGATGTTCACATTTGTTTTTGGGTGGATTAAAAAAATCAGTAAATAAATAGATAAGCAAAGGGCGCAGGAGGAAGCAGCCCACTCCAGGAGTTTGGAGGTGAAGGGTAGTTGGGGAGGGAGAGATAATCCCCTCCTGAGAATAATGGAGGCAGTGACATGTTTTGATTGATCTTCACAATACAGAGTTATTTGTCTGTTCTGAGTGCTAGTGGCTTTCCAGGGTCTTAGGTAAGGGGACCCTATGAAAAGGAAGACCGGGCTCCTGTCTCTTTAACAGCTGCATAGAAAAGGGAATTTCAGCAGGTGTCCTTTGTATATATGGGGAACCTGGTGAAATTCCCTCTTCATCACAGCAGTTAAAGCTGCAGAAGCTATACTAGAGTGACCAGATTTAAAAGAGGGCAGCTTTAACTGATGTGATGAATTTCAACAGGTTCCCCATATATACAAATGACACCTGTTGAAATTCCCTTTTTGCTACAACTGTTAAAGATACAGGAGCCCTGTCCTCCTTTTCATATAGTCACCCTATCTAAGGTAGGAGAGTTTTCACCATGCCCTAGCCGCTCCTTTTATCTGGAGTTGCGTAGGAGTGAATCCGAGACCTTCTGCCTGGAAAACCTGTTTTCTGTCCATGAGCTACGGTCCTTTCACTTGATGCTGACCACCTGTTTGCTGTTGGACAACTGAACTCCTTTTAAAGGCATTTTCCATCGAGGAGGAGGAATTAGTAGTTATGTGCCATCAAGTTGGCTTCGACTTATGGCGACCCTATGAATCAACAACCTCCAGCCACACCTGTTGTAAACTACCCTATTCAGATCTTGCAACTTCGGCCTCATCTACACCAAGCAGGATATTGCACTATGAAAGCGGTATATAACATGTAGGAGCCACACTACTGCTTTGTCGTGGTAGTGAAGTGCACTGACAACTTTTGGGGCCCATTGATACATGCCATATACTGCTTTCATACCGCTTTCATACTGCTATATCCTGCTTGGTGTGGCTCCTGCCTTTTATATATCACTTTCATAGCGCTATATCCTGCCTGGTGTAGATTAGGCCTTCATGTCCATATCCTCTTTTACGGAGTCAACTAAAATGATTAAGGGGCTGGAGCATCTCCCCTAGGAGGGAAGATTACATCAGCTGGGATTGTTTAGCTTGGAGAAGAGGAGGCTGAGGGGAGTCATGATAGAGTTGTACAAAATTATACATGGTATGGAGAATGTGGATGGGCAGACATTTTTCTCTCTCCCTCAAAATACTAGAACCCGGGTTCATCCCATGAAGCTGACTGGGGAGAAATTCAGGACAAATAAAAGGAAGTACTTCTTCACTCAGGGCATAGTTAAATTATGGAATTCACTACCATAATTGGATGGCTTTAAAAGGGGGGTGGATAAATTCCTGGAGGAGAAGGCTATCCATGGCTACTAGCCCTGATGGTTGTGTGCACCAGATGCTGGGGAACATGGGTGGGAGGGTGCTGTTGCACCATGTCCTGCTTATTCATCCCTGGCCGATGGCTGGTTGGCCACTGTGTGAACAGAGTGCTGGACTAGATGGACCCTTGGTCTGATCCAGCAGGGCACGTCTTATGTTCTTAAGTTCCTCTTTTCCTTCTACGTTTTGTTTTTCCTAGCATTCTTGTCTTTTCAAATGAGTCATTGAAATCCACAATAAATCTGTTAGTCTTTAAGGTGCCACGAAACCCCCTCTCTTTCCCCCCGTTTCCCTGCCAAGGGCTATCTTTAAAATCACCGCCTTCCTTGCCCATGTGTTCTTGAATGCTGTTTCATTTCCAGCTTTCTCCTCCACTTGTGCTTCAGCGCCTCTCCCATTTGGAATGTTCTCTTTTTCACGGCTCATGGTTAATTGCCCCTCTGTTGCGCTAGCGATTGGAACGGCATTGAACATTAAGGTTAAATGATGATATCACGACTTAGTATGTTTGCATTTTACATCCAATTGAAAACACAAGCCCTCCGCCTCATTAATCCTTCACAATCCCATTTTTTCTTCTTTTTTTTACTCTTCCTAAATGAAATCGTCCGTTTGGGATGCATTAATTGTCTCCTAACAGCCGCGTGACAGTTACGCCAACGGAGTTTGCATCCAGCGTTGATTCTGAGTAGTGACAACCTGCCTTTGACGGATGCGTGCGTAATTATGTTTACAATTCTACTTAATTAATGCTCAAACCCCTCCGAATCTTGGTCCCCTTGTGGGAATTGGCAGTCGGTCAGAAATTTAAATTAAAAATATCTTTCAGTTAGAAAAAGGATGTGAACAGCTCAGAGCGGTGCGAAGATCTTCAGAAAGACATGCAGAACTTTCTAACTCATCGTTTATTTGATATATGGCTAGCCAGGGTTTGTTTGGGAGACAAACAAACAAACCATGGTTTATTTTCTCAATCCCTGGGTTGTTTAATTCCCGCTTCTTTTGCTGACCCCCTACTGTATTCCAAATGCTTTTGCAGTGTTATAGTACTGGCATGTAGAATGACTTTGTTGTTGTTGTTTTAACCACTCTTGCCTGCTGCTTGAATCCATGACTAACCGACAGTTCTGGATTCACATGTAATGACAGACTCTTGGTTTAAACAAACCAGAGCTCACAACCCAACAATAAACCATGGTTCTCTTTTGGGGTTGTTTGTGGTTAACAAACCATGGTTTGTTAGTTTGGCCGGGTTTGTATAACATGGAAATGAACAATCCATGCATTAAGTAACCCATGGGTTAATATTATCTACAAACTGGGTCCTGGAAGGGATCTACACTAGTATATGAAACATTGTTTTTACAGTCATTGAACGTTTTGTTTTTGAACGATTTAAAACGTAGCAGTTTTTAAAACGTTACTTACTTTTCTCTTTCCATGGGAATGCATTCCTTTTGGCCACACTAAGAAAATAAATCTGTTATATTTCCCCTTCTGCCCATTTCCCCTCCCACTTCCTCTTCTCTCCGAGACTATCCTCCACCTACAAACAATCCAGCAAGCAGCCTCCCAAAAGTGAAACTGGAAGTGTCTGCAAAAAAGAGGCTTGAAAGGGGGGGGGGGAAACGGCTCCAACTTCGGGCATGGAAATTACATAAACACGCCCCCCAGGAATGCGATTGGCTAGTTAAGAACTACAGGAAACCCAGATTCCAGCTGGACATCAGGAAAAACTTCCTGACTGTTAGAGCAGTATGACAATGGAATCACTTACCTAAGAAGGTTGTGGGCTCTCCCACACTAGAGGCATTCAAGAGGCAGCTGGACAACCATCTGTCAGGGATGCTTTAGGGTGGATTCCTGCATTGAGCAGGGGGTTGGACTCGATGGCCTTGTAGGCCCCTTCCAACTCTACTATTCTATGATTCTATGATTCATTTAATACGATGAAATCGGCCATGTCATACCAAATAGAACGACTTATTTCAGAGAAGTTCAAAATAAAAACCGGAGAACAGACAACAATAAAACATCACAAACTGTACATCATGTGGCGAAATACTACCAAACGCACACTTAAAAACGGTAAGACGCGTTCTAACTTGACTAGGGTAGATCCCCTCACAGTGAACATTCTCTTCTCCCTTAACTGCATTTAAAATGTTGCCGATTGCTTTCATGATGTTGAGCTGTTCCTAAGAGCTGTGGGAATAGTTTATTCCCCTCACCTTAAGAATATCTAAAAATAAAATAGGGACCCTGAAGAAAGAAAGAAAAAAGAAAAGAAATCCCTGCTGTTCTGCAAAGTTATCTGAGTTTATTTTGTTTTCCTGTTGCCTTCCTTCAAAAAAATAGAGTCTCTTTTTTAGGTAGAGCATACAGTGCTTAATAAATAAAGGAGACAGCAGGATAACAAGTAAAAAGGTCAGAGTACGGTACATTTTTGAGAGATTCTTGGAACCGTAGAATCATAGAATCGTAGAGTTGGAAGGGGCCTACAAGGCCATCGAGTCCAACAAACTGCTCAATGCAGGAATCCACCTTAAAGCATCCTTGACAGATGGTTGTCCAGCTGCCTCTTGAAGGCCTCTAGTGTGGGAGAGCCCACAACCTCCCTGGGCCATTGGTTCCATTGTTGTACTGCTCTAACAGTCAGGAAGTTTTTCCTGATGTCCAGCCAGAATCTGGCTTCCAGACCCCTGATAGAAACATAGACTCATAGAATAGTAGAGTTGGAAGGGGCCTACAAAGCCATCGAGTCCAACCACCTGCTCAATGCAGGAATCCACCCTAAAGCATCCCTGACAGATGGTTGCCCAGCTGCCTCTTGAAGGCCTCTAGTGTGGGAGAGCCCACAACCTCCCTGGGTCATTGGTTCCATTGTCGTACTGCTCTAACAGTCAGGAAGTTTTTCCTGATGTGCAGCCAGTATCATTGCCATCTATTGTCACTTGTGCATGTGTGCAAAACAGAAATCTGGGCTTAAGAAAGGGTCTATTTGATTAAATTAATCTTATATTCTAATGCTAATCCCTGTGTATACAAATCAGCATGAACCACACACTCCACAGGGTGGTATCAGCAGGTTTGGGGAAGCCCACAGTTTGTAGAAATACCCAAAAACAAGCACAGGAAAACCCTAAGGGTGTAAACGCAAACAAACAAACTCAAAACAACCTAATGAGTGAGCATGCTCCATGGGATGGAATGCTGGCTATATTTGCATGGCAGCAGGAGGAGCTGGAAAATGAAATGGAGTATCCTGAAAGTGGCCCTTGTATGGCTGGAACTCTGAACAGGAACATCCGACACTGCAACATTTTGTTGCAGCTTCCTCTTGTTATTTTTTTTTAAAAAAATTATTTTAAACCATCTGACATCTATTATATAAAGGCACTGTTTCAAAATCCTCGCAGGCATTTGACAGAATTCAATCATGATATAGCGCCGGAGTTTGATATTTGCGTTTGATCGGAATCGGGTGGTGCCCACAAATGTTGACTGTTCTGTATCTGCTTCTCCCGATGGAATATTTGCAATCTGTCCAGTAAGCAAGGGATTGACTTTGCCTACATTTTTGTAGCAAAGTTCTGCATAGTTCGATTGCTTCTGCTATTGCTTATATTTGCTGGCGTCGCCCAAACATTGGCTGTGGCATTATCAACCTGTTAACTCTGGTTACCTATTTGGCTTGTTTAATTGTGGTAGTTGATGGTTACTTTATCAGTCCCTCTCCATCCCACAAATCTGTATCTTCATTCTGAAGGCGCAATGTAATAACTAAAAGTAGTAGTATTGGTTATATTTGCTTTCAAGTTGACTTCAGCTTATGGCAACCCTATAAATCAGTGACCTCCAGTTGCATCTCTTGTTAACTACCCTATTCAGATCTTGTAACTTTATGTAGAGTGACCATATTTTGGAAACCAAAAAGGAGGACAACATGGTCACCCCCAAGGGGGCGTGCCCACCCGAACATATGTCTGATTTTACAGCACACATTTAAGACAAATCTGTTCTACATAACATCTTAATGTTAAAATCACTGAAATAAAGAACAAGTGAGAGATTCAATGTATCTGAAATTAACTTCACTCACTCCTACTTTTGTAGGTTTTGCTGTACTTTGAAGCTTTTGCTATACTCTGTGTTACATTCTCCCCTTCCCTCAAATATCTTTTCTGACTGTATCTTCACTCTTTGCAAGCTGCTGTTGTTGTTAACAGGGTTTGCTACTGCTCCCAGATCTGTTTCAAATTTGGTACAGCTAAAGCTCTACCTAAAAGCTTTCATGGTGCCAACTTTCAGCTCTTTATCTTTAAAAATGACAGTTTAAAAAAATAATAATTTTAAAACCTCATTTTTTAAAAAAATTCCTAAAAAATCAATGGATGAACAGATCTGTTTCAAATTTGGTGTGCCTAAAGCTCTACCTAAATCCTATCATGGTACAAAGTTTCATCTCTTTAACTTTAAAAATGACAATTTTAAAAATAATAATTTTAAAACCTCAATTTTTAAAAAATTCTTAAAAAATCAATGGATGAACGGATCTGTTTCAGATTTGGTGTGGCTAAAGCTCTACCTAAATCCTTTCATGGTGCAAAGTTTCATCTCTTTATCTTTAAAAATTATGATTTAAAAAATAATAATTTTAAAACTTCAATTTTTTTAAAAAAATCTAAAAAATCAATGGATGAACGGATCTGTTTCAAATTTGGTATGACTAAAGCCCTTCCTAAGAGCTACCATCGTGCCAAGTTTCATGTCTTTATCTTAAAAAAATTACGGAGTAATAAGCATTTTTGTTAATTCCCATTAGAACTGCTCTTTGAAAATAATAATAATCCAGATTTCCCCTCCCCTTCTCGGATTTGCCATCAAAAACCCGGACAAATCCGGGTAAATCCGGTCATATGGTCACCCTACTTTATGTCCATATCTTCCTTTGGTCTTCCTCTTTTCCTTCTACCTTCTGCTTTTCCTAGCATTATCGTCTTTTCTAACGAGTCATTTCTTCTCATTAGATGTCCAAAGTAGGACTGTCCCAGTTCCAGCATTTTCGCTTCTAGTGAGAGTTCTGGCTTAATTTGTCCTAGAACCCACATTTGTCATTTTCGTGGTCCACGGTAGCCCCAAAACTCTCCTCCAACACCACATTATTATTATTATTATTTACTGGTATTTATGTATTTATTTATAAAGCACCATCAGTGTACATGGTGCTATACAGAGTAAAACAATAAAATAGCAAAACCCTGCCGCATAGGCTTACATTCTAATAGAATCATAATAAAACAATAAGAATGGGAAGAGAATGCACCAAACAGGCACAGGGGAGAGTAAAACTAACAGTATAAAAGTCAGATCAAAATCAAGTTTTAAAAGCTTTAGAAAAAAGAAAAGTTTTTAGCTGAGCTTTAAAATGAGTTGATTTCAAATGAGTTGATCTTCCTCCTATCTGCTTTTTTCATTGCCCAACTTTTGCATCCATACATGGAGTTCAGAAATACCATGGTCTGAATAATCCTGACTTTGGTTTCCAATGTAACGTCTTTACTTTTAAGGATTTCCCCCAGACCTCTAAAAAAACAAAACAACCAGAAAAATACCTAGTAATTCAAGGGCTGATTCTGTTGTTAGGCTTCGAGAATACAGGCATGTTCTTGGCTTTAGGGCAGTGGTTCCCAAAGTGGGCGGTACCGCCCCCTTGGGGGTGGTGGGATTGCATGGGGGGCGCTAAGAGGCAAGGGGGCGGCAGGGGGGCACTTGAGGTGGTCTTTTCCGAGAAGCGCCTCTCCAGAAGGTCTTAAAACCCAGGGACATTTTTATGGGAGAAGGTAGTTTGGTCCCAGGCCATATAGGGGAAGAATCCACACATGGATTAATACCGTTTAAGAAGAGTCCTTTTAACGGTGAATTGAAATGTTTCAAAAGCACCAAAACGCTAATGAAGAGACATACCCTGCTTGGTGTGCCCCGCCACGCTGGGTGCAAACAGAGGCGTTCACTCTCTTTTCCCTCCCTCCCTCGGCAAGCCTGCGGCGGGTGCTTTGGATTTTGAATAAATATTCAATTAATTGTTACTGTTTTTGAATTTTATTGTTATTATCTTCCTTAGTGGGTCGTTGAAAACTGCTATTCTGAATAATGATTTTTATAGGGTAGGGGGCACTGGGCATGAATTTGTGGAACCAAGAGGGTGGTGACCTGAAAAAGTTTGGGAACCACTGCTTTAGGGGTTTATTCTCAACTTGTATCTGATATGTACTATTTCAGGCTGTCCTCCTCCTCCTCCTCCTCCTCCTCTTCATCAGTGCACACAGAACAGTAGGCATGTCAGAGAGAAGGAGACCCTAGTGTATGCTAGTTTAGACATGCTAGTTTTCTACAAGCAGGGATTGGAGGATGGGCAGAGGAGCATTAAGTTATGTGATCCCCACCCCACTCGCAATCTGAAGAGGTTTAGGCCAGACATAGTCCATGATGTCAAAGGTCCCATGTCTGCTGCCCCAAAATGCATGAAAAGATAGCTTTAAAAGTCATTTGGTGCCTCCTTCTGGATCAGTCATTTAAAACATCTGAACCATTAAATAGGATAGATGTGCTCCTTATTCAGAATTGGAAGCAGCACTAGAAAGATGCCCTGAATAGCAGAGCTGGAGCTAATTTGCACGTTCCTGAATATATTTACAGTGTGCTGTACAATTTTCAGTAATATGGAGGTAACTGGCCATAGCTACTGGACACTTTTCTCCTCGTCTTCGAAATACGTGTAGGCGTGCAATTTAAAAGACATCACACATTTGGTATTCAACTTAGCTCCCTGTATGTGTTTAGCATACATGGCTACCATGCCTTTAACATTTCAGAGGGTTACCCGTGCTAGTCACACACACAAAGGAGACTTGTGGCATCTTAAAGTCTAATAGATCGCCATAAATCTGTTAGCCTTTATGGTGCCACAGGACTATTTTTTAGAATGAGCCTTTAACATTTGTGTGTCCCTGAGGGCTAGAAACCTAAAAAAATAAACAGAAGTCCGCCTCAGGATTCCAAACAAGGAGATTATGGGCCTTATAAAAGGACCACAACACCCACACATGGTTATGCGGGTTCAGGCCACAGTGCATATCTTTTGCCGGTGTTGTTTTAAACAACCACAAAATGCTCACGCTGAAGCCAGAGGGAAATAGCAAAGGGAAAACCCGCTGAAGAGTAGCGGGCAGATTCCAACCCCAGAAGGATAAAGCTGTTAGGTGGATAAGAGCTGGGGCTGAATTATGGTGTTTATCTTGACTGCCAAAGGTAAATAAAAAGGTTAAATGAGCTCCTTTCGCTTTTTAAATAAATAAGTGATTAATAGATCATTCTGCAGAGGGGGGGATAATTTACTACCGGTCGGGGCTGTGCTGCTTAATGCGTTTCTGAGACCTCTGCTGTGCTGTATTTCACGAAAAGCGTCCACTTTGGAGAATGTGTGTGTGTGTGTGTGTGTGTTTGTGCGTGCGTGCTGGGGGATGCAGGGAGTGACGAGGGGGGGGCTGACCCCCTCCCCCTGCAACCCTCCATACCCTTTGCTGATCTTTTTTGTTTTCAAACAGAGATGAAAAAGTGGCTTCTGGACTTCTCAAGCGTTTTTCTGTAAAGAAAAGGGACAGGTTTATTGCTACTGGTTGCCTTTCATAGACCTTAAGACCCATAGATTATTATTACTACTGATAGTACTAGTACTTTTCCTTCTCCTCCTTCTCTGTACATGTGTGCGTATAAGTGAGAGAAATCTTCCGACTTAATGCAACACTTTGTGCATTTGTCAAAGTAGGTCCCTGCAGTATGTTAATTAGCCTTTAATTTGGACATACAGAGATGCCTTGTACTGTTTTACTCAGTGAACCATATTGCCTGTTTTCTGTTACTGGGATCTTCTCTCCAAGATCTCAAGCACATTTCTACCTTGAGACCATTGATGGGAGACACCAGGGACAGAATCATAGAACAGTAGAGATGGAAAGGGTCTATAAGGCCATCAAGACCAGCCCCTTGCTCAATGCAGGAATCCACCTTAAAGCATCCCTGACAGATGGTTGTCCAGCTGCACCTTGAAGGATGTTTCTCTAAGAAAGTGGCATGAAAGTGGTATATAAAAGGCAGGAGTCACAGTATTGCTTTACAGTGGTATTGAAGTGCACTGACAACTGTTGGGGCCCATTGATGCATACCATATACCACTTTCATAGTGTTATATGCTGCTTGGTGTAGATATGTCATGGGCCCCAACAGGTGCTGGTTTTAACCTATAAAGCCCTACATGGCTTGGGACCACAATACCTGACGGAACGCCTCTCCCGACATGAACCTACCTGTACACTGCGCTCAACATCTCAGGTCCTCCTCCGAGTGCCTACTCCGAGGGATGCTCGGAGGATGGCAACAAGGGAGAGGGGCTTTTCAGTGGTGGCCCCCCAATTATGGAATGATCTCCCTAATGAGGCTCGCCTGGCACCAACACTGTTATCTTTTCGGCGCCAGGTCAAGACTTTCCTCTTCTCCCAGGCATGTAACAGCATTTAACAACATATGCTAAGTTTGTTTTTAAAGGACCCCAGAACTTTCGTTGTTTAAATGGATACTGTTGTTTTATACTGTTGTTTTTATACTTTTGATGTTTTTAAATTTTGTATACTTTTTTAATGCTCACTGTTTTTAACTTTTGTAAACTGCCCAGAGAGCTTCGGCTATGGGGCGGTATATAAATTTAATTAATAAATATTTTTTTTTTAAAAAAAACCATTTAAAGTATAAAACAAACATGATATAAAATACAATATAAAAGCACAACCGGGATAAAATCAGCAGCGGTGTGGAAATAAAAATTAAATAAAAATTTAAAACAGCAAAGTTAAAATTAAATTTATAGACTGTTAAAATGCTGAGAGAATAAAAAGGTCTTCAACTGGCATCTGAAAGAATTTAGTGTAGGCACCAGGCGGACCTCTCTGGGGAGCTCATTCCACAGCCAGGGTGCCACAGCAGAGAAGGCCCTCCTCCTGGTAGCCACCTGCCTCACTTCCTTTGGCAGGGGCTCGCGGAGAAGGACCCCTGAGGATGACCTTAGGGTCCGGGCAGGTACATATGGGAGGAGGCGTTCCTGCAGATATTTATTTATTTATTTATTTATTTATTACATTTCTATACCGCCCAATAGCCGGAGCTCTCTGGGCGGTTCACAAAAATTAAAACCATTCATAATATAAAACAACAGTATAAAACCATAATATAAAATACAATAAAAAAGCTCAACCAGATAAAAACAGCAGCAATGCAAAATTACAAAGTTAAAACACCATGTTAAAATGTATTTATAGATTGTTAAAATGTTGGGAGAATAAAAAGGTCTTCACCTGGCGTCTAAAAGCATATAATGTAGGTGCCAAGCGAACCTCCTTAGGGATCTCATTCCACAGCCGGGGTGCCACAGCAGAGAAGGCCCTCCTCCTGGTAGCCACCTGCCTCACTTCCTTTAGCAGGGGCTCGCGGAGAAGGATAGCCTGGCCCCAAGCCGTTTCGGGCTTTAAATGTTAATAACAGTACTTTGAATCGGGCCCGGACCTGGACTGACAGCCAATGAAGTTGTAAAAAGACTGGCGTGATGTGGTGTCGTCGGCCACGTCATGTGATGGCTGCTTATGTCTCAGCTTTGACACACTTTGCCATAATTTTGTCTAACCCACCCTGTTGGGAAGCCATCTGAGCCAGTGGCCATCACCTCAAGCTGTGGGCTGTGGCCCTCCAAATCCATTGACCATGCTGGCTGGTACGGATGTGAGGCTTAAGGGCCATAGATGCCTCTCCCATGCCATAAATGAACACGGTTGTTGTATAGGCACTTTCTTTGGGCACGTTCTTACAGGGCTGTTTATTCCTTTAAAGCTCAGCTCTGCACTTGGGCAGTTTGCTGGATTGGTGCCTCTGCGTGAAGAGGGCCAAGGGTGTGTGTGTGTGATGGGAAGGTCCCCTCCAGATCTGCTGCTTCCTTGGAAATTGGAACTGGGCCCTTTGGGGGCTGTGGCTAAGCGCTGAGTGGATTAACATGCTTGTAAATCAGCAAACAGGATTAGAGAGGAGGCACCTTGATTGAGATGTGCCTGTGGTGGAAACTATGGTAACAGCTGCAAGTTTTTGTTCCCATCATACTCTTGGCGATACAGGGAGAAGTGCTATGAGTGCTTTCGTGTGCTCGCGTTGTCTTGCATCATACCATTATTTCCCACTATTTGGACAAGGTTGCCTTTCCCCCCATCCATCTGCTCAAACGCTCAGGTTTTGACGCTCATTCTTCTTCTTCTTCTTCTTCTTCTTCTTCTTCTTCTTCTTCTTCTTCTTCTTCTTCTTCTTCTTCTTCTTCTTTATTTATATAGCACCATCAATGTACATGGTGCTGTACAGAGTAAAACAGTAAATAGCGAGACCCTGCCGCATAGGCTTACATCTAATAAAACCATAATAAAACAATAAGGAGGGGAAGAGTAGGGTAAACAGGGTAGGGTAAACAGGCACTGGGTAGGGTAAAACTAACAGTATAAAGTCAGAACAAAATCAAGTTCTAAAAGCTTTAGGAAAAAGAAAAGTTTTGAGCTGAGCTTTAAAAACTGCGATTGAACTTGTAGTTCGCAAATGTTCTGGAAGAGCGTCCCAGGCGTAAGGGGCAGCGGAAGAAAATGGACGAAGCCGAGCAAGGGAAGTAGAGACCCTTGGGCAGGCGAGAAACATGGCATCAGAGGAGCGAAGAGCACGAGCGGGGCAATAGTGTGAGATGAGAGAGGAGAGATAGGAAGGAGCTAGACAGTGAAAAGCTTTGTAGGTCAACAGGAGAAGTTTATATTGGATTCTGAAGTGAATTGGAAGCCAATGAAGAGATTTCAGAAGTGGAGTTACATTGTCATGTTTTAAGTCATAATTCCTTGTGAGATCTTGGCCCCAAAGGGCATGGTGATGAAGAAGCCACATATTGGTTGCAAAGTAGATTGCTTTCAATTACCCATCACACACATTTTACCGGCATGGTGCCATGGTTATTCTGTTGGACCGGGTCTGAGGAGATGCAGGGCATGTCTACATGAGACGATATCCTGGGGATCGTCCCTGTGCGTCCACATGACGCACAGGGGATCCCGGGAGCAAAGAGGGAAGATGCCTGCATTTCCCTGGGATATTGCCCTACACTTTTTTCCTGTGGTCCTGGGATGATCCCAAGACTACAGGACATGTGCACGGCCATCCTGGTTTGTCCTGGCTCCTCGCGAGTAAACGTGAGGAGCAGGGAACCGGGCATGGAGCTATTCAGGAGCTCTGAGCCCACCGGGGGTTTGGTGGGGGGAGCAGGATGATGATGATGATGATGATGATGATGATTATTATTATTATTATTATTATTATTATTATTATTAAAAAGTGTGCAATGGAGCTCTCGTGCGCTCATTTCCAGTAAAAAAATAACACCAAAAAAACAAAGAGAAGTGAAGATTGAGGGGAGACATGATAGCACTCTTCAAATACTTGAAAGGTTGTCACACAGAGGAGGGCCAGGATCTCTTCTTGATCCTCCCAGAGTGCAGGACACGGAATAATGGGCTCAAGTTAAAGGAAGCCAGATTCCAGCTGGACATCAGGAAAAACTTCCTGACTGTTAGAGCAGTACGAAAATGGAATCAGTTACCCAGGAAGGTTGTGGGCTCTCCCACACTAGAGGTAGCTGGACAACCACCTGTCAGGGATGCTTTAAGGTGGATTCCTGCATTGAGCAGGGGGTTGGACTCGATGGCCTTATAGGCCCCTTCCAACTTTACTGTTCTATGATTCTAAGTGCATTTCTTTTAACTAGGGTGACCATATGACCGGATTTGCCCGGATTTGTCTGGGTTTTGATGGCAAATCCGGGAGGGGGAGGGGAAATCCGGATTATTATTATTTTCAAAGAGCAGCTCTAATGGGAATTAACAAAAATGCTTATAACTCTGTCATTTTTTAAGATAAAGACATGACACTTGGCACAATGGTAGCTCTTAGGAAGGGCTTTAGTCATACCAAATTTGAAACAGATCCGTTCATCCATTGATTTTTTAGTAATTTTTTAAAAATTGAGGTTTTAAAATTATTATTTTTAAAATCATCATTTTTAAAGATAATGAGATGAAACTTTGCACCATGAAAGGATTTAGGTAGAGATTTAGCCACACCAAATTTGAAACAGATCTGTTCATCCATTGATTTTTTAGGAATTTTTTAAAAATTGAGGTTTTAAAATTATTATTTTTAAAATCATCATTTTTAAAGATAAAGAGATGAAACTTTGTACCATGATAGGATTTAGGTAGAGCTTTAGCCACACCAAATTTGAAACAGATCTGTTCATCCATTGATTTTTTAGGATGTTTTTTTAAAAAATGAGGTTTTAAAATTATTATTTTTTAAACTGTCATTTTTAAAGATAAAGAGCTGAAAGTTGGCACCATGATAGCTTTTAGGTAGAGCTTTAGCCATACCAAATTTGAAACAGATCTGGGGCCAGTAGCAAACCCTGTTAACAACAACAGCAGCTTGCAATGAGTGAAGATACAGTCAGAAAAGATATTTGAGGGAAGGGGAGAATGTAACACACAGAGTACAGCAGAAGCTTCAAAGTACAGCAAAACCTACAAAAGTAGGAGTGAGTGAAGTTAATTTCAGATACATTGAATCTCTCACTTGTTCTTTATTTCAGTGATTTTAACATTAAGATGTTATGTAGAACAGATTTGTCTTAAATGTGTGCTGTAAAATCAGACATGTGACCAAGGCTATGTTCGGGTGGGCACGCCCCCTTGGTGCTGGACACGCCCCCTTGGGGGCGACCATGTTGTCCTCCTTTTTGGTTTCCAAAATATGGTCACCCTACTTTTAACACACATGTAACATGTGTATACCTAGGCACTCCCCTGAGCATCTTTAGCAGCTGCACATTGCGAACCATGTGCATGGGGGCAGGCCCACAGAAAGCACATTGCAGGAAGGTGATGCTAAAACAGCGTTCTAAGTAGGCCAGCTGGAAATGACTGGCCCAAAGTCACGCGGTGAGGTTCCTATTGCAGCCACGTACTCAAACTGGGAAAGTCCCTGGGTGACTCAAGTAGCGAGCTTTGGGATCGGGTGTCCAAGTAGCTTGAAGGCAGGTTACAAGGTACCAAGAAGCAATTCAAGGTTTCTGTGTGTCCGCTGTGCTCCTATCTTACTATCCTTTTAGTAATGCATGTTACGTTTTTTGATAGCTCTGTAATTTTTAACCGTATGTAATTTTTATCATGTATAGTATAGCAAAATGTCAAGTTTGTATGTGTTGCAACGATCTGTGGATTGAGCAATAAACATATTGATTGAGGTATCAAGACAGTAAGCAAAAGAGAGAAACTTCGGTTTTGAAAACCTGGGTTAGACACCAGAGAAAGAGAAATTAGGGTTGCTAATAACGGATCAGCAAGGCAGGGGAACGCTGGGTCAATCTTGGAGGTGTGTGACAGAGGAGGGCAGCTGGGCATTGCTGAAACCCTGATCAAAACCTGCACCGGGTGGCTGGATGTCAATTTCAGAGCACAAAGAGGCAATGGCTTTGGGTGGATTCAGTGTGAGGCTGAACAATCTGTACATTAGTAGAGTTTGGGGGATGAATAGGAACCTGCCCTGCTACTGCTGGCTTCTTGACCGAGTTAAGGCTGGCTGATCATTACAAAGGCCAAGTTTCCAACACACAGTTAGGTAGAGGTGCTTAGGAAAAAGAGCCGTAGAGATCACGGATAACCTGAACATCAACTACAGTAAAGACGTGTAGCCTGGCATGTTACCGTCAGGATCCTTTTGCACCTTCTATGCCAGGCAAACTTCAGTACATTCACCTATGGAACCACCTTCAGTGGTATCTGCAGGTTGATCCAAAGACTTGAATAGTGAGACCGCAGTAATCGAGGTGGCTGTCTACACATGGGAAAAGCCCCGCTGTGGCTGTGGATCTGCGCCCCTTCAGTTATTCATAGAATCATAGAATGGTAGCCTTGGAAGAGGCATATAAGGCCATCGAGTCCAACCCCCTGCTCAATGCAGGAATCCACCTTAAAGCGTCCCTGTCCAGCTACCTCTTGAAGGCCTCTAGTGTGGGAGAGCCCACAACCTCCCTAAGTCATTGCTTCCATTGTCGTACTGCTCTAACAGTCAGGATGATTTTCCTGATGTCCAGCTGGAATCTGGCTTCCTGTCACTTGAGCCCGTTATTCCGTGTCCTGCACTCTGGAAGGATCGAGAAGAGATCCTGGCCCTCCTCTGTGTGACAATCTTTCAAGTATTTGAAGAGTTCTCTCATGTCTCCCCTCAATCTTCTCTTCTCCAGGCTAAACATGCCCAGTTCTTTCAGTCTCTCCTCATAGGGCTTTGTTTCCAGACCCCTGATCATCCTGGTTGCCCTCCTCTGAACACGCTCCAGCTTGTCTTCATCCTTCTTGAAGTGTGGAGCCCAGAACTGGACGCAGTACTCAAGTTGAGGGATAACCAGTGCTAAATGTAGAGGAACCAGTACTTCGCGCGATTTGGAACCTATACTTCTATTAACTCAGCCCCAAATAGTACTTGGACTTTTTGCAGCCAAAGGCGCAAGTTCACAGACACCGCGGGGCTTCTCCCGCGATGCTTCAGTTTGAAAAAGTCGGGATTTTCCCTGACTTTTTCAAAGGGAGTGACGTCAACATGGCGCTTGCTCTGTTTAACGTCGCTCTACGGCCAATCCAGATCCAGCCTGGGGGTGGAGCCTGATGGAATGTGACCAGCAATGGGTCGCATTTCACCAGGAACAGGGCAGAGGCGGCACCAAGACACGGGTGGCTGCCTAGAACCCCTGTGCTCCCTTCTCAGCATCAGGATTGCTCGACGCCATTCCGGGAGAGGGAAAACGCAGGGGTTGATGAGGGAGGCGGCCCCTAGATGACTGCAGCCTAAACTTAGGGCATATCTAGACGGTGCGATATCCCAGTGATCGTCCCGGTGCATCCACATGACACACAGGGCATCACAGGAGGAGGGAGGGGTGGTCCCTCCTTTGGCTCAGGATATTTGGATTTTTTCGTGGTCTTGGGATAATCCTGAGACCGTGGAATGTGTGGCCCCCTATCCCGTTTTTGTCCTGACTCCTCGTGTGCCCATCAAGGGTGGGATGGGGGGAATGGGAGGTTTTTTGTTTTGGAAAAAACTTACATCTTCCACAGGAGTGCTCCTGTGCTCTTCTCTGATTCAAAAAAACAAAATGGCGGGCGCAATGTCCTCTTCCTCCCGGGACATTGCATGGTGCGTATAGACGAGGGCGACGATCTTGTGATCATAAAACCGCGAGATCGTCGCCCGCTACCCTCCTCGTCCAGCCACGCCCTTAAGCCTAAACCTATCCTCCTGGCTCCTCAGAAAGAAAAGACAGTCCCATATTTCTTAGTTAGCCAAATAACCATTGCCTCTTTGCAGGAAGCTGAGCACGGATTTCTTCTCTGGCTCGTTCAGCCGCGTTTTGGTCTGCCCCGTCCCCATGTTTTAAAACCCTGTGCAGGTTCTAGGTAATCAGGAAATGCAATATCGCTGTCGCCAGCTCTCTGAAGATGTGCGGCCCGGGTAATTTAACCTGTCAGCACCATCCATCATGGAGACGCAACCGGCAGCCAAACGAAAAGAAAGGGGTGAGGAATGGCAGGCAGCTGTACAGCCGGCTGGGTCCGTTCAGGAGTGGAAACGTACCTCCCATCCCATTCTAACGGGTTTGTGTGTTGGGGGCAGCAGGCCATTAAACCCTCCTTCGGCCATAGAGTTGCCCCGCTTTTAATGGATTAATTAACAGGTGAAAACAGACCCTGGGAGCACCTTAACACAGGTGGTCTTTTGCATCCGCTGAGTGAAGATTGAGTTACTGAGTTCCCTTGACTAAATAATTGTTATAAATCGAATATTCTTCGGCTGGAATATTTCCCGCAAAATGAGATGTAAAGAAAAGTGTCAAAAATGCGGGGGCGCTTTAGCAAGGGGACTGGTTTATTGAGACGTTTAGATAGGGTGACCATATGGAAAGGAGGACCGGGCTCCTGTATCTTTAACAGTTGCATAGAAAAGGGAATTTTAGCAGGTGTCATCTGTATATATGGAGAACCTGGTGAAATTCCCACTTCATCACAACAGTTAAAACTGCAGGAGCTATACTAGAGTGACCAGATTTAAAAGAGGGCAGGGCTCCTGCAGCTTTAACTGTTGGGATGAAGAGGAAATTTCACCAGGTTCTCCATATATACAAATGACACCTGCTGAAATTCCCTTTTCTATGCAAATGTTAAAGACACAGGAGCCCTGTCCTCCTTTTCATATGGTCACCCTACCCTCTCCTTTAATTCACTCCCAAGAGGGCTATGTAGGGTGACCATATGGAAAGGAGGACCGGGCTCCTGTGTCTTTAACAGTTGCATAGAAAAGGGAATTTCAGCAGGTGTCATCTGTATATATGGAGAACCTGGTGAAATTCCCCCTTCATCACAACAGTTAAAGCTGCAGGAGCAATGTTAGAGTTACCAGATTTAAAAGAGGGCAGCTTTAACTGGTGTGATGAAGAGGACATTTCCCCAGGTTCTCCATATATACAAATGACACCTGCTGAAATTCCAATTTCTATGCAAATGTTAAAGATACAGGAGCTCTGTCCTCCTTTTCATATGGTCACCCTACCCTCTCCTTTAATTAACTCCCAAGGGGGCTATGTAGGGTGACCATATGAAAAGGAGGACAGGGCTCCTGTATCTTTAAGAGTTTACTGAGTTTACTTTTAAGTTTTTAAATATAATGATAGTTGCATGAGCAAACCAAGTTATACATAATATAACTTTAGGAACATAAAGGCTGCTTTATGTTCCTAAAGCATCCTTCCCCAAACTGTTGCCCTCCAGATGTTTTGAACTACGATGTCCAGCATTCCTAACCATTGGCCATGCTGTCTGAGGCTGAAGTCCAAAATACCAGGCGGATGCCAGTTTGGGGAAGCTGTCCTAAAACAACAAAGCAACTGTAGGGCCAGATCTGCACCAAGCAGGAAATGACACTTTGAAACCGGTTTGAAAACTGTATAGGGAGTGTGTCCTGGGCCCCAACAGTTGTCACTACTGTTATAAACCATTTTGAAGCAGTAGCGTAGATAGGGTGACCATATGAAAAGGAGGACAGGGCTTCTGTATCTTTAACAGTTGCATAGAAAAGGTAATTTCAGCAGGTGTC
The DNA here is from genome assembly GCF_023053635.1 of Elgaria multicarinata webbii. Lineage (NCBI taxonomy): Eukaryota > Metazoa > Chordata > Lepidosauria > Squamata > Anguidae > Elgaria > Elgaria multicarinata. The sequence continues at coordinate 10,393,275 of NC_086189.1, forward strand.
ATTTGTACATATGGGGAACCTGGTGAAATTCCCTCTTTATCACAACATTTAAAGGTGCAGGAGCTATACTAGAGTGACCAGATTTAAAAGAGGGCAGGGCACCTGCAGCTTTAACTATTGTGATGAAGAGAAATTTCCCCAGGTTCCCCATATCTACAAATGACACCTGCTGAAATTTCCTTTTCAATACAATTGTTAAAGATACAGGAGCCCTGTCCTCCTTTTCATATTATTATTATTATTATTATTTATTTATATAGCACCATCAATGTACATGGTGCTGTACAGATAACACAGTAAATAGCAAGACCCTGCCGCATAGGCTTACAATCTAATAAATATGGTCACCCTAAGCGTAGATCCTGCCTGAATCTGTAAAGGCTGCTAAAACAAGTATTGCTTGTTTTTCAGGTCCCCCCCACCAATTCCATTTTTCCCCAAGGGAAAAAACACATCAACAAAACAAAACAATGAAAACAAGAAGAATTCCATGTCTCATATCATAGAATCACAGAATAGCAGAGTTGGAAGGGGCCTACAAGGCCATCGAGTCCAACCCCCTGCTCAATGCAGGCATCCACCCTAAAGCATCCCTGACAGATGGTTGTCCAGCTGCCTCTTGAAGGCCTCTAGTGTGGGAGAGCCCACAACCTCCCTAGGTAACTGATTCCATTGTCGCACTGCTCTAACAGTCAGGATGTTTTTCCTGATGTTCAGCTGGAATCTGGCTTCCTTTAACTTGAGCCTGTTATTCCGTGTCCTGCACTCTGGGAGGATTGAGAAGAGATCCTGGCCCTCCTCTGTGACAACCTTTTAAGTATTTGAAGAGTGCTCTCATGTCTCCCCTCAATCTTCTCTTCTCCAGGCTAAACATGCCCAGTTCTTTCAGTCTCTCTTCATAGGGCTTTGTTTCCAGAGCCCTGATCATCCTGGTTGCCCTCCTCTGAACACGCTCCAGCTTGTCTGCGTCCTTCTTGAATTGTGGAGCCCAGAACTGGACGCAATACTCCAGCCTCCTTCTCGGTGGTTTCTAAACTTCCAGAAATTTTACATTTCTACCTGGCTGGCAGATTGCCTGCTGCATTGTCGGCTTCAGCCTGAATCCTCTGCTCCACTTGTAACAAGGAGGAGTCTTCTGGCAAGTAATATCCGCACCAGATGTTTTCCATATTCACTGCGGAAGATCCCTCTGAAAAGAAGGATCAAGGAGCCAAGAGGATAGCTACAATAACAGCAATAGAACCCGTCTTCCCTCTGCTGACTTCCTGATTACCCCTATTGCAGGGGAGTAGCTCATTATGGATGCGACTGTATTTCACGGAACAAAGCTGGGCCCTGCTGTGCAACCGAGTGAAGCAAGCACAACCTGCTTCAGGCGGCAGGGCGGCGGCGGGGGGCACATGAAAGCCATATTGGATGGTGCAGCAATACTTTTGAAAGCGTCGGCTATATCATTTATTTTCTGCAAATCAGTGGCGGAGGGTGTATGTGAAAACCCCTTTCTGAACCCCCCTGATGCTGAGCTAATTGGGAAACAGCTGGGCTGGGGGCTTGGGGGAAGACGTCGGGGGCTGAATTGGGGGGGGGGCAGTATCCTAGGCCCACATTTGGCCGTGGGCCACTGGTTTTTTGCCACGCGCTGCATAAATCGTTTCTCGGCGTAGAAATTGTGGATTCCGAGGTACAGAAAAATATGCCCTTGCTCATTTTACGGTCTGAGAAACGAGGCTGGAGCATGCAGAGAGTCAGTAGCAAAGCATCCGTAGAAACCTTGCCTGTCGTCACATGCCGGGGTTTTGTACCGGGCAGACTGCATTCCGAGCCATAATTCTCAGAGAAACCCTAATTCTATTAATATCTGCTGTGTGGTCCTGACAGTTGTTCCTGTGCAAATGTTCACAGGCAATTGCTGCCCGGTTAGGGGGTTACCGGGAGGTGTAGGGAATGCCAGCAAATCACTGCACACACATTGCTGGATTTTAGCCAGAGGGCTTGGGCTAGCAGCCAGCCAGACTAATGATTTATTTCTCTTTGACCAGAATTTTACAGAGTTTTTCATCTATGAACATTTCTCTCCCCCCACCCCCCAACGCCCCTTTCTCCTTACCACTTTTTGTACTTGAAAGGCTCTGTTTTGCAGAAGGCAAAGACAGAAATGCATTCGGGTTCTTTGACGAAATGGTAGAAACAGCGGAAATTAAAAACACGTGCTTGAAAACACACATGACCAAATGACAGGGAGTATTGCAGAAGGTAGACAATGAGGAGATCTACACAAGAATCATAGAATCACTGCTTTTCAGTATAGCTATAAAGGGTCTTAGAACACCTTACCTACACTTTGCCCACAGGGTTACAGTCTAAAAGGCATGACATATCAAGGGATGATGATGGTGATGATGCATCATAGAATAGTAGAGTTGGAAGGGGCCTATAAGGCCATCAAATCCAACCCCTGCTCAATGCAGGAATCCACCCTAAGCATACCTTACAGATGGTGGTCCAGCTGCCTCTTGAATTGTGGGAGAGCCCACGACATCCCTAAGTCATTGATTCCATTGTCGTACTGCTCTAACTGTCAGGACGTTTTTCCTGATGTCCAGCCGGAATCTGGCTTCTTGTAACTTATGTCCATTATTCTGTGATAATGATGGAGAGGCTCTGCTTCCTATCTCATTTGTGTTTGTAAACTAGTATCCAATTGGTTAACAATTAAAGCATGGCTTTTGTTTTTCTAAGAACATTACTCTTTGGCAATATTTTGAGTGGTCCATTGACCAAATCTATTGTTTACTGGTTAGACTTCACCGGTTACCCTTCTGCTATCTGCACACAATTTCCTCTGCACTTTCTTCTTGTATCACATAATGGTTGTTCTTATTGCTTTCATTGGGACCTCTCTCTCTCTCTCTCTCCCCCGCCCTCCATGAATGTCCTCTTTGGGGAGGCTCAGTCATGTTGGGCTAAACGTTTCTCTTGACTCCTGCTTGGAGCAGAGACCCTGTTGAACACAAGTTTCCGTGTCTCAAGCCACTGTCTGTTGAGTTCAGTGCAGTTCTCTGACTCCTTGCTTGAAGTGATTAAGACTTTCGCGGGGCAGAGAGGTGGCACTTTCATTTGCAGTTCCCTTGCCAAGAAGCATGGAGTCTATACTTCTGTGTAGAATAATAAAGGGTTTTTATAACAGTAAAATACTTTAATGGCGGTTTAAAGGGCCATGGTACGCCCCCGGAGGCCTCTTTCCTTTTAACCTTCCATGCGGAGTGAGAGGCGTGTGCCAACTATTTTCATAAGGACTTTCATGTTCCTTTATTTTATTTTATTTTTGAGCTCGCCGTCCTCTTGCGATTTCAGAATCAGTGGGAGCAGGACTCTCAGAATTGCCAAAGGCAATCTAGGAAAGGAGTGATAACAAGGATGTCTTTTAGGGGGGTGACTGATGACTGTGAACACCACCACTGATTCTCTCGGTTTGCTTCTTTCCAGGTGGGATCGGCTTCGGCCGTGCAAAAGGCAACTCTGGCTCTGAAGCAGATGATGAAACTCAGTTGACCTTCTACACCGAGCAGTACAGGAGCCGGCGACGTAGCAAAGGTACCCGTGGGAACAGATCTGAGCTGATAATCAGATGGCCTGTGATGCAACAGCCTTAGTGAAGCTAAGCAGATCTGGCTGAACGGGAGACTGCCTGGACACCTCAGGCCTTGAGTTCTGTCATTGGGGGAGGAGGAGGGAAAGGCAGGATGTAAATAAAGAATATAAAAAGCAGCTCCGTTGAATTACACTTCCCAGTCCAAAGTTTTAAGCATAGAATCATAGAATAGTAGAGTTGGAAGGGGCCTATAAGGCCAACAAGTCCAACCCCCTGCTCCACCTTAAAGCATCCCTGACAGAGGGTTATCCAGCTGCCTCTTGAAGGCCTCTAGTGTGGGAGAGCCCACAACCTCCCTAGGTAACTGGTTCCATTGTCGTACTGCTCTAACAATCAGCCGGAATCTGGCTTCCTTTAACTTGAGCCTGTTATTCCGTGTCCTGCACTCTGCGATGATCGAGAAGAGATCCTGGCCCTCCTCTGTGTGACAACCTTTCAAGTCCTTGAAGAGTGCTATCATGTCTCCCCTGAACCTTCTCTTCTGCAGGCTAAACATGCCCAGTTCTTTCAGTCTCTCCTCATAGGGCTTTGTTTCCAGACCCCTGATCATCCTGGTTGTCCTCCTCTGAACCCCCTCCAGCTTGTCTGTGTCCTTCTTGAAGTGTGGTGCCCAGAATTTAGCAGCAGAACAGTGCAGGGTCATAGTCCCTTCCCAGGAATATCTTACCACCATGGGTCCAGCTTTCTCCTAAATAGTTCTCCAGTTGCAGCAGCTGTTTCTTCCGCTAGGACTCTGGAGTTCTCTTCCTTTTGATCTTTCCCATCCTCCTCTGTGCAAATGTTTGCCTTTCTGCCCTGGGCTTTCATCTCTTGAAAAGAGCCTCTTCCCTTCTACCTCCAACCAGTTAGGAGGGGAGTTTTGTGTTCGTCTTTGCCCTGAATTCCTATTTCTTGAGTCCTGCCGTAGACCTTTAGATCCTTTCTGTAGACCACCCCAACCTTTGCCTCTTCTGCAGATGTTCTGGCCCCAGTGTCTACGTTTTGCTATCTCTCTGACTTTTTGTTGAACCACCTGCCTACATCTGTCTCCTCTCTTCTTTTCCAGATTGTCTGGCTTGCTGAACTAACACTCTGATTCCAAGAATCGAGTACTCATTTTTTTACCTTTTGGCTGTAACTTGCAGGTGTGCACGCACACACACACACACACACAAGATTTAATCCCATAACATCCCCAAAGAAAAATGTATGCAAAAATGGAAGAGTGGTTATTCCTTCATAATCACTTTAGGCTGTGGTTAGGTGAATGCCATTTTCGATCGCTCGTCTTACATGCAAAAGCAAACAAAAGCTCCCTGCAAATAGACATCTAGTGCAGCAAGACTGTGCTGAATCCTTTCCGCCTGGTGCATTAGTTTATTTGTTTCATTTACTTGCAGGAAGATATTTTACAACATATTTTTTTAACCCATATCTCACCGCGAGGCATTTCAGTCTGTTCTGTCACCTCAGGATTCGAAGACCTCATTTTGTTGCCTGTCGACCAGGCCTGAGGCAATGATAGATCAGTGAGAAATGCGGCAGAACAGGATAGCATAGAAGAAAAACAACAACTCCTGAGTTGTCATCTTGCAGTTTTAATAGGACGAAGGGAGAAAAGCTTGCTATATCGTTTTAAACTCTCATGTCTAGCGCTGCTCCCTCTGGGTTGGAAGAAGGTGTTTCAGGTGATCAATCAGAATCAGACTCTGAAGTCGAGGAGTTGGCGCTGGAAACAGGCCAGCCTGTAGCAGTGGGAGAGGAAGCTCTCACGGGCTCTTCACCAGCTGGGAGTAAACCCTCTCCAGAACTTATCTTGTCAAGGGCAAATAATGCACAGTCAGTGGGAAGCCATTATTCTTCTGAGGGGGAGAGTACGGAGAGGTTAGCCGATCCTAGAGTATGCCACAAACTAACATGGGCAGAGCAAAAAGAAGGTGAAAGAAAGTCAGCCCGGCTAGCATCCCATCAGAAGCTGCCTCAGAACTAGTCTCTCTGAAGTTAGCTCATCTTTAGAAAGAGCTTTCTATTCTTCTTGAAAGGACATTTGTCTTGCTTCTTTTGCATAGTTTTGCCTAGGGGAAAGTTCCACGAGATTAGACTCTCTTCAGGTGGGAAGGGATGTTTATTGCTTGAATAAAGCTTTGTGGACTACTTAGCAGGCCTCCTTATTGTCTCCCAAGAAGGCGGGAGGCGTTGAGAAACACAACATAAACTTCATTTCAAAGTTCTCTCCTGCGCTTTGCTTTGCTTATGAAGGCGCTGCCTATATCGTACAGGGTGTGGATTTTAAAAGCAGAAGATGCTTCATTTTGGTTTGTGGTGTGTCAGAAAGCGTTTTTGCCAACGAGTGCGAAGAAACGATGGAGTGGAGGGGAGCAATTCCAGCACAGGAATTAATTGTTGTTTGTGTGATTCTTCCCGTGCCTGCATTCGCTAGCTTTACTTAAGCGTAACAAGACCCTGAGAGCAGAGGGTTGCCTGGGCCATCCTAAGAAAACGCAGCGTGCATTTATTTTCATTATTAGGTGTTCACGTAAATGCATGGGGCTATTTTCATTTTGGGGTGAAGCGCCATTGTTCCCATTGCCGTTGATGTCTCTGCTGGTTTTATTATTGGTTTTTATCATTGTTTTTATTGCTGTTTTATTGTATTTATAGCTTTAGTGCTTTTAATGTTTTAACTGGTTTTTATATATTGTATTGCTCTAAGCCACCTTGGGAGGGCTTCTGCCTTGAAAGGCTGCCAAGGTATGTTTTAAATTATTATTATTATTATTATTATTATTATTATTATTATTAATAATAATAATAATAATAATAATAATCACACCTAGGAGCTGTTCGGTGGCTGAGCATTGTAACAAACACAGGTGTTGGCTTATGGCTTTATCTCTGTGAAATGCACATATCCTGAGATGATTTTTATTTATTTATTTATTTATTAATTACATTTTTATACCGCCCAATAGCCGAAGCTCTCTGGGCGGTTCACAAAAATTAAAACCACAATAAAACAACCAACAGGTTAAAAGCACAATTACAAAATACAGTATAAAAAGCACAACCAGGATAAAACCACGCAGCAAAATTGATATAAGATTAAAATACAGAGTTAGAACAGTAAAATTTAAATTTAGGTTAAAATTAAGTGTTAAAATACTGAGAGAATAAAAAGGTCTTCAGCTGGCGGCGAAAGCAGTACAGTGTAGGCGCCAGGCGGACCTCTCTGGGGAGCTCATTCCACAACCGGGGTGCCACAGCGGAGAAGGCCCTCCTCCTAGTACGAAAGCAGTACAGTGTAGGCGCCAGGCGGACCTCTCTGGGGAGCTCATTCCACAACCGGGCATACAGCCTTGGATTTTGAAGAGGATAATAAAATAATAAAATGACAAGAAAAGGCCTATGCGGCATAATTTTTAAAACGGGACAAGGTTAAGTCTAGTTCTAGATTGTCTGGATTTCTCTGAGAAAGTATGTCAGATCTCGGGCCGAGGCAGAAAGCTACAAGCTTGGCGAAAGATTTCCGTTTGCTAGTTCTTAACTGGGAAGAGTGGCACAGGACGTGCTTCCACATGGCAAGTATGCTAGAAAATGGGGTCAGGAATCCCACCGGGGCTTGATATGGTACGTGAAAAAGAATTGATGGATTACACAGCAAGTCTGTAGCCTCACTATTCAGTGGGAAGGGTTGGAATCCTGACGGTCAGGCCAGATCTACACCAAGCCGGATAGAACTCTTCACTACTGTTATAAACTGTTTTAAAGCAGTAGTGTAGATCCTGCCTCAGGCTCCTTTCTGGGGAAAGGGGTGCTGGGTGGCCTCATGTTGCCATTCTGTCATGGAATTCCTGAACAGTTCCTGATCCTCCCAGAGTGCAGGACACGGAATAATGGGCCCAAGTGACAGGAAGCCAGATTCCGGCTGGACATCAGGAAAAACTTCCTGACTGTTAGAGAAGTATGACAATGGAACCAGTGACCTAGGGAGGTTGTGGGAACACTAGATGCCTTCAAGAGGCAGCTGGACAACAACCTGTCAGGGATGCTTTAAGGTGGATTCCTGCATTGAGCAGGGTTTGGACTCGATGGCCTTATAGGCCCCTTCCAACTCTACTATTCTATGATTCTAACTCTGGAGTATCCTCTCAGGACAAGGGCTCAGTATCCCCTGAGGTCAAAGGTTGAGCGACCTGGTCCATGACGTATATACCAGGATCGTTGGAGGAAAAGCCGGTATATACACGTAACAAATAAAAATAAATAAAGGGGTAGAGAATCCGATGCCTTCCAGACGTTTTTGACTACATCTCTCAGAATCCTTGGGAGTTGTCTGGGAGTTGTAATCCAAAACCTCTGGAGGGCACTAGGTGATCTACCTACTCCTGCCTCAGCACAACCCCTTTGAAATGTTCTGGTCATTGACTGCTCCGGCCAGGTTTTGATTTGTATCTCAGTTCGTTTCTTTTTTGCCGGGCTTCATAGCCATTTTCTCCTCCACAATCTGGTAGTTTCCTTTCTCAGGATAGTACACTGAGCCAAGGCATTGCCTGGTCTCTTGAGAGCTGTATTATTGCCTCATAAACCAGCACTGCCATCCCATTATAGCCTAATTAAGACCATGGGGATTTAAGCGCCTCTTGTCCAGTGATAAAGTTCCATGCTCTGCCTTGCTGAGATAAGGAGGTTCTGCTATTGTTCAGAGTCACAGCAGACTACCCCGTTGTATCTTTTTTTTGGGGGGGGGTTTACAGAAAAAAGACTCTCTCCCCCCCCATTCCATTTAGTGTACAGAATGTCCAATTCTTTCCTGGTTTGTGACAAATTTTCATGACAAACGAGAGGAGCCCAATTATCTCCTCGGCTTTGCATCAGCTGCTGCGCGTGTCTCTCCAACGCGTAGAACCTTCCGAGGGCTGTTACAGAAATCCGAATACGGGCTTTGATCTGCTTCTGTATTTGGCGTTTAAAACAAGACCCTTTATAAGGGAAAATTAGGTATTCGGAATCTGTTACATGCGCGGAAGCGTCCCTTTGATCCTCTCCTGCCTCCAGAGGCAAGAGACGTTTATTATTTCACACCAAAGCAAATGAGATGTGGAACGAAAAAAATGGGTAATGTTCCTCTTTCCCCTCTTCCCCACCCACCACCGTCGGCTTTGCTTTTCACCAAAATATACAGAAATCGTAGGGCTCAGCAAAGAAAATATATCATAGTGGAAGGCAAGTCACTGGCTACGAAAGCAGTGTCTTTTAGGCAGGGATGTGCTGGTGTTTTACCCTTGAGTGCCGGAGGCCGGCCAGCTTGGGGTAAGGCCTTGCCTCCAGGGCTGGGAGGCAGTGTCCACGTTCAACTATTCAGAAGAGGTCCCCACCACCACCTTGACAGGTTTGCCCATTGAACTGCTTGCCTCGTGGTGTGAGGCAGACTCCGTAGCTGGCTCTCACCGAGAACTATTGAAGAAGAAGAAGAAGAAGAAGAAGAAGAAGAAGAAGAAGAAGAAGAAGAAGAAGAAGAAGAAGAAGAAATATAGAGAACTAAAGAAGAAGAAGAAGAAGAAGAAGAAGAAGAAGAAGAAGAAGAAGAAGAAGAAATATAGAGAACTATAGAAGAAGAAGAAGAAGAAGAAGAAGAAGAAGAAGAAGAAGAAGAAGAAATATAGAGAACTATAGAAGAAGAAGAAGAAGAAGAAGAAGAAGAAGAAGAAGAAGAAGAAGAAGAAGAAGAAGAAGAAATATAGAGAACTATAGAAGAAGAAGAAGAAGAAGAAGAAGAAGAAATATAGAGAACTATAGAAGAAGAAGAAGAAGAAGAAGAAGAAGAAGAAGAAGAAGAAGAAATATAGAGAACTATAGAAGAAGAAGAAGAAGAAGAAGAAGAAGAAGAAGAAGAAGAAGAAGAAGAAGAAGAAATATAGAGAACTATAGAAGAAGAAGGAGAAGGAGAAGGAGAAGGAGAAGGAGAAGAAGAAGAAGAAGAAGAAGAAGAAGAAGAAGAAGAAGAAGAAGAAGAGAGAAGGTGAGGGAGGGCTTGCACAGCAGTGATCCTTGTGTCGTTCACCTGACACACAGGTAGAGACCATGGGATGGAGGCTTGACTGCCTATTCCTGACTTCCCTCCTGCCAGCAGAAACACACACCAGGAATGTGACCATGGGAGGAATGGAGGCCTCTCCACTCCAGCTCTAGCATGGCCGCCCCTCAAGGCTCTGCATCACCAGCAAGTACCTTGTCCTCCAGGCATTCCCTGGTGTGCTTCTGACGGGACGCTAGCCAGGCTGACTTTCCCTCGCCTTCCTTTAGCTCCGCCTGTTTTAGTCTGCGGCATATTCTAGGATCGGCTAACCTCTCCGCGCTCTCCCCCTCGGAAGAATATTGGCTTCCCACTGACTGTGTATTGCTTGCCCTTGAGGCGATAACCTCTGGAGAAGGTTCATTCCCAGCTGGTGAAGAGCCCGTGAGAGCTTTCTCTCCCACTGGTACAGGCTGGCCAGTTTCCGGTGCCAAGTCCTCTACTTCAGAGTTTGATTCTGATTGATCACCTGAAACACCTTCTTCCAACCCAGGGGGAGCAGGGCTAGACATGACAATGCCCTAACTCTTGCTGTACCTTAAACATCCGTTTCCTATTTTCTAGACGGTTCACAAAGTAAAAGCCAGCCGCAGTGCAAGGATCTTAAAACACACCAAACATTCCCCCCCCCCCAATGAAATAAAATATTAAGGACACTGAAGGGCGAAAAAACCTGGGATAAGATTTTTTTTTTTTTTTAAAAAAAGGCTTTCAACTAATGCAAGATGACCATAGCTTACCATCTGCTTGCCAGGTGAGGTTAGCTTGGGCATGTAGAGGAGAGACACACAGATGGCATTTCCATAGAGCATCCTCAGCAAATCTCAAGGTCGATCATAAGACGTACGAGAAAAGCAGCTCTTCAGAAATAGGACGTCAATAGGGCTGCAAGTGGAAATGTTATCGTTGTCCTCCTCTGTTGGGAGTTACTGTCCTCAAGCTTTTGGGGATGGTCCCCGTTGAAAAAAACACCAACGCTGATCCTCAATGAGACGTCCTCAGAATGTGGGTGGTACAGTCACGTCTTTTTAAGCGATCTGGTTACTGCACAGATATCTCTGTGTGGCATCCTTGCTCCTGGCTGCGTGAAAAGGCAGCCTGGAATTGATAAACCTCTCTGTGGGTGATGAAACAACCTCTCCCCTCCCCAAACTCTTCAGATGGCTTGATAGCGGAATAGCGCGTACTTCTCAGTATTATCGGAGAGATTGTCACAGAGCTTTCTTGGCTTAAGGTAGAAGGAGAACTTGGATTGAACATTTAGTAGAGGTGGTGGTGGGCTTCCTGGCAAGAGTAATTCAGCGGTGGGGAGGGTGTGGAATTCTTCCTTTCGGAGTAATTAAAAAGAAAAGACTGTAATAGCGCTATCAAGACAAACCAAAAAACAGTATTGAGCAAGCTTTTGAGTTCAGCAGAAGACTCCTTCTGGCAGGGTTTTGAAAGGAAAAAAATGTGTTATAGAATCATAGAATCACAGAGTTGGAAGGGGCCTACAAGGCCATCGAGTCCAACCCCCTGCTCAATGCAGGAATCCCCCCTAAAGCATACCTGACAGATGCTTGTCCAGCTGCCTCTTGAAGGCCTCTAGTGTGGGAGAGCCCACAACCTCCCTTGTTAACTGATTCCATTGTCGTTCTGCTCTAACAGTCAGGAAGTTTTTCCTGATGGCCAGACGGAATCTGGCTTCCTTTAACTTGAGCCCATTATTCCGTGTCCTGCACTCTGGGAGGATCGAGAAGAGATCCTGGCCCTCCTCTGTGTGACAACCTTTCAAGTATTTGAAGAGTGCTATCATGTCTCCCCTCAATCTTCTCTTCTCCAGGCTAAACATGCCCAGTGTGTGTGTGTGTGTGTGTGTGTGTGTGTGTGTGTGTGTATATATATATATATATATATATATATATATATATATATATATATTAATATTAAAGGTGAACATTTATTGAATACTCAATCATGAAGGACCTTTTTAATTCATTCATTTATTAAACACTGCAGACACTGATGCCCTTCCCAGCTTGTCTGACTGTGGGAAGGCCATTGGGGAGGATTGAAGAGAGGTCTTTTTGCTTGAGACATTAGGGTGTGCCTGGGCACACCCGGCACACCCCTTGTGCACACCTGTATTAGTCACTCCTACCCCATTCCAGGCCCCTCTGGGATTTGTGGCATCTGACCTTCCTTGGCTCCATGAAGAGGACTCGCCGTTTTTGCCCCACCACCCTTGCCTGCCTTAGCAATTAGGGCCCCGGCTTGCTACCGCAACCTTTTTAAGTTACCCCGGACCGCAATAGAGATAACAACATCTACATCTGTTCCTGGAGGCCTCCCACCCACCCCTTTTTTTTTTTTTGTATCTGATACAGACTTACCAACGTAATTGAGTGTTTGAGAGTGAAGAATTATCTCTCCAGCTTGGTTCTTATCTTGACAGCGAAGCAACGCTTTTAATTTAATTTCGTTCCAAGCATGCGGGTAACAAATTTTTACTAATCGTTCCACTTTCACCCACCACATGGAAACAAGCCTCTTGTTGTTTCGCGATGCCCGGGGGGGGGGGGGAGAGGGAGGGGATATTTGAAGGGAGATGGGTTGTTGCTTTTCCTAACAAGCAAGCTAAACTGTGCGTCTTTGAGGAGGTGCTATCTAACCGTGTAGCGCTATAGAGACCCTGAGGAAGTGCAGAAGGTTCTTATTACGGCTGCAATATTAAGTGGATTCATCTGTTAGATGTGCTAAGAAGTCCTACAGAGCTGGGTGGGTGGGTGAAGAATCCATGGTAGTTTGCTTGCTGTTGCCAGGACTGGATAATGTTTTTTGTGGGGGAGAGCTTTATTTTATATTTTAACCTTCCCTCTCTCTTCCCCTTCCTCTTCCTCTTCTTTTTTACCTGCCTCAATCTAAAGGGAGAGGCGGGTAAGAAATAAATACAACATCATTATTATTATTATTATTATTATTATTATTATTATTATTATTATTATTATTATTCCTATCAACTTCAGTGAGTGGGAATTTACTATGTCAGATCCAGGATTGGCATAGCTTAGGGTGACCGTATGAAAAGGAAGACAGGGCTCCTGTATCTTCAACAGTTGCAGAGAAAAGGGAATTTCAGCAGGTGTCCTTTGTAGGCATGCAGGACCTACTAAAATTCCCTTTTCAATACAGCTGTTAAAGATACAGGAGCCCTGCCCTCATAGATTCATAGAATAATATTTATTTATTTATTTATTTATTTATTTATTTATTTATTTATTGCACTTATATACCGCTCCCATAGCCAGGGCTCTCTGGGCGGTTTACAGAGTAGTAGAGTTGGAAGGGGCCTATAAGGCCATCAAGTCCAACCCCCTGCTCACTGCAGGAATCCACCCTAATGCATCCCTGACAGATGGTTGTCCAGCTGCCTCTTGAAGGCCTCTAGTGTGGGAGAACCCGCAACCTCCCTAGGTAACTGATTCCATTGTCATACTGCTCTAACAGTCAGGAAGTTTTTCCTAATATCCAGCCGGAATCTGGCTTCCTGTCACTTGAGCCCATTATTCCGTGTCCTGCACTCTGGGAGGATCAAGAAGAGATCCTGGCCCTCCTCTGTATGACAACCTTTTAAGTATTTATTTATTTTAAAACAATTATTTAAAACATTTATATCCCGCCCTATATCATTAAGATCTCAGAGCAGCATACAGATAAAAGCATACAGTATAAAACAATAAATTTGAACAGTGCTATCATGTCTCCCCTCAATCTTCTCTTCTCCAGGCATATGGTCACTCTAGCATAGCTCCAACATCTGGGGTCATGTTGGGGAGGGGATGAAGGTCTTAGGACCCTCTGGCTTCTTTGGACATGACCCCCAAACACCCCATTTTTTGCTATCAGTGCCATCAAAGTCTTTCACCACTGCACCAGGACGGCTTCTGTCTGCAGACATCGCTCTCTGCAGAAAGAAGGGGAAAGGTAAATTTTAATGTAAATGCTTGCAAAATCTACAGGTGGCATTGACTTAAGTTGAGGTTTTAAAATCGTAGATAAATGTACTGTGGATTTTAACAAAACCAGGGAGGACACAACCTCTGCTATTCCCTAAAATTTTGGGATGCATTTAAAGGGACAAGGAACATTATCAACGTCAGATACAGCAACAAAGTATTATGCCTCGGCATAAAAATACTGTAAACAAGAGAGAGAGAGAGAAATGGACAAGGGGGAAAAAATCAAAGTGATGCAACTTGTCCATTTCTCAACAGAATTGCATTTCCCCCCCCTGACTCTGGCTTCCAGCATCAATATGCCCCATGAAAATTTTTACAGAATGGCCCCATTATCAGGGCAAGTCTCCTCCATCCTTGCACTAAGACTGTTTCAGTCTTAGGTCTGACCCAGGATTCAACTCTTGTTTAACCAAGACAGCAATAATGAATCCACCAGCTTCCAGTGGAGGGATTTGTGTGGAAGTAATGCACACTGCAAAAACCTGTCTTCATGTATTCAAGCAATTTCCTCCAACACGATGACACTTCCTGATTTGATTCAGGAGCAGAGAGATGAAAGCAAAGCTGACTTCATTGATTTTAATTGTCTGAAAGAGAAAGAACTAACAAACATCCCTCAGCGGCATAAATAGGGAGGTAAAACCCTAAAGGTGGTTCGAATAATACAACCTGTAAATCTTATAATATATGATGAAGTTGACAAGGCGTCTCTGAAGCACAGCTTTGTTTAGCTTTGATGCCGCTTCAAGAAATTTGCCGCACAGAGCAGGAAATGCATGATCACAACATTCTCAGTTCTTGTGCTTTGGTGTTCAGGGCTATGGACCCCATGAATAGCTGCCCCCCTTTTTTTGTACCCACAAACCTTCCCATCATTCTGAAACTTCACGACACCATCTCTTGATTATGTGTGTCGTCATACAGTCAAAATAAAGAGTAGGAGCAATGCTCCCTGCCCTCTCTCTGGAACGTAGTGGGTAAATAAAAATGAAATTACGCCCAACATCAGCTGGGACTCTTTGGAGTGCAATACATGTTGTTCGGGGAGCTCTTTCCACAGCCGGGGTGCCACAGCAGAGAAGGCCCTCCTCCTAGTAGCCACCTGCCTCACTTCCTTTGGCAGGGGCTCACGGAGAAGGACCTTTGAAGATGATCTTCGGGTCCGGGCAGGTACATGTGGGAGAAGGTGTTCCTTCAGATAACCTGGCCCCAAGCCGTTTAGGGCTTTGAATGTTAATACCAGCACTTTGAATCGGACCTGGACTGGCAGCCAATGAAGCTAGAAAAGGACTGGCATAATGTGGTATCATTGGCCAGTTCTTGTTAATAATCATACTGCCCTGTTCTGCACCAGCTGAAGTTTCCGGACCGTTTTCAAAAGCAACCCCATGTATAATGCGTTGCAGTAATCCAGATGAGAGGGTATCAGAGCATGGATAACTGTAGCTAGGCTATGAGTTCTGCCTACCTGGGTGAACTCTTTTTGGGACTTGTTGAACTTGATTTCTATGCTTCTTATACTCCTGCTTCTCTCTCTCTCTCAAAAATGGGTGTCAGTGTATACAAGCCTTAGGCTTGAGGTCATTCATGCACACAACTGGGCTAGTATCATAGAATCATAGAATAGTAATGTTGGAAGGGGCCTACAAGGCCATCGAGTCCAACTCCCTTCTTAATGCAGGAATCCACCTTAAAGCATCCCTGATTGATGGCTGTCCAGCTGCCTCTTGAAGGCCTCTAGTGTGGGAGAGCCCACAACCATCCTAGGTCATTGGTTCCATTGTTGTACTGCTCTAACAGTCAAGAAGCTTTTCCTGATGTCCAGCCGGAATCTGGCTTCCTGTCACTTGAGCCCGTTATTCCGTGTCCTGCACTCTGGGAGGATCGAGAAGAGATCCTGACCTTCCTTTGTAGGACAACCTTTCAAGTCTTTGAAGAGTATCATGTCTCCCCTCAGTCTTCTCTTCTCCAGGCTAAACATGCCCAGTTTGTTCTGTCTCTCCTCATAGGGCTTTGTTTCCAGACCCCTGATCATCCTCATTGCCCTCCTCCTCTGAACACATTCCAGCTTGTCTGCATCCTTCTTGAAGTGTGGTGCCCAGAACTGGACGCAATATCAGAGCATGGATAACTGTAGTTAGGCTATGAGTTCTGCCTACCTGGGTGAACTCTTTTTGGGACTTGTTGAATTTAATTTCTATGCTTCTTGTACTCCTGCTTCTCTCTCTCTCTCTCTCTCTCTCTCTCTCTCTCTCTCTCTCTCTCTCTCTCTCTCTCCCCTCTCTCTCTCTCAGGAATGGGCATCAGTGTAGACAAACCTTTGGCTTGCGGCCCATTCATGCACACAACTGGGCTAGTATAAGAACAGCGACTTATTCTTCCTCTTCAGGCTCATTCTCTCCTTATTTGCTTTCCCTTGTTGGTTCTGCACTTCCATTTCTTCATTCTGCATCTCCTTCCTCTCCCGACTGGCGCTGAATACTATGATGAAAAAGGTTGTTGTTCTACAGAAGTCCAAAGAACAATAAATGTGTCAGCCTCTAATTTGCCACAGGACTCTTCATTGGTGTGGTATTGTATAGGTATCTCTCTTAAAACAGCAGGGGAACAAATTTCAAACAAGATTTGCAGTGCACTGCACACACACACACACACACACACACACACACATACACACACGAAGAGAGAGAGAGAGAGATCAATATTTGAAACGTTACACTTTCTTTGCGAAAGCATATTTATTTTAATGCACCAGGCATTAAAACTCCTAAAGTCTATAACCAGCTGAGACTCTGGGTATTAGGGACGGATTAGCAAACAGCTTCAAGGGATCTATAGGCTGAATGGAACATGCCAACTGTGCAGTTGTGGGAGTTGGCCGTCCCTGCTGCTTAAGTCAAAGATTTTGCTGTCTCGGTTGACCCGGCTGTGAATTAACTTCCGTGGTAGAGGATTGGTTTGGGAAAGGAGGGGTGTGTATGTGGGGAGTGGGGTGTGGGTGTTTGCCTGCATCAGACAAATTATCCTCTTTGCTCTACAGGTAGCAATATTTATGTACCTTCTCAACATAAGCCCATCTTAGAACTACCAGTTGAGAAAGGGTTGCTTTATCAGCATCTCCAGTCGCAAGGAGAATTCTACTCACATTTAAGCAAATGCGAGTAGAAATTCTGTTCGGACATGGCCACGACACAGCAAGGGAGTGCACACAGGGACATAGGGGCCTCCATGGTCCCATTCATACAATGATGTGTTTGGGGCTGTAGATTAGGGCCTCATCTACACCAAGCAGGATATTGCAGTATGAAAGCGGTATATAAAAGGCAGGAGCCACACTACGGCTTAGTAGTGGTATTGAAGTGAACTGACAACTGTTGGGGCCCACTGAGGCATGCCATATACCGCTTTCATAGTGCTATATCCTGCCTTTTATATACCGCTTTCATACCACTATAGCCTGCTTGGTTTGGCTCCTGCCTTTTATATACCGCTTTCATAGCGCAATAGCCTGCTTGGTGTGGCTCCTGCCTTTTATATACCGCTTTCATAGCGCAATAGCCTGCTTGGTGTGGCTCCTGCCTTTTATATACCGCTTTCATACCACTATAGCCTGCTTGGTTTGGCTGCTGCCTTTTATATACCGCTTTCATACCACTATAGCCTGCTTGGTGTGGCTCCTGCCTTTTATATACCGCTTTCATAGTGCTATATCCTGCTTGGTTTGGCTGCTGCCTTTTATATACCGCTTTCATAGCGCAATAGCCTGCTTGGTTTGGCTCCTGCCTTTTATATACCGCTTTCATAGCGCAATAGCCTGCTTGGTGTGGCTCCTGCCTTTTATATACCGCTTTCATAGTGCTATATCCTGCTTGGTTTGGCTGCTGCCTTTTATATACCGCTTTCATAGCGCAATAGCCTGCTTGGTTTGGCTCCTGCCTTTTATATACCGCTTTCATAGCGCAATAGCCTGCTTGGTGTGGCTCCTGCCTTTTATATACCGCTTTCATAGTGCTATATCCTGCTTGGTTTGGCTGCTGCCTTTTATATACCGCTTTCATAGCGCAATAGCCTGCTTGGTTTGGCTCCTGCCTTTTATATACCGCTTTCATAGCGCAATAGCCTGCTTGGTTTGGCTGCTGCCTTTTATATACCGCTTTCATACCACTATAGCCTGCTTGGTTTGGCTGCTGCCTTTTATATACCGCTTTCATACCACTATAGCCTGCTTGGTTTGGCTCCTGCCTTTTATATACCGCTTTCATAGTGCAATAGCCTGCTTGGTGTGGCTCCTGCCTTTTATATACCGCTTTCATAGCGCTATATCCTGCTTGGTTTGGCTCCTGCCTTTTATATACCGCTTTCATAGCGCAATAGCCTGCTTGGTTTGGCTGCTGCCTTTTATATACCGCTTTCATACCACTATAGCCTGCTTGGTTTGGCTGCTGCCTTTTATATACCGCTTTCATACCACTATAGCCTGCTTGGTTTGGCTCCTGCCTTTTATATACCGCTTTCATAGCGCAATAGCCTGCTTGGTGTGGCTCCTGCCTTTTATATACCGCTTTCATAGCGCTATATCCTGCTTGGTGTGGCTCCTGCCTTTTATATACCGCTTTCATAGCGCTACATCCTGCTTGGTTTGGCTCCTGCCTTTTATATACCGCTTTCATAGCGCAATAGCCTGCTTGGTTTGGCTGCTGCCTTTTATATACCGCTTTCATAGCGCAATAGCCTGCTTGGTTTGGCTGCTGCCTTTTATATACCGCTTTCATACCACTATAGCCTGCTTGGTTTGGCTCCTGCCTTTTATATACCGCTTTCATACCACTATAGCCTGCTTGGTTTGGCTGCTGCCTTTTATATACCGCTTTCATACCACTATAGCCTGCTTGGTGTGGCTCCTGCCTTTTATATACCGCTTTAATAGCGCAATAGCCTGCTTGGTTTGGCTCCTGCCTTTTATATACCGCTTTCATAGTGCTATATCCTGCTTGGTTTGGCTGCTGCCTTTTATATACTGCTTTCATACCACTATAGCCTGCTTGGTGTGGCTCCTGCCTTTTATATACCGCTTTCATAGTGCTATATCCTGCTTGGTTTGGCTCCTGCCTTTTATATACCGCTTTCATAGCGCAATAGCCTGCTTGGTTTGGCTCCTGCCTTTTATATACCGCTTTCATACCACTATAGCCTGCTTGGTGTGGCTCCTGCCTTTTATATACCGCTTTCATAGCGCAATAGCCTGCTTGGTGTGGCTCCTGCCTTTTATATACCGCTTTCATAGTGCTATATCCTGCTTGGTTTGGCTGCTGCCTTTTATATACCGCTTTCATAGCGCAATAGCCTGCTTGGTTTGGCTCCTGCCTTTTATATACCGCTTTCATAGCGCAATAGCCTGCTTGGTTTGGCTGCTGCCTTTTATATACTGCTTTCATACCACTATAGCCTGCTTGGTGTGGCTCCTGCCTTTTATATACCGCTTTCATAGTGCTATATCCTGCTTGGTTTGGCTCCTGCCTTTTATATACCGCTTTCATAGCGCAATAGCCTGCTTGGTTTGGCTGCTGCCTTTTATATACCGCTTTCATACCACTATAGCCTGCTTGGTGTGGCTCCTGCCTTTTATATACCGCTTTCATAGTGCTATATCCTGCTTGGTTTGGCTCCTGCCTTTTATATACCGCTTTCATAGCGCAATAGCCTGCTTGGTTTGGCTGCTGCCTTTTATATACCGCTTTCATACCACTATAGCCTGCTTGGTGTGGCTCCTGCCTTTTATATACCGCTTTCATAGCGCAATAGCCTGCTTGGTTTGGCTGCTGCCTTTTATATACCGCTTTCATACCACTATAGCCTGCTTGGTTTGGCTGCTGCCTTTTATATACCGCTTTCATACCACTATAGCCTGCTTGGTTTGGCTCCTGCCTTTTATATACCGCTTTCATAGCGCAATAGCCTGCTTGGTGCGGCTCCTGCCTTTTATATACCGCTTTCATACCACTATAGCCTGCTTGGTTTGGCTGCTGCCTTTTATATACCGCTTTCATACCACTATAGCCTGCTTGGTTTGGCTCCTGCCTTTTATATACCGCTTTCATAGCGCAATAGCCTGCTTGGTGTGGCTCCTGCCTTTTATATACCGCTTTCATAGCGCTATATCCTGCTTGGTGTGGCTCCTGCCTTTTATATACCGCTTTCATAGCGCTACATCCTGCTTGGTTTGGCTCCTGCCTTTTATATACCGCTTTCATAGCGCAATAGCCTGCTTGGTTTGGCTGCTGCCTTTTATATACCGCTTTCATAGCGCAATAGCCTGCTTGGTTTGGCTGCTGCCTTTTATATACCGCTTTCATACCACTATAGCCTGCTTGGTTTGGCTCCTGCCTTTTATATACCGCTTTCATACCACTATAGCCTGCTTGGTTTGGCTCCTGCCTTTTATATACCGCTTTCATAGCGCAATAGCCTGCTTGGTTTGGCTCCTGCCTTTTATATACCGCTTTCATAGCGCAATAGCCTGCTTGGTGCGGCTCCTGCCTTTTATATACCGCTTTCATAGCGCAATAGCCTGCTTGGTGTGGTTCCTGCCTTTTATATACCGCTTTCATTGCGCAATAGCCTGCTTGGTTTGGCTCCTGCCTTTTATATACCGCTTTCATACCACTATAGCCTGCTTGGTTTGGCTCCTGCCTTTTATATACCGCTTTCATAGCGCAATAGCCTGCTTGGTTTGGCTCCTGCCTTTTATATACCGCTTTCATAGCGCAATAGCCTGCTTGGTTTGGCTGCTGCCTTTTATATACCGCTTTCATAGCGCAATAGCCTGCTTGGTGTGGCTCCTGCCTTTTATATACCGCTTTCATAGTGCTATATCCTGCTTGGTTTGGCTCCTGCCTTTTATATACCGCTTTCATAGCGCAATAGCCTGCTTGGTTTGGCTCCTGCCTTTTATATACCGCTTTCATACCACTATAGCCTGCTTGGTGTGGCTCCTGCCTTTTATATACCGCTTTCATAGTGCTATATCCTGCTTGGTTTGGCTCCTGCCTTTTATATACCGCTTTCATAGCGCAATAGCCTGCTTGGTTTGGCTGCTGCCTTTTATATACCGCTTTCATACCACTATAGCCTGCTTGGTGTGGCTCCTGCCTTTTATATACCGCTTTCATAGCGCAATAGCCTGCTTGGTGCGGCTCCTGCCTTTTATATACCGCTTTCATAGCGCAATAGCCTGCTTGGTGCGGCTCCTGCCTTTTATATACCGCTTTCATAGCGCAATAGCCTGCTTGGTTTGGCTCCTGCCTTTTATATACCGCTTTCATAGCGCAATAGCCTGCTTGGTGTGGTTCCTGCCTTTTATATACCGCTTTCATAGCGCAATAGCCTGCTTGGTTTGGCTCCTGCCTTTTATATACCGCTTTCATAGCGCTATACCCTATTTGGTGTAGATGAAGCCGAGGAAGCATTGTTTAGCTAATACCCATTCTGGTTGTCTTCAGTTTCTGTTTTCAAGTGAGCGAAGCCTTCCAATACGTCTTTTTAAATGGAAAACACCCAGAGAAGCTCATGGTTTACCACTGCTCATGGATAGGAATGTTTAAGACTAGAGGAGAGAGAGGCCCACATCACATTCATAAGAGAGGCTTCAACAAGAGAGCCAGTGTGGTGTTGTGACTAGAGCGTTGGACTGGGAGTCAGGAGATCCGGGTTCTAGTCCCCACTCGGCCATGGATACCCACTGGGTGACTTTGGGCCAGCCACAGCCTCTCAGCCCAACCCACCTCACAGGGTTGTCGTTGTGAGGATAAAATGGAGAGGAGGAGGATTATGCACGCTGCCTTGGGTTCCTTGTAGGAAAAAAGGCAGGATATAAATACAATAATAAATAAATAAAAATAAGCGTCTGACCAATCATGTATGATTGAATAACACTAGTGGGCGATCCCTCCATATTCCTGGGATAATCCTTAGGTGCAAAAAGGGCCTTCGTTTTTAAATCTTGGAACACCAGGGTTAACGTATAATCATAGCTTTTCTTAAAATAGAGAAGCTGAAACAGGGAAGAAAAAGGAAGGCAGCTATTTTTAAAGGCAATTGTGCTCAAGACCTGTTCTTCAGGGCTTGATCTGCCCTGGTGAAAACGTTTTTATTCCTTCTGGTGTTTCAGAGATTAGATTACTCACTAATTTTAGTCGCTGTTGTTGTACTTTGGCGTTATATCTTCTTTATTATTATTTTTTGATGCTTTGCTTTATTATTATATTTTTGTATGTTTTTTTAAAAAAAACCATATAAATTGTCTTCTCCACAATTTTGTCTTGCAAGTGTGTTGTAAGTTAATAGAGCATGGCTTTTTCAGGAAATAAAATCCCTTCTAGCTCCTGCACACAATCTGGGTAAATATCCTGAGGGATCTTGTATGAAGCCTCACCCACCCTGAAGGAGAAGGTCACTTTTGAAAGGTCATTGAGAAATAGAAATATTTGTTTATATTTAATCATTAACGTTCATATTGTACTGGGTGGTTCTGGTCTGGATGACATCTAAAGGATTGTTTTCAGACCTGGGACTCTCCTTTATAAGACTGGGGTTCAATCAGATTTTATTTATTATTTATTTATTTATTACATTTTTATACCGCCTAATAACCGAAGCTCTCTGGGCGGTTCACAAAAATTAAAACCATAATAAAACAACCAACAGTCTAAAAACACAAATACAAAATACAGTATAAAAAGCATAACCAGGATAAAACCACGCAGCAGAAATTGATATAAGATTAAAATACAGAATTAGAACAGTAAAATTTAAATTTAAGTTAAAATTAAGTGTTAAAATACTGAGAATGAAAAAGTCTTCAGCTGGCGACGAAAGGAGTACAGCAGGGTCTTGCTATTTACTGTTTTACTCTGTACAGCACCATGTACACTGATGGTGCTATATAAATAAATAATAATAATAATAATAATAAGTGTAGGCGCCAGGCGGACCTCTCTGGGGAGCTCATTCCACAGCCGGGGTGCCACAGTGGAGAAAGCCCTGCTCCTAGTAGCCACCGGCAATCCGATGGAATGCATTAATGTACATTCTCTGTGTTTATGATTTTAATTTATTTTATTTATTTCATTTCTATACCAAAGCTCTCTGGGTGGTGCAAATAAGAAAGCAAAGGTCAAGCTTGCTGTTTTTAGAGTGGAGCTAGCAGAGAAGGAAGAGACCTGACAGATAGTTGACCGAAGAAGAGAAATGCAAAATCCATATTGCCATAATATCTTTATTAGACCAAGTCATTGAATCATTGAATAGTAGAGTTGGAAGGGGCCTATAAGGCCATCAAGTCCAACCCCCTGCTCAATGCAGGAATCCACCTTCAAGCATCCCTGACGGATGGTTATCCAGGTGCCTCTTGAATGCCTGTAGTGTTGGACAGCCCATGGCCTCCCTAAGTCATTGGTTCCATTGTCATAATATTCTAACAGTCAGGACATTTTTCCTGATGTCCACCCGGAATCCGGCTTCCTGTAACTTGTTAGATAAAGCCCGTTATTCTGTGTCCTGCACTCTGGGAGGATCGAGAAGAGATCCTGGCCCTCCTCTGTGTGACAACCTTTCAAGTCTTTGAAGAATGCTTACATGTTTCCCATCAGCCTTCTCTTCTCCAGGCTAAACATGCCCAGTTCTTTCAGTCTCTCCTCATAGGGCTTTGTTTCTAGACCCCTGATCATCCTAGTTGCCCTCCTCTGAACACGCTCCAGCTTGTCTGCGTCCTTCTTGGTTGAAGGTTGAAACAAGTAATGGTTGTTCCCCTTTTCTGAAAAGATAAAATCCAGCTGTTACTTAGAAAACTGAGTTTCAATCTGCAAGAATTGCAGATTATTGGTAATATTCTTAAGAGATCTTTAGAGGGAACAATGTCTGTGGGATTGGGTTCAAGCTGTGAGACTCTATCCATGCTTGACCCCTATAGATGTGTAAATAAATCATATATCACAAAAAGACAGTCCACCCCAAGTAACCTCACTGCTTGGAGAAGTGGGGTGCTTCATATAACAATGTGTTCAGAGGAGGGCAACCAGGATGATCAGGGGTCTGGAAACAAAGCCCTATGAAGAGAGACTGAAAGAACTGGGCCTGTTTAGCCTGGAGAAGAGAAGATTGAGGGGAGACATGATAGCACTCTTCAAATACTTAAAAGGTTGTCACACAGAGGAGGGCCAGGATCTCTTCTCGATCCTCCCAGAGTGCAGGACACGGAATAACGGGCTCAAGTGACAGGAAGCCAGATTCCGGCTGGACATCAGGAAAAACTTCCTGACTGTTAGAGCAGTACGACAATGGAATCAGTTACCTAGGGAGGTTGTGGGCTCTCCCACACTAGAGGCCTTCAAGAGGCAGCTGGACAACCCTCTGTCAGGGATGCTTTAAGGTGGATTCCTGCATTGAGCAGGGGGGTGGACACGATGGCCTTGTAGGCCCCTTCCAACTCTGCTATTCTATGATTCTATGATTCTATATCAAACCACATATATAAACATGTTTTCTCCCTGAATATCACAATGCTGTATGATAAATGCCCAAGTGATCAATTATCTGTGAGCCCTGCTCACAGATAAGTAACAACATGGGTTCAGTTGTAGCAGAGAACATTTAGGATTAAATATTTAGACATGCTTCCTAAATATGCAAACAGATGCTCATGGAAGGAGTGCTGCAAGAAGTTTATTTAGTTGTAGAATCTCCTTTCCTGGATGATATTTTTTGAGGGAGATTGAGGAGCGTCTATTATCTGGTTAAAGTCCAGGGAGAGTCTTGCTATCACAGAGTGATAGGTCCGCTTTATGAGATTGCTTCCAATTTCACGGGGAAAAAGAACGTCCTTGGTTATGCCATGCGAATGTGTAGAAACTTGGGAGTGGGGAACAAGGGAATAGTTTATATAAGGTTTAGGAGAAGCCAAGGCAAAAGAGCTGGCTGCAGTCTATATGTGGTAGATGGGAGAAAACTTCAGAATTACCAAGGATGATAAGAGGTGTGTCAGTCACGGACTTAGGGAGCAAGGTTGTCGGGTTGCTTACAACATATTTATTTATTTATTTATTTATTTAGAATATTTATATACCGCTCCCCATTGAAAAATTTCAGAGCGGTGTACAAGGTAAAAGGAAAATAAAAAACAGAATAAAACAGTTAAAACAAAATTTAAAAGAAGCAATAACAGTAATCCAAGGCTGCATGTTAAAGAAAGGCTTCTTGGAATAAAGATGTTTTCAGGAGGCGCCGAAAGGAGTACAAGGTTGGTGCCTGCCTGACCTCCAGAGGCAGGGAATTCCGCAGGAGGGGGGCCACCACGCTGAAGGCTCTTTCCCTGGTGGACTCCAAACGGAGGATGGATCTAGGTGGAACCACCAGGAGTAGGCCCTCGGATGACCTCAGTGACCGGGCAGGTTGGTAGGGGAGAAGGCGCTCTCTCAGGTATCCTGGTCCCAAGTTCTTTAGGGCTTTGTGCACAAGTACAAGAACCTTCAACCTGGCCCAGTAGCGAATAGGCAGCCAGTGCAGTTCCCTCAGCAGAGGAGTTACATGCTGGAAAGGGGCAGCTCCAGACAACAGCCGAGCTGCAGCATTCTGCACTAGCTCTAGCTTCCGGAACAGCTTCAAGGGCAGCCCCACATAGAGTGCGTATATATGATTGTATTTCTGGAAGCTGAAGGTGTGAGCACCACTTCTTCATATATTGGATGCCTTCTTCCAATCAACCCATCTCAGATGATTGGGAGATTGCCTAGAAACTCCCATGTCCGTTGCTCTGAGCTGATTGGATGGAAGGATCAGATGACAAATAAGAGTTCTCTCCGATGTTTTTCTTGTCTCTAGCCAATGGCCATCACAATACAAACGCAAAGCACGCAAGTATAAAACGGGGGGGGGGGGAATTTGATACAATAAAGTAAGAATACAGTAAAATGATCGGAATTCAAAACATTCCTTCTGTTTAACCCCCTTGGGATTTGACAGTGGTATGGTTTAGAAGGGCTGCTTTTATCTTTCTTGCGGCAAGCGCAAATAAAGCTGTCTTATAGCTGATGAATTTGTCCACATCAGCCAACAGCCATCTAAAATCGTCTGATTGGCTTTCTAAAGTAGTCTGGAAAGGGAGAATAAATTTAGCCCTGGGCGAATTATATAATGGACGGTATGAGATACAATGTACGAGGCCTTCACTATGTCCTGCTTCGCATACGCAAAAACGCTCTTTTACAGGTCTATTAGAAAATCTTCCAGCTAGATACTCAGTGGGCATCCTTTGAAATCTGAGCTGGGAGATGGGGCCAATTGTGCTTTAGAGAGTGGATGAAAGAATTACCTCCCCTTTTCTTCTACAAAGCAAACTCCCACCTTGGTATGGCACTTGTAGGAAGTCATCCTGACCCATTGGGGATGGGGAAGCTAAATGTTTGCTGGTCGGACCAAACCCCCTTCTAGTTGGATGAAGATGTTGGATAGACAATATTTGGGGGTATTCTTCAGTTGGCCACTATTGAAAACAGGATTGTGGACTAAACAGAACTTTAATTGTGATCCATAAGGTCTGTCTGTCTGTCTATCTATCTATCTATCTATCTATCTATCTATCTATCTATCTTGTATATTCCTTCACTTCTATTGTTTGTTTATTACCACTTTCACAGATAAAAGACATTGATTGATTGATAAACCAAAAACTACACAGAAATATTTATCTGTAAGATTCTAGATGGGACACCAGACTAGTGTCAACTAGTCTGTTGAGAAAACAGATTCAGGCAGGACATCTGGAAAAGGTTGTGGGCTCTCCCACCCTAGAGGCCTTCAAGATGCAGCTGGGCAGCCATCTGTCAGAGATGCTTTGAGGTAGAGCAGGAGGTTGGACTCGATGGCCTTAGAGGCTCCTTTCAACTCTACTAGTCTATGATCCCATGCTTCTCTTCTCCTCTTAAGCACTTGCTCATGAAATACACGAAATACAATTATAATTTGTTTTTTGAATATATTTTATTTTGTTTTGTTTTTTTAATTCACAAGATATGATTTGAGTTGCAGCTCACTTTGGAGAAGTGGTAGGATAACATTGCATTAATGAGCTTGTGCCTGAACATAACGGGATAATTAGCAGGCAGAGAACTTGCTTTGACAGGCGTGGAGCCACTGTATGGTTCTGGGCAATCCTCCCTCCCTGTTTCGCCTTCTGGGTGAAAGTTGGACAAGTGTATGGATGACGCTACAATGCTTGGTTGCTTGCTTGTGTTGCAGCGTATCTGCATAGCTCTGCCCCATGGATGTCTGTGTTTTTGAGCCTGCCATGTGTGAGAATACCTCCTAAGTGGGTTTCTTTGACATTAATGAGAACGGTGCAGGCTTTTGTAGTGGTTCTATAGCAAGTCTAGAAAGCCCATTTCCCCTTGTAACGAATTTGTTACCTCGTAAGTGGTGGCGGCTCAGAGGAAGAGCACGTCCTTTGCATGTAGAAGGTCCCAGGTTCAATGTTCAGAGGAGGGCAACCAGGATGATCAGGGGTCTGGAAACAAAGCCCTATGATTAGAGACTGGAAGAACTGGGTGTGTTTAGCCTGGAGAAGAGAAGATTGAGGGGAGACATGAGAGCACTCTTCAAATACTTGAAAAGTTGTCACCCGGAGGAGGGCCAGGATCTCTTCTCCATCATCCCAGAGTGCAGGACACAGAATAACGGGCTCAAGTTACAGGAAGCCAGATTCCAGCTGGACATCAGGAAAAACGTCCTGACTGTTAGAGCAGTACGACAATGAAATCAGTTACCTAGGGAGGTTGTGGGCTCTCTCACACTAGAGGCCTTCAAGAGGCAGCTGGACAGCCATCTGTCAGGGATGCTTTAAGGTGGATTCCTGCATTGAGCAGGGGGTTGGACTTGATGGCCTTGTAGGCCCCTTCCAACTCTACTATTCTAGGATTCTATGATCCCCAGTGTCTCCAGGTAGGGTTGGGAAAATTCCTGCCTGAAACCCTGGAGAACCGCTGCTGCCGGTCAGTGTCAACTATACTGGGCTAGATGGACCGATGTTCTGATGCAGTATAAAGCAGCTTCTTGTGTTCCTATTTCCACATTACACTCCCTTTCGAGAGGAGGAATTTACCGCAATATAGCGAGTGGCCCTGTGCCTTCCGGAACGGGAAAGAGGGGGCCTGATTGCTAGTCATTTTAGCACCTACATCTGGCTCCAGTTAACAAAATTTGAGCTGATTAAAAATTGGGTAATTAAAGTTCATTATGTTGTGGTTGGCTGATTTCCCAACTGTGTATTTATCAAGTTGATTTAGGACTTTATTGTTATGAAGAGCTTGAGCTATTAAGATAGTCATAAATCCATATGGGATGGTCCATGTCCCCTTCTAATCTAAGCCATATTTGCAGAAGTGCGACTGTTCTGTTAGTTACCCCTCTATTGCATGGGGGTTAGGAGCAAACCATCAGGTAGGGGAGGGTCATGTTCTGGTTTTCAGCATCCCCTTTGCCCCCCCCCCTCACTTTTGTCCCCTACTCCTCTTATAGAATCATAGAATCATAGAATAGCAGAGTTGGAAGAGGCCTACAAGGCCATCGAGTCCAACCCCCTGCTCAATGCAGGAATCCACCCTAAAGCATCCCTGACAGATGGTTGTCCAGCTGCCTCTTGAAGGCCTCTAGTGTGGGAGAGGCCACCACCTCACCAGGCAACTGATTCCATTGTCATACTGCTCTAACAGTCAGGAAGTTTTTCCTGATGTCCAGCCGGAATCTGGCTTCCTTTAACTTGAGCCCGTTATTCCGTGTCCTGCACTCTGGGAGGATCGAGAAGAGATCCTGGCCCTCCTCTGTGTGAAGTTTCAAACATTTAAGAGGAGTTTGCCACTTCATAGAAAAGTTTCTCCTGCCTGCCCTCAATGTGTCTGGAGCAACTTTAATTGGCGCCTGTGTAAAATGGCATAAAAGAGAGGTCAGGAGGCATATCACCGTAGGGCACCACTGGTTACATGCTTCAGGTTACAGGCCATTGCAAGGAGGTTTTGGCCATAGCTAGATGGGGCGATTTCCCAGGGATCGCCCCGGGATCATCCCTGTGCATCCACATGACACACAGGGGATCCCGGGAGCAGGTAGGGATGATCCCTCCCTTGGCCCGGGTTATCGCCCTACAGATGTAACCCGCTTTTTCTGCGGTCTCGGGCTGAACCCGAGACCGCAGAACGTGTGGGTGAGCGTCGCGGTTTGTCCCGTCTCCTCGCGGTTACTCGCAAGGAGCCGGGAACCGCTCACGGGGGTGGGGGGGGGGGGAACGGGAAAAATAGTTTTAATTCAATAAAAAAACCTAACCTTTTGCGCACGAGCGCTCGTGCGTTCTTCTCCTTTAAGAAAACCAAAAAACCAAAATGGCGGGTGTGACGTCCTGTTCCTCCGAGGCCATCGCGTGCTGCGTGTAAACAGAGGGGGAGATCTCTCGATAACAATATCGCGAGACCCTCACCGCTCCGTTGCGCTCGACCTGTAGGTCTAGGTGAGGCCTTTGTTTCTGAATCCCGCTTTCCTTCCAGGCTAATTAAATGGCTGCTAATTGGTTTGTCAGTGGTATGAAATTTGGATATCCTTCCTTCCTTAAAACAACTGTTCGTTGGCCTTCTTCTTTTTGTTTCGGGGGGCCGTCCTCTTCTCCTTACATAAGACCATAAGAAGTACTCTGATGCTGGATCAGACCAAGGGTCCATCTAGGGTTCACACAGTGGCCGACCAGCCATCGGCCAGGGATGAACAAGCAGGACATGGTGCAACAGCACCCTCCCACCCATGTTCCACAGCAACTGGTGCACATAGGCTTATTGCCTCGAATACTGGAGGTAGCACACAACCATCAGGGCTAGTAGCCATGGTTAGCTTTGCCTCCAGGAATTTATCCAACCCCCTTTTGAAGCCATCCAGATTGGTGGCCATCACTACATCTTGTGGTAGTGAGTTCTATAATTTAACATCTCCTCCTCCTCCTCCTCCTCCTCCTCCTCCTCCTCCTCCTCCTCCTCCTCCTCCTTCTTCTTCTTCTTCTTCGTGCCCTGCTGGATCAGACCAAGGGTCCATCTAATCCAGCACTCTGTTCACACAGTGGCCAGCCAGCCATTGGCCAGGGATGAACAAGCAGGACATGGTGCAACAGCACCCTCCCACCCATGTTCCCCAGCAACTGGTGCACATAGGCTTATTGCCTTGAATACTGGAGGTAGCACACAACCATCATGGCTAGTACCCATTGATAGTCTTTGCCTCCAGGAATTTGTCCAACCGCCTTTTGAAGCCATCCAGATTGGTGGCCATCACTACATCTTGTGGTAGTGAGTTCCATAATTTAACATCTCCTCCTCCTCCTCCTCCTCCTCCTCCTCCTCCTCCTCTTCCTCCTCCTTCTTGTATTTCTTCCCCAATGGTCCTCAGTATGGCTTCTGCTATTCAACATTCAGTTGCAAATCAGCCTTTGCTTCCTTACACAAACATAGCCTTAAGGTATAAAGCTTTCCCCTGCATTTAAATTGTGCTGGGTTTGCTAGCCACTGGCCACACGTGTCTTTTTCTGGTAGGCCCAGACACGTGGGGGTGGAGAGGTGCGCCTCATACAAGCAGTGCTCTGTTATTCATCCCAATCATCAACAAATCAATTAGTACTAGTCCCAGTTCTTACTTGCCTGCTTCCTGCCGGCTTCTGGGTCAGGGGATGAATTGGTATTCATTTCACGTCCTTAAAATAAACATTGAAACCCTTAGATTCTGTTGCAGCCTGTTTAGTTAGTGCTGGGTCATAAAGCATAAATTCCTTTGATGTTTGAAAGGTTTCATGTTAAGCCATCTATGCCTTGGTGGGTGTTTAATTGCGAGGTGTACAGCGATTATAATACAAACGGCTTGTGATCGGCAGAGAAGGCGCTGGGGCCGAAAATGATGTGGGTGTGGGTGTCT
Organism: Elgaria multicarinata webbii; assembly: GCF_023053635.1. NCBI lineage: Eukaryota > Metazoa > Chordata > Lepidosauria > Squamata > Anguidae > Elgaria > Elgaria multicarinata. Next base: position 10,423,966 of record NC_086189.1, read on the forward strand.
CCTTTGTTTAAAGAATACAGAAATATTGGTGTGTGCTGGTGTAGTAGGGGGTGCAATAGTCCAGGGAACATAGGTCAGTGGTAGAACACACATGGGTTGCATGGTAGACTGCCCCAGGGTCCCTGCTTTTAAAAGGATCATTAAATTTAATGCTCTACCTTGAGACTTTAATTTTGTGCACCACCCAGTGGGCTTCAGCTATTGGGTGGTATAGAATTTAAATAAATAAACAAACAAATCTTGGGTATCTAGGCTGGGAAGACCTCTGTATGGAGAATTGTTTCTATTGCTTCTATTGCATATATAGACTCAATATAAGGCAGATTATTCTTTTGTTCCAGGCACTGTTGTGTTCTTGGCTGTTCCCTCTGGCATTCACATGTGCTGGCAAGATGACACGAGACAGGGCCCGTGCAGAAGACACCTTAAACCATGACATTAACTAGGGTGGTTCAGCCAGAAAGCCGGGCCGTGTTCAGAAGGCACCTTAAGCCATGGATTTAACCATGGCTTTTTGGATTATTCACCATGGTTAAAGCCATGGTTTAAGATGTCTTCTGAACACAGCCCATCTTTCTGGCTTAACCACCATGGTTAAAACCATGGTTTAAGGTGTTTTCTGAACACAACCCATCTTTCTGGCTTAACCACCATGGTTAAAGTCATGGTTAAAGATGTCTTCTGAACACAGCCCATCTTTCTGGCTTAACCACCATGGTTAAAGCCATGGTTTAAGGTGTCTTCTGAACATAGCCCACCTTTCTGGCTTAACCACCATGGTTAAAGCCATGGTTTAAGGTGTTTTCTGAACACAACCCATCTTTCTGGCTTAACCACCATGGTTAAAGCCATGGTTTAAGGTGTCTTCTGAACATAGCCCACCTTTCTGGCTTAACCACCATGGTTAAAGCCATGGTTTAAGGTGTCTTCTGAACACAACCCATCTTTCTGGCTTAACCACCATGGTTAAAGCCATGGTTTAAGGTGTCTTCTGAACATAGCCCAGCTTTCTGGCTTAACTACCATGGTTAAAGCCATGGTTTAAGATGTATTCTGAACACAACCCATCTTTCTGGCTTAACCACCATGGTTAAAGCCATGGTTTAAGGTGTCTTCTCAACACAACCCATCTTTTTGGCTAAACCACCATGGTTAAAGCCATGGTTTAAGATGTCTTCTGAACACAACCCATCTTTCTGGCTTAACCACCATGGTTAAAGCCATGGTTTAAGGTGTCCAGTTCTTCTTCATAGGGCTTTGTTTCCATACCCTGGATCATCCTTGTTGTCCTTCTCTGAACACACTCTACCTTGTCTGCATCCTTCTTGAAGTGTGGTGCCTAGAACTGGACGCAGTACTCAAGATGAGGCCTAACCACGGCCGAATAGAGGGGAATAGTCTAGCAATCTGCTCATTAAAGGGATAAGTGAGTTTTGGCTCTCTTTCTCCCTCCACCCCCCATGAGTGAGGATTTTTTGGCTGAGTGCATATACTCTTATTCTGTATTATGAGGCACTATTCTATTCAGCCTGATCTTTCTTGGCTGCAGGGAGCTGTCCAGCCTTTCAGCAAATCCCATTCAGCACTTAAGGTCAGCCAGCCAACTCAATTGTTCTAATTTTGAAATCCTTAGCTTTCTGGAAGAGGTACCTCTGTGGTTTGGGTCCATATATTTCTCCTTAGCTCCCACACCTGCATGGCCTGTTCTCTGCTCTAACCCCAAACTGTGTTCTACAAGCAGAATCGACCCAATCATTACCGTAAAGGACGATTTGGCACTCACGTGGCAATTGGCATTTCCCCGGCTAGTTTAAACGCTTCTCCCTGCCATTTCTGTCCCTTTTGCCTTTGCCCTCCTGAACTCAAAAGCTGAAAAGGCCGAGGGGGCTTGGCTTGATTTGTTGAATGGTTGTTGAGTTGTGCAGGGTTTTGTTTTGCTAGCACTACATTTCTCGTTAAGCTGACTTCGTTAATCGGCTCTGCTTGGCCCTCCGTTTCTGTCCGGATGGAGGCCCAAATGCAGGTTTTTAATCTGTGGAGCCATTACCCATCTTGGGTTCTGTGTAGACTGAATGGTGTTGCTTGTTTTGAATTATTAGTTAGGTGTCCAGATTTTGGCATGCATGATGTTAGACAGATGGTCCAGAGAGAGAGAGAGAGAGAGAAAGAGAGAGAGAGGGGGGCCTCTGTGTGACCCTCATGCCTCTGCATTGCTGGAGCTGTTCTGGGATCAGACTTAGCTTGCACTGAGCCTGTCTTCATGCTGTCAAAAACTATTTTAGCCACACTTGCTGAGAGGCCTTTTGCGATCATGACTTTCAGACATGAAAAGGTTTCCATAGCTAACAAATAGAAATTTGCTTCCCGGATAGTGTGACTGCACATACTAAGTTCTGGTTTTCTTGTGTTCTAAAATTCTGATTGATTTCTCTAGAAATGTCCCTACATTGATGAATTGTGGGTTTTCTCTTTTGCAACAAGTGCAGCATAACTGTTGATGATGATGTGAAGGGAGTTTCTCATTTGAATTAAAGGGGAAAACCCAGCTTTATGACTTGATTTGGTCCTTGATTAAAGTTTTAAGCTATGCTCCCTGCTCCACAATGTCTGGAATAAGGTGGGATGTTATTAGAACAGTGCTCTCCAGATGTATTGGGCTGCAACTCCCATCATTCTACTCAACATAGCCAATGATGGGAATGATGGGAGTTGCAGTCCAACACATCTGGAGAACACCAGGTTGGGGGTGGTTATGTTAAAGAAATGAGGTGAAGAAGAAGGAACCTTCTATCACCTTTGGTGGACATGCAAAAACGCTAAGGTATTCTGGACGCAAATACATTATTTGATGCAGAAAATATGAAAGACTAATATACAAATGAAACCAGAAGCCTTTCTACTGGGGTCAGTGGACAATGAACTGAAAGAGAAGGGGGGAACTTTGTTCTTGTATATGACAATGGCAGCGAGATTATTGTATGCACAGAAGTGGAAAAATGAAATAACACCAACCATGGAAGAATACATACTGAAGATATTAGAGTTAGCAGAAATGGCAAAATTGACAGCGACAATGAGAGATAAATCAACAGTCTCATTTATATCTGGATAGAAACCTCTGATAGAATTTGTGCAAGAAACTGGTTTCAGGCAGCCGGCTCGGGTCGACTCAGCCTTCCATCCTCCCGAGGTCGGTAAAATGAGTATCCAGTTAGCTGGGGAAAGGTAATAACGGCCGGGGAAGGCAACGGCAAACCACCCCGCTATAAGGCCTGCCAAGAAAACGTCAGCGAAAGCTGACGTCCCTCTAAGAGTCAGTAATGACTCAGTGCTTGCATGAGAGGTTCCTTTCCTTCCTTCAATGTATGAGAAATAGTCAACTTGGAAGAAAGAAATGAATTTGATTATTGTGTTAAATGTATTAACAAGGAGAGAATATAACTTACATTGCTGATGTGCAGAGAGCTGAAAACATACCATAACCTTGGTTTATGTATTTCCCTTTTCCTTTGATTTTCTCTCTTATTTTTTTTTTATTCTTCTTTTCTTTTTTCTTTCCTTTTTCTTTCCTTGTGTGTTCATTTCCCTTAGAGGTAATGCCTTTATGCAATGCTTTTATGTCATATATGGTTATGAAACAATAAAAAAAAACTGTTTAGCAAAAATAGAAAAGGAAAGGAAATGAGGTCTACAAAAAGGGTGAATGAAAGGGCTTTCGTAGAGGCAAATTTTCAGTGACAGACTAAATTTTGGGCAGTACATTTCTGCAGGTGAATGTAAGTTAATTCATGGGAGGTGGTGGTGGAACAGTTAGCTGTAAACACAAGGTTCCCTCTGCGACTCCAGGGGATCATAAAGAACTGAGTCCTAGATCTAAAATGGAGTTTCTTGCGGACAAGTAACTGAGCGGTGAAACAGGAATCCCAACATATTTCAAGCTCAAATAAGCTCTTCCCTGGAGGGTGCGTCCGTGAATGCTTCAAAAGAAACTCCTCTTCAAAAGTATGGCTTTGTGTCTTCTTCTACAGGAATTTATGCAGCCATGCTGTCGAACAGGAGCTTCTTTTGAACTAAATATCCTGTGGTGAAGAGCTTATCCTAGCTCAAAATGTATCCAGGTTCCATCCCACCTAAAAAAAAACACCCCTGCTTTTTGTTCCACATTAATGAATTGATGAAGTGGGATCTCTCTTGGCTGATAGTCTTCCTTTTCAGCTTCACGTATTGAAACGTTTCCTTATCCTGTGTGGGTGCTGCGATTTGAGCAACTTCTTCATATTCTATCTGTGTTTCCCCCCACACACACCCTTTTCCTACTTTCCAGGTTCCCTGAAGAGTCCTGTGAACAAGACGGCACTGACGTTAATTGCCGTGAGTTCCTGCATCCTGGCTATGGTGTGTGGCACTCAGCTGTCCTGCCCGCTAACCGTTAAGGTGACACTTCACGTTCCAGAGCACTTCATTGCAGACGGTAAGAGCCTTCGCTTTGCTACTCTATGGAACAAATCTGGTTCTCTAAGAATGTAGCTTCTGCAAAGTTCCTCTCCTCCACTCATCCCCTCCACTCCCTGCTCCAGATTATGTTGGTTAAGGTGACACTTCACGTTCCAGAGCACTTCATTGCAGACGGTAAGAGCCTTCGCTTCGCTACTCTATGGAACAAATCTGGTTCTCTAAGAATGTAGCTTTTCCAAAGTTCCTCTCCTCCACTCATCCCCTCCACTCCCTGCTCCAGATTTTATGTTGGTTTCCTCAAGCTTGCACAAACAACAAGGTGCTAACCTTAACCCAAACCAGACAATTAAAAGAAACGAAGTTAAGGATATATGAGTCATGTCTAACCCTACTGCGCCTGTTTTGGGAGAAGATGTTTCAGGTAATCAGTGAGAATCGGATTCAGAACTAGGAGACGCAGCGCCAGACACCAGCCAGCCTGTACCAGTGAGGGAGGAAGCTCTCACGGGCGATTCCCCAGCTGGGAGTCAGCCCTCTCCAGCGCTTAGCTCCTCAAGGCCAAATCCTACACAGTCAGTGGGAAGTGAGCTTTCTTCCGGAGGTGAGCATCCCGACAAGCTAGCTGAAAGCTCAAATGCACGTGGCGGAAGGAAGCTCAAACGCACGGGGCGGAAGGAAGGTGTGAGAAAGTCAGTTCGATTATGCTAGAACCTGCCTCCGCACCAGGCTCTCTGAAGTTACGGGCATTTGGGAAGTGGCTTCCTATTCTTCTTGAGCAGACAATTGTCTTGCTTAGTTTGCATAGTTTTGCCTAGGAAGATGTTTCCAAGAAGTTAGACTCTATTCAGGTAGAAGAGAGGTTTGTTGCTTAACAAAAGCTTTGTGGATTACTTAGCAAGCCTCGACATTTGCCTCTCATCGAAAGCAGGAGTGTTCGGAGAAACACAACAATGTGTATGAATTAAAATTTCATACAAATGAAATTAAGTTATTAATGCTTTCAAAGAACACTCTTATACATTTATTATTATTATTATTATTATTATTATTATTATTATTTATTTATTTATATAGCACCATCAATGTACATGGTGCTGTACAGAGTAAAACAGTAAATAGCAAGACTGCCGCATAGGCTTACAATCTAATTTAATTTTCTTCTTCTTATTATTATTATTATTATTATTATTTTTATTATTATTATTATTTATTTATTTATATAGCACCATCAATGTACATGGTGCTGTACAGAGTAAAACAGTAAATAGCAAGACCCTGCCGCATAGGCTTACATTCTACTAAAATCATAGTAAAACAATAAGGAGGGGAAGAGAATGCAAACAGGTACAGGGTAGGGTAAGCAGGCACAGGGTAGGGAAAAACTAACAGTAGAAAGTAACAGTAGAAGTCTGTACATTTACAAATAAAGTCATAAAACAAAAACAGCACTCATTAGACTCTGGCCATACGCGTTTCGACATGTTAGTCTTCGTCCGTGGCCCCATCTCTAAAGATATACAGAAAAAAACATTTGTTAGTGCCTTAGATAGAAGCAAAAGAATTTTATCTCCCCCCCCCCTTTTTCCTGTTTATATAACAAAACCTTTTTGGGACCTCCCTAAGCTGTTGAGTACTCAGAAAAAAGTTTTTCAAATAGGGGCTGACTTAAGTTTCCCTAAAGTTAGGGATTTATATGTCACTCCCCAAAGGGGTAGATAGAGTGCACCCTGGAATAAAGAATGAAATACTTGATTATACCTTTACTTTACGGGAGTGCACAAACGTGTTTAGGGTTCCTCACGCTTCCCAGGAACTTCATAGGCCAGTCAGAAGGTTTTATTCTTGGTCCTTTATTTATTATTTATTTATTTATTTATTTAAGGATTTTTATGCCGCCCTTCAGCCAAAAAAGGCTCTCACGGCGGCTTACAAAAGTATTTCTTGACAGTCCCTGCCCACAGGCTTACAATCTAAAAGACACGACACAAAAGGAAAGGGGATTGGGAGGGAGGAGGAGGAGGGGGAAAAGGAAAGCAAATTCAGGCACTACAATCTTAGTTGGAAAGTTCAGCAGTTAAAGTTGACAGTTGACAGCAGGAGGGAGGGGGGCTCTGAGCTGGAGCTGGACCCAGGCACGATGGAGAGGTGCCTGGCTGCTGCTTCCTCCGTCACTGGTGGCCTCTGCAGAGACAGTTGATAGCAGGAGAGAGGGGGCTCTCAGCTGGAGCTGGACTCAGGCACGGTGGAGAGGTGCCTGGCTGCTGCTTCCTCCCTCACTGGTGGCCTCTCCAGAGACAGTTGGTAGCAGGAGGGAGGGGGCTCTGAGCTGGAGCTGGACCCAGGCACGGTGGAGAGGTGCCTGGCTGCTGCTTCCTCCCTCACTGGTGGCCTCTGCAGAGACAGTTGACAGCAGGAGGGAGGGGGCTCTCAGCTGGAACTGGACCCAGGCACAGTGGAGAGGGGCCTGGCTGCTGCTTCCTCCCTCACTGGTGGCCTCTGCAGAGACAGTTGACAGTGGGAGGGAGGGGGCTCTCAGCTGGAACTGGACCCAGGCACTGTGGAGAGGTGCTTGGCTTCTGCTTCCTCCCTCACTGGTGGCCTCTGCATTTACATTTATTACATTTTTACACCGCCTTGTTAGATCAATGTTCTTTCACCCAAGGACGAAATCCAAACAGCCCTTAAGCACGACTCCACCACTCCAGCGACAGAGGGTTCAAAAGCGCTTTATTGATTAGTAATCAAGGCCTGGTCTCTTCAAAGGGAGCAATCAGACAAAGACATTGGGAATTCAGCACAGCATTTCAAGCCTACAAGGGGCAGGGCCCTGTTGCAGCATTAACCAATCAGAACATAACACTGGGGCATAGCTAATCATGCTAAACAATTCTCTCTGTTCTATAAACAATACCTTTGGCCTTACAGTAAGTTACAAAAAGTTAACTTTGACACAGGAGGACTGGAGCCGGAGCTCTTGTTTATATTAGATAAGACAGATGCAAGGATGCACTCAAGGAGATATTTTCACATACAGGACATCATGACACTTTGCCTGCAATATCCTTTTAAAAATGGAGACACTTATGCTAACATTAGACACCTATGCTAACAGCCTAATAGCCGAAGGTCCATTTGTCCTGGGGCATGTCTACACCATAGGGGGGAGGATCCCAGATTTACGGGCTTCCGCGATCCTCCCCCAGCGTTTAGGCGGCCATGTGACGGCCCAGAAGGATGTTGCAGCCGCCATTTTAAAACAACCACAACAACGTAGAGGGGTGTAGTTGCGCACTAATGCAAAAATAAGGTGGTTTTTTTTTTTAAAAAAAACCCTCAACCCTGCTTCCCACCCCCCAACCTCAATGGGCACGGACTGCCACCGTGCAGCTCCGTGCAAATTTCAAGTGCTCCACTACTCATGGGGAAGGTGGGACGACCCGGGAGCAGCGGCCACACAGCCCACGCTCTGCGGGATGGTGCCAGGAACGCGGAAAAGTTAGGTCTCCTGCGGTTCCCTACATGCCAGGGAAAGTCCTTGCTCATCCCAGGTCGCCCCCAGGATCCCCTGTGCGTCATGTGGACACAGAGGGACAATCCAAGCCCTACCCCGGGATATACGGCTGGTGTAGACGTGCTCCTAGTAGCCTTTTTCCAATGATAGCAGTGTCAGGCGTTTGACAGAAAGCATACAGAAGAAGAGGAGGAATCGTGCTGGTGGCAATGACCATGGCAATAGCAGTGGTTCGCTCCAGAATTCCGATAGTCTTGATGTTTAAGGAAACTCTGTTCATAAATCCACTTCTTCCTGTCCGTCGTGAGATACTCTGATCAAATCATATATTTGCATGGTTTAGCAAGACTAAGCTGCTGCCTTTATTTGTGGCAATTTTCTCTCGTCCTTTATCTGCGGTGATTGGAATGGCATGATCTATGGGCCCCAACTCATTCCTGTAAGGTTGGTTAGGTTGAGAGGCATGGACTGGCCCAAGGTCAACCATCCATCTTGCCCTTGGTCGGCCCCTCTTCCTTTTGCCTTCCACTTTCCCTAGCATCAGCATCTTCTCCAGGGTATCCTGTCTTCTCATTATGTGTCCAAAGTACTTCAGTTTTGCCTTTAATACCATTACTGGCTGGCAAAACAACCACTTGACAACTTGCTTAGTTCTCCCGTGTCCAAATTGCAGTAGCGTTCACTGCGTCTCACCGGTCCGGTTCTGGAATGTCTGTTTCTGGACTTAGAGGTTGCTTGGCTGAGTCATTTGCTGAATTTATCACTTGCGGGAATCGCTCTCAATTTGAAAAATGTAGTGTACAATTCAGCCCGGAGGCAGACAGCCTTTTCCTGCCAGTCCCTCGTCTTATCTGAATTAAGAGGTATTTGCCTCCGGGGCTCAGAAAACCGGTGTGTTTCAGCCTCCCAAAGTCATTTGAAAGGCACGCTGGAGTGTCAAGGCAGGGGAAATGGGACGGAGAGTTCTGACTGTTGGAAAATTTAAGAACATGAAAAGTGCCCTGTTTGATCAGGCCAAGGGTCCATCTAGTCCAGCACTCTGTTCACACAGTGGCCAACCAGCCATCGTCCAAGGATGAATAAGAAGGACTTCTTCTCCTTCTCCTTCTCCTTCTCCTTCTCCTTCTCCTTCTCCTCCTCCTCCTCCTCCTCCTCCTCCTCCACCACCACCATCATCATCTAGTCCATCTGGTCCATCTAGTCCAGCACTCTGTTCCCACAGTGGCCAACCAGCCATCGGCCAGGGATGAACAAGCAGGACATGGTGCAAGAGCACCCTCCCACCCATGTTCCCCAGCAACCGGTGCACACAGGCTTATTGCCTCGAATACCGGAGGTAGCCCACAACCATCAGGGCTAGTAGCCATGGATGGCCTTCTCCTCCAGAAATTTATCCAACCCCCTTTTAAAGCCCTCCAAATGGATGGCCATCACCACATCTTGTGGTAGTGAGTTCCATAATTTAACTATGCGCTGTGTGAAGAAGTACTTCCTTTGATCTGGCCTGAATCTCCCACCCATCAGCTTCATGGGATGAGCCTGAGTTCTAGTATTATGGGAGGAAAATGTCTCCCTGTCCACCCTCTTCACAACCTGCATAATTTTGTACACCTCTGTCATGTCTTCCCTTAGCCTATTTTTTTCCCCAATTTAGAATGATGCATGGGAGAGTCTGGTGCTCTGGTGGTACTTTCTGCACTGATACTCCCTTGCTTGGTTTTCCTGGAAGGCAAATAGTGTTTCTTTGGCCCCGGCCAGGCGTGTTTTGCCCAAGGACTCACACCATTATGGTAGGGCTGTTGGGGCTCACAATGGGGGGAACTTGGAGGCTCTCCCCTCTTCTCCTAAATCCTCCCCCTGTTACGATGAAGCTCTTGATTGCTACATAGCAGAGAAGACGGATGAAGTTATCCCATGACTTTTAAGAACCATTGATGGGGGACTTTGTCAAGAGCCTTTTGGATGTACAAATAAACGTTGTCTCCATGGTAGACTCTACTGGAGCATTCCTTATTGACACTCTCAAAGGACTCTAAAATGTTAGTGAGACAGGACATAGTTTTGCATCATCATCATAATTTATTTGTTACCCGCCTCTCCCTCTGGATCGAGGTGGGGTACAACACAAATGCAAACACCATAAAATACATATAATTGATTAAAACATGTAAAACTAATACATTATTAAAAGCAGCACATTATTAAGAGGCATCTTAAAATTCAACTGGGTAGGTCTGCCGGAAGAGATCAGTCTTTATAGCTTTCTTAAATTACGGAAGACTGTTAAGTTGATGAATCTCTCCCGGCAGGTCATTCCACAAACTGGGAACGGCAGAAGAAAAGGGCCCCTGGGTTATAGCTGTCAGCCTTGTTTTTGTTGGCTGGAGTAAATTCTTCCCAGAGGACCTGAGTGTGCGGGGCAGATTGTATGGGGCAAGCCACGTCTTGCCAAGGTGTGCGTGCATGAACCCAGCTGAGTTGAAACACAGCAGAGCAACGTTAAGAGATCGTGCAGAACTTTGACAAAGCTTCTCTGAGGGATCAAGATCCCCATCATAATATAGCCTCAGCATATATAGGCAGTAAGCCTGTATACACCTGTTGCTGGGGAACATGGGCAGGTGGGTGCTGTTGCACCTGTGTCGTGCTTGCGGGTTCTTGATTGACAGCTGGCTGGCCACTGTATGAACAGAGTGTTGGACTAGATCAGTGGTTCCCAAAGTGGGCAGTACTGCCCCCTTGGGGGTGGGTGGGATTGCATGTGGAGGTGTTAAGAGGCAAGGGGGCTGCAGGGGGGCGCTCGAGGTGGTCTTTTCCGTACCAGTTTTGGTTACAGAAGGAAATTTCTGATCACTATCCTGCACTATGGAGCGTGGTTCAGAAGTTCCTGGTTGCATTTCCAACATCATATCTGGTGGAATGTGGTTTTAGTGTGGTCTGCCTACTTCTCTCCAAGCAAAGAAATCGACTCCAGGTTACTAAACATGGTGATTTAAGACTCATCTTAAGTGACTTTAAACCAGACATTGGGAAAGTGGTATCCCTTCCTCAAGCCCATCCATCACATTAGGAATTTACAGAATAGTGAGGTACTCTATCTACTCTTAGTTACTAACTGTGATACCTAATAGTCTTGCTACATGGCTATCAGACTTTGAAAAGATGGTATCACTGGATCACGTTCATCAATTATGCTTAATTGAATAAACAAAAAATGGATTTTGAATAAATATTCAATTAATTGATACTGTTTTGAATTTTATTGTTATTATCTTCCTTAATGGGGTAGTTGAAAACCGCTATTCTGAATAATGATTTTTATAGGGTAGGGTAGGGGGCACTGGGCATGAGTTTGTGGAACCAAGGGGGTGGTTACCTGAAAAGTTTTGGGAACCACTGGACTAGATGGACTTTTGCCCTGATCCAGCATGGATCATCTTTTTTTATTTATTTACAATATTTATACACTGCTCCCCATTGAAAATTTCAGAGCGGTGTACAAGATAAAATAAAATAAAAGCGGAATAAAGCCCTTTAAAATAGATTTTAAAAGCTGCAAAATGTACAGTAAACCATGACTAGTCGTTAAGGAAAGGCTTCCAGAATAATGCCGTTTTCAGGAGTCGCCGAAAGGAATACAAAGTTGGCACCTGCTTGACCTCCAGAGGCAGGGAATTCCATAGGCAGGGGGCCACCACGCTGAAGGCTCTTCCCCTGGTGGACTCCAATCGGTCTACGTGGAACCACCAGGATGACCTCAGTGACCGGGCAGGTTGGTAGGGGAGAAGGCGCTCTCTCTCTCAGGTATCCTGGTCCCAAGTTGTTTAGGGCTTTGTACACAAGTACAAGAACCTTCAACCTGGCCCGGGAGCGAATAGGCAGCCAGTGCAGTTCTTATGTTCTTTAGGTGAGCTGGGATGAAAAAGCCACATGGAGAAAGTGCCTTCCTATCTCCTTGGCCGAAAAGGGCAACATTTCAGGGTAGTAGACAGCTACTGTCATTTCCAGCCTCACCTTGGCAGCTTTGGATGTAATTCTCCATTAAACCCCACCCTCCCTCCCCTGCACATGTCGTTGAGAAGGATGTTTTACAGTGTCATTACAGATGTCATTCTCATTCTTTTGTGGGCCGTTCCACCAGGCCCCCTCTCTTCTTTCTCTTTAGAAAAGTCATTAAGCCTGGATGGGAGATCACCCCATGTCCTCCCCAGTTCCAAGGGCATTAATCTGTTTTATTGGTATTTCATTGGCAGCACTATGCAAGTTTCTGAATACTTGCATAATTTGCTCTGTAGCCTTTTTTTTTTCCAGGGGGACCGGCGCGTAAGTGATTCCATTTTTTACAGTAATAGTATGGAGAGTGTATTTCATTTTCTTTCGGCGTCTTTCCTCCTGTTCTAAGAGGGATTGCATTTAGTGGTGGGATGATGGAAAACCTGAGGGCTGAGAGACATGTTTCCTGCTAAAAGTTATAGTCCTAGTACAAGGGACAGCTCAGTGTCAATTTCACCATGGCTGGTTTCACCTTTTAAAATATTCCCGACGATATCTTTTAATATTGAAATACAGAGCCGCATCCTGAACAGCAGAGATGACAACAGTACAGCCTTGAAATCATTACCCTACACAGAGATAGCCTTGCAACATATATTCATGCTCTGTTAACCTCCCTTTTTGGATTACGGCGATGCATTAAATGTGGGGAGTCTTTGAAAACAGTCTGGAAACTTCGGTTAGTCCAGAAGCGTGGGTGATTTTAAATCCGCACGTTTTGAGAAAGTCCGTGCATGTTGAGAAAACTGTGCATTTTAAGAAGGTTGGACGTTTTTCAAGTGTGCATTTTGGGAACATTTTTATTTTTATTTATTTATTTATTACATTTTTATACCGCCCAATAGCTGAAGCTCTCTGGGCGGTTGACAGAAATTAAAACCATAATAAAACAACCAACAGGTTAAAAACACAAATACAAAATACAGTATAAAAAGCACAACCAGGATAAAACCACGCAGCAAAATTGATACAAGATTAAAATACAGAGTTAGAACAGCAAAAATTAAATTTAAGTTAAAATTAAGTGTTAAAATACTGAGAGAATAAAAAGGTCTTCAGCTGGCGACGAAAAGAGGACAGTGTAGGCGCCAGACAGACCTTGAATGCAAGTTTGGGAATTGGTGGACATTTTCAGTGAAAAGGTGCTCCCATTTGGAAGGATGAAAAGGGCATTTTTGAGTGATTTCTGAACTAAAATAAAATTCTCAAAATTCTGTCCCTTGTCCGGGTGCCCTTACCAAATGTGGTGGTAGTGGGGTGTCTACTAGAGTGACTATATGAAAAGTAGGGCAGGCCGCTTGTATCTTTAACAGTTGCATAGAAAAGGGAATTTTAGCAGGTGTCATTTGCACGCATGTCGCACCTGGTGAAATTCCCTCTTCATCACAACAGTTAAAGCCGCAGGAGCTACACTGGAGTGACCAGATTTAAAAGAGGGCAGGGCACCTGCAGCTTTAACTGTTGTGATGAAGAGGGAATTTCACCAGGTTCCCCACATATACAAATGACACCTGCTGAAATTCCCTTTTCAATACAGCTGTTAAAGATACAGGAGCCCTGTCCTCCTTTCCATATGGTCACCCTACTATACGCCCACAAACCACCGATTTCATCTCCCCCCCGCCCACAGCCTCTGGTCCCTTTCAACATCGGTTATTGGTCTGAACCTTAAAACAGGCACGGATTTGGCATGGCTTGGATCTGTTGGGACCATCGGCAATTATTACATGTGTTATTACCCGATGATGTCTCAGGGGTCACACTAGTTCCGAGGCCCATCTGCAAGCAACCGGTTGAGTCCTGGGGAGTAACGCACCCTCAGAACAAAACACATGCATGAGCACGACACGTAGGACCTGAGAGGTTCCGCGCGCATGACAATGCTTCCAAGGGATACAGAACAGATAGTTACATCTACCCCATTATGCATCTTTAGTTTTGATCAAAGCTCTGAAGGTTTGTTTTGTGCACATTAGTGACGCAGTTCCAATTCCCTAACAGAGACGAGCAGCAAAACAGAGACTCAAGGAACAGTTGTGAAGTGTCTCTGCAAACTGCACGCGTTGTGATGCAGTATCAATCCTTAAATTTGATTCTGGGGATCATTTTAATAACAGGAGTGCGGGGAATGGGGGAGGAGTGGGCTGGGGGTGGCAACAAAAACTTCGAAACGGTAATGGTGGGGGAAATGTCAGTCATTTTATTCTGCCCAAACTGTGTTCATTTCCCCATTGATCCATATCTGAGAATCACAAAATAGCGGAGTTGGAAGGGGCCTATAAGGCCATGGAGTCCAACCCTTTGCTCAATGTAGGAATCCACCCTAAAGCATCCCTGACAGATGGTTGTCCAGCTGCCTCTTGAAGGCCTCTAGGGTGGGCAGGGCCGGTGCTACCATAGAGGCCACTCAGGCGGCCGCCTAGAGCGCCAAGCTAAGAGGGGCGCCGGGTACAGCACAGCACTAACGCCCATTGGCTGTGAGCCGGCCCGGCCCGAGGGTTCAGCTGGGCCTGGGCGGGCGAGATGGCGCCCCGCGCCCGCCCATCCGAAGCGAAGCCAGGGACGCTGGGGTGGGGGTGGGCCGGCTCCACGTTCGGACTTCCGGAATGCGCCCAGAAGAGAGAGAGAGAGAGAGAGAGAGAGAGAGAGAGAATGTATGGGTGAATGGGGTGCATGGGGTCTTTGAGTGTATGCATGTGTTCATGCGTGTGTTTGTTTGGAGTGAGTGATGCTGAGTGTGTGTGTGCGCGCGTGTGTGAGTTGGGGGGATGATTTGGAGGTGATATTCCTATTAAATAATGCATTTTAGACCCATAGACGTTCCTTTCCAATTTGTTTGCTATAATTGGCATGACGTATTTCTTGGACTTTAAAATAAATTTAGCAGTTTCAAGTTTTGTGCTTATTTTTTCCAGGAAACATATGCTCTTAAAAATCAAAGGTACATACGGGAGATGTTGTTTTTTTTTGTTAACATTGTAGCTGGAACGGCTCATTCATTTTCAAAATTCTGTCTAATCACGAGTACTTGTTTGTTTTCACGGAAATAAACAACCACAACAAAACAACCACAACACACTCCAATCTTATAAAAGTAATGATCTGATTTCCTGAAACATACCGAATTAAACGGTGGGGGCATGGATGTTAATTTCCTCTCCCCCCTCTCCCCCCCCCCCCCCAATTTATCAGTTCATCAGGGGATTTTACTATATGGTCACACCAAGAAATGAGATAGAAAAAAGGATCACCGCCGAAGAGTTTAAAACATGTACTTAAACTGGAGTCACTGTTAGAGGTGGTGATTGCATTTTTAAATGTCAGATTGCCTTTTTGTTCTTGGCACAGTGCCATAAATAAAATCCAATTAAAACAAGAAAGCTCAATCTGTGTGTGAGTGGTGTGAAAATGTGGGGTGTGCAATGCCATGAGCCCTGCATGCTTTGTTCTGTGGTTAATTGACACCTACTGTGCCATTTCAGGTCGCAGGTCCTGCAGAGCAAAGGGGTCAGCCTGGTTGAGGGTACTCTGGTGTCCAGGTTTCAATAAGCAAACTCAGCTCTAGAGTTTGGTGAGCCGGGTCTGGTCAAGTCAGGGCTGAGGTGCTGAGAGGCTGGATCACTAGTCAAGGTTCAGATCCAATAGGCAAGGTCATGCATAGCAATGATCAAGCTCCAGGACTGTCAGCACAGGGGAGATTCCAGAAGTGACGTCAGCCAAAGCCAAGGCCAGCTACCAGTTAAGCAAAGCAAGGAGTAGATAGCACCATGGAGAGCTTTGAGAAGGGCTGGGTTGTACCCCAGACAAGCTCAGCTTGCTTGTTGCTCCAACAACTGGCAGACTCAGACTGAGCCTTAAATAGGACTTCGGCTTCATAGGTCCCTGCACGTATTGCATGAAATCTTTAGTAAACTGTGCTTTGATTTTGAAGCTTTTGGCTGTGATGGTATGGAGGCAACTGGGGTGTGGGGGTGGCTTCAGAACCAGAATTTCTGGATGCTGACAGTACAACCTCCTCTGGAAGCAGGGTAGGGGTGCTTTCATGGGTTGTCCTGGGGCCATGTGCTGTCAGGGAAGAGAGATGTTGAATGCTGCTTCTGTGGCCATATCTTTTTCTGGGTCTGAGAGGTCTAAATCATAGCCTTTTCCTTCTGAGGAGTGGAAAGAGGAACCCTGGGTCATGGCACTTGTCAGTTTATTTATTTATTTATTTATTTATTTACGCATTTATGCATTTTATATATTTATTGCATTTATGGTTCACAAAAGTTTAAAACAGTAAACGTTAAAAACAAATATACAAAGTTTCAAAACATAAAAAGCATTAAAACAACATTATCTTATAAAAACAGCTATTCTGGGGTCCGTTAAAAACAAACAAACTCAGCTCATGTTGTTAAATGCCTGGGAGAAGAGAAAGGTCTTAACCTGGCGCCGAAAAGATAACAATGTTGGCTCCGGGTGAGCCTTGTCGAAATCATTCCATAATTGGGGGGCCACCACTGAAAAGACCCTCTCCCTTGTTGCCATCCTCCGAGCTTCCCTCAGAGGAGGACCTTAGTTGTAGAGTACAGTGAGCGGGTAGGTTCATGTCAGGAGAGGTATTCCATCAGGTATTGTGATCCCACGCCGTGTAAGGCTTTATAGGTCAAAACCAGCACCTTGAATTTGGCTCGGAAACCAATGCGAACAGGCCAGAATTGGTCAAAGGAAAAGGCTTGGCAGAATCAGCGGGGAAAGAAGACCCTGTTGAGGGGAAAGTCTTTAGCTGGAACCTTTTGAGTGAGTCAGGGCACTGGGCATAAAAGTTGAGCTTTCTCTGTGGCTAGTCCACTCACCCACCACCATACCTGCCACCAGCTACTGGAGTAATCAAATTCTCAGCCCTCTTAAGTTTTCAAAAGCTCTGAGTGATGATAAAAAAAACCAACTTTCATTGCTCGTAATATATGGCATCGTATAACTTATACAGAGTCTTTTTTGGATCGCAGTGCAGGCCTTCTAACATGGTTGTTAAACAGAAATATAAGGGCAGGAGGTTGAGATTAGACATGGGGGGAGGGAGGAGAAGAGAGCTCCTGTTCCGTCCAAAAGATTAATCCTCCGTGAATTTATTAGGCACGGCTCAGTTAAATGTGCACGAAGCTTGTGTCACTGCGGTAAGCAAAAGTCCGGGAGCTGAGGTCTGGAGCAAAGGACACCGGAGGGCCGGGCCGGGAGTTTGTCCTTGCAGAACGGCAGGTTGAAATACGATGTCAATTAAAACAAGGCTGGTGTTTTTACAACCAGTCTACGTGTTATATACGGCAGAGGAACACCGTCGGATCTGCGGGTTAGCGAGAGAGGCTGATGAGGGGGCACCCCAGCATATGGAGAAGGAGGGAGCTATGTGAGGCAGCCATTACGAAATCGGGATTGTTACGAGTCTCTAAGAATTGTGCGGGAAACTAAATGTCCCCGGGGAGCGGCAGAAATGACGAAAGCACTACAGAGTATGCTTGGGAGCCCCCGGTCACGGAAAGGAAACTGAGGCCCATTCGTGCATAACCCGGTACACCTCGATGAAAGCCCAGCTAGGTGGTGGAGATGTTGAACGACAGCAAAGATGTATAGGGTATCCCCTCCTGCAGAACCCTTGGTCCCCCCTGCCCCACTGGGGGAGACTGAAATATTGCCACGTTTGATAAGCTTTCAGGAATATGTCAAAAGTGCTGTTGCGGCGAGCCTAGAGATGTAAAATTTCCGGAAATTTTGAAGCCATGGGAATTAGAATTAATTGTGTATTAGAATGTGGCCTGTTAACTATTGAGCAGGCACCCTCACAGGCCTTAGCTAGACCTACCGGATAATCCTGGATGGAGGAGGAGTGATCTCGCGTTGCGATTAACGTGAGATCTCACCCTCGTTTACACGTAAGGCACGGCGACCTCCGGAAGAGAGGTGTCGCGCCCGCCATTTTTAATTTTTTAAAAAGAAGATAGAGCGCACGAACGCTCGTGTGCAAAGGTAAGGCTTTTTTAAAAAAATAAAGTCATTACCCTGCTCCCTCCACCCTACCCCTCCTGGCTCCGCTCAAGTAATCGCGCGGAGCCGGGTAAACCCACAGAAATGGGCTACACGCTCCACAGTCTCAGGCTCAGCCCGAGACCGCGGAAAAAGCGGACCCAAAGTGTAGGGCTGTATCCCGGGGCAAGGGAGGGGTGATCCCTCCCTGATCCCGGGATCCCCTAGGGACGCACAGGGAAGATCCCGGGGTTCGGCCCGGGATAAACTCTGGTCTAGCTAAGGCCTAAGATAACATGATTGCACTCAGATCTCCGTAGACTATCTAAACGTTCCGCTAGATGCAGGCCAGTGCTGGAGCACCAACGTGGAGGAACCCAAAAGGGCAGGTTCCCTTGGTTCGCTGAGTGGCGGTCAAAGACTCTCAAGACACCATTTCTCTCATCTTGGAAAAGTTTTATTACGAACATCCTGCAGTGCTGCAAGGTGGCAAACCCTAGAGGCTCTGAAGGACTGCCCACTAGTTGCAGGCAAAGCTAAGCTACTTATAGGTAACATCCTCAGAAGCAACAAACAGAACTTCCTCATATAATAAACCAATCCTAATACAGTTTTGCAATACAGTAACCAATGATAGACAAGGCATTTATGCATGTGCAGAGTGTAGCTAATTCTAAGACTAGAAAAACAATACGTAGATGGGTATTGCAATCCTGGAACATCTGTTCCTTTGAGGTTACTACTCCTCCTGTCCTTGCTGGGAGGCTCACACGCTGGCTAATGTGTCAACACTTCTTGTTGGTTGAGCAAGTGTCGCTCAATATATTTTCGGCTACAGTTTGGGTCAAATTGCTATAGAACTTGATTTCTAATAGAAAGGGCTTACATCAAAACAGGGTGGGCACAGACAAAACAGCCCATTCACACATTTCCTCGACGCCACTCCCATGTTAACTGTCATACTTGTCCGTGGTCCTCCCATCTAATCTAATTTCTGCCTCCAGTTCTACCATGCGCTATCCATGGTCCTGGCCGTTTGCCGGCTGACCTACGCCTTGTGCGGCAGGCGTGGCCTTCACACAGCCATTTGTGGCACCTGCCTTGCTGTGCGGGAACACAGCTGAAGGGTATATGTGTCGATTGATTGAGTTTGGGGGCAGATGCTGGAATGAAACCCTGTGCCATTCCCCCACCCCAAAAAAAGCTATTTCTCCCTCATGAGTAATCAGAGTACAGCCTGGCCTGTTCTAATGAGAGTCTGCAATTGCCCTGAGGTTTTGTATGCATCGTGCATGACCGTGAAATGCTAAATTAATACTAGAACGGTGTCGAAACACGTGCCCAGTGCTGCTAGACAATGAGGTGGAAGAAGTTTGCCCCTGGCCAGTAAGTTTATATTTGCATGGGTCACTGGCTGGTTGCTGATGGACAGGTTCATTGAAGTGAAGGTATAAATCCCAGTTAGTAGCATACCTGTCTTGGCTGCAATGGAAGGACTGGGTCTAGAAGACCAGGAGGATCTGCAAATTAAAACTAGCTCTGTTGGTTTTGTAGGCTATTCCCACGATGGCAGAGTGCTAAATAAGCCGTGACTTCATTTAGCTCCCAAATACCATGCCATGATTGGCGTGCAACTGAACTTTAATTGTTTCATCTGAAGATTGTTTATCTCCTTTCCCCATGGCTGTCTCCACCGCGATGCTCACGGAATTGGAGGCAGCTATTACCAGCTTTCCCCTAATTTTCCTCTTGATCTCTGCAGACGAACGCTGGGCTTGGAATCGCCTCTCCGTTTGCTTTTAATTAAATGTGTTGCTTGAAACTGTTTGAGGGTGGGTTGTTCTTTCTTTTTTTGGTGGGGGGGAACACACAAACTCAGTCTCTCTCTCTCTCACCCGTAAAGGTAACTTGATATTATTTATGTTTATCCAGGTGTTTACACCTGTGTGTGTCAACTCCCCCCCCCCCCACGCTTGTTACATCTCACAGCTGAACAAGCTGCAATACGGCGAAAGGTGCAAATTGCAGAGTAATTCACTGGATATGAAGGATTAGCTTCCAGTTTATGGAGTTGGTTCATTATCTCATTGCCTGTGTATTGCATCTACCGAACTCACGGATATGAGAAGAAAGAAATATGCCTTGTGGATTCTGGAGTTTGCTGGTAGTGATTGAGAACTGTATTTACCATGTCTGGTTTTTCTTTCTTCACATTGACATTGAATCCGACTGGGCGCGGAGGCAAAACGTAACCAATTCTTGCTTTTGGGTTTTGGTGACATCCGGGCTTTCATTCCCTTTCTCTTTTTAAATTAGCAGGGGTCTGCTTTGTTGTTCAAACCCAAGAAAATGTGGTTAACTTTAGCTGCGGTTTCTTGAAACAAGCCAACTTCAAACCATCAACACGGTCTAGGCTACCTTTGTGGCTTGTCCGGAAACTTCAACTAGTTCAAAATATGGCAGCCAGGTTGGTCACTGGTACATCTAGGGGGGACCACATTACACCAGTCTTAAAATCTCTTCACTGGCTGCCAATTAGTTTCCGGGCGAAGTATAAAGTGTTGGTTATCACCTTTAAAGCCCTGCATAGTTTGGGTCCAGGCTACCTGCGGGATTGCCTTCTCCCATACAATCCGCCCCGCACACTCAGGTCCTCTGGGAAGAATCTACTTCAGTCAGCAAAGACTAGATTAACAACTGTTACCCAGAGGACCTTCTCTTCTGCTGTTCCCAAACTGTGGAATAGCCTGCGGGAGAAGACTCATCAGCCTGACAGTCTTTTAGCATTCAAGAAAGCTATCAAGACTGATCTCTTCTGGCAGGCCTATCCAGTGGAATTTTAGGATACTTTTAGGATGCTTTTAGGATGTTTTAAACAGTGAATGCTATGTTTTTAATCAGTATTTTAGGTATTTTATGATTGCTGTTGATGTCCGCCTCGATCCAATCGGAGAGGCGGGTAAGAAATATATTATTATTATTATTATTATTATTATGATGATGATGATGATGATGATGATGATGATGTTGGCTTGCTTGAACAAACCGCAGTTGAGATTAACCACAGTTCAGGGTTCAGCTGTAACATTAAACTCGTTAATCTGAAAGAGAAGTGAAAACTTCAGATCTCCCAGCCATGCTGGAGGAATGGAGAGCGCTTGAACCCAGGACTTGTTGGAACTCCTCCTCATAAGACTAAACCATAGCGCTCCCTTTGTGTTATACTTGGGACTGCCCTTGAAAAGTACTGGGAAACAAAATTGCTTTAAATCACAGCGTTAAGATGGTTAATCAGAGCTTGCTGTAGTGATCACATCTCACCAACGTTGGGAGAGCGCTACTGGTTTCCAGTCTGTTTCTGGGCAATATTCAATATACCACTGCTTACCCAAATATTACGGTACTAGAAGAATCACCCTGTTTACATCTGGGTTCTCCAATGCTTATGGGCACAAATGTGTCCACAAATTTCTTTTGGTATCCGCCAGGCTTCCTTCTACTCCTCATTTTTATTTTATTTCTTAAGGTGTTTTAGACCACATAAGGAATTTCATTGGCTGCCTATACGCTTCCGGTCGGAATTCAAGGTGTTGGTAATTAAACCCTAAGCGGCTTGGGACCTCAATACTTGAGGGAGCGCCTCTCCCTATATCTGCCTGCCCCAGACTTGAGATCCATTGGAGGAGCCCTCCTCCGCGTCCTACCAGCACAAAACATACGCTATGATGGGACATGGGAGAGGGCCTTCTCTGTTGTGGCACCCTGACTGTGAAATGCCCTCCCCTTGGAGGCCCGACTGGGCACGTTTAGCCTGGAGAAGAGAAGATTGAGGGGAGACATGAGAGCACTCTTTGAAAACTTGAAAGGTTGCCACACAGAGGAGGGCCAGGATCTCTTCTCAATCATCTGAGAATGCAGGTCACGGAATAATAGGCTCAAGTTACAGGAAACCAGATTCTGGCTGGACATCAGGAAAAACTTCCTGACTGTTAGAGCAGTACGACAATGGAACCAGTTACCTAGGGAGGTGGTGGGCTCTCCCACACTAGAGGCCTTCAAGAGGCAGCTGGACAACCATCTGTCAGGGATGCTTTAGGGTGGATTCCTGCCTTGAGCAGGGGATTGGACTCGACGGCCTTATAGGCCATTTCCAACTTTACTATTCTATGATTACAATAGTAAAGGGGAGTTATAGGACTTTTTTCTGTCTAAACTTACATAGGATTGTGCCCTAAGATAATCTTCTGGGGCTGTTATCTGGATTTCTTCTCCTTTAGAAGTCTGACAAATGTCTACTAGGTAAAGGAACTCTTTTGGTGACAACCTGTCTCTGGAATTCCATTGCTAGGGAGTTTTGCTCTTATTCTTCTGCCGTTATTCCTCACGGCTCAAAAAACGAGAGAGATATTGACAGTTTTATTTTAGCATCGCTTCCGGTTACATTTATAAGCTGCCTTATTTTTTAAAGTGGAAATACTGGATAGATTTTAAATAAAGTGCTTTTAATGACAAACCCCCCCCCCCCTATTGAGCTGTCTGTAACTCTCCCATAGATTGTGACAGTGGGGGAGTAATTCTAAAATGAGAAAGGTAGGAACAGACCACTCTGTCAGTAATTTTTTTTTAGTGAAAAATAAATTATTTATGTTGCAATAGGAAGCTTTTGGATTTTCTAAAAAATAAAATAAAAATAAAAAAAAAAACAGAGAGGGGGGAAATGTGGGAAAAGGAAAAGAATAACAGTCAAGTATTTTCGCCTGCCTCTTTGTTTCTTGCGAGATTTAACAAGGGAAAGGAACAAAGTCTGGGTATGTTTTACCCCATTTTGTAATAGAAACACAATATATATTTTTCTGAAATGTCAAAAACTTCAAGTCTCTCCTGTGGAAGCGTTTAAGCAGGCTTACTGAACTTTGACGGAGACCTCTGGATGAGGCATTTGAACTTCTGAAGCTGCTGTAGCAAACTCTGCTTTGATATGGTCGGGGGGATAGAGCAAAGGAGGAAAATAATATAACAAAACAATGGCTGTATGTCCCTGGGGACCCTTGAACAACTGAGAACCAGTCATGCTGGAGGCTATGCATTCTGGGACGCCTTTGAAGAAACAGGCGCTTGGCTCTCTTTCTCCCCTAGCAGTTTCTGGTTCTGGCCATTGCATGGTCTTTCGGAGGCCTAGGCATAAATTCTTTCTACGCTGTAGCTGTATTTCTGCCAACAGTGCTGGTAGATAAAGCAGTGCTGATGTCCTGGGACTGCAGAGCTGAAAGAAAGCATGATCTGTCCTCTGCCATTGGCTAGGGGTAGAGATGTGAGGGCCTGGGAAAAACTGGAAAAAATAAGAGGGGAATGTTTTTTGGGTTTAGCTAAAAATTGGAAAGATTGGGGCGGGGGAACGAAAGAAAAAATGGATTATGGATTGTTTTATTTTAAGAACATACTGTAAGAAGTGCCCTGCTGGATCAGACCAAGGGTCCATCTAGTCCAGCACTCTGTTCTCACAGTGGCCCATCAGCCAGGGATGAACAAGCAGGACATGGTGCAACAGCACCCTCCCGCCCATGTTCCCCAGCAACTGGTGCACACAGGCTTATCGCCTCAAATACTGGAGATAACACACAACCATCAGGGCTAGTAGCCTTCACTTCCAGGAACTTATCCTGGAGTGCTGGGCCGAAAACAACAGAATGAAATTTAACAGGGATAAATGCCAAGTTCTACATTTAGGAAATAGAAACCAAAGGCACAGTTACAAGATGGGGGATACATGGCTCAGCAATACTACAAATGAGAAGGATCTTGGAATTGTAGATCACAAGCTGAATATGAGCCAACAGTGCGATATGGCTGCAAGAAAGGCAAATGCTATTTTGGGCTGCATTAATAGAAGTATAGCTTCCAAATCATGTGAGGTACTGGTTCCTCTCTATTTGGCCCTGGTTAGGCCACATCTAGAGTATTGCGTCCAGTTCTGGGCTCCACAATTCAAGAAGGATGCAGACAAGCTGGAGCGTGTTCAGAGGAGGGCAACCAGGATGATCAGGGGTCTGGAAACAAAGCCCTATGAAGAGAGACTGAAAGAACTGGGCCTGTTTAGCCTGGCGAAGAGAAGATTGAGGGGAGACATGAGAGCACTCTTCAAAGACTTAAAAGGTTGTCACACAGAGGAGGGCCAGGATCTCTTCTCGATCCTCCCAGAGTGCAGGACACGGAATAACGGGCTCAAGTTAAAGGAAGCCAGATTCCAGCTGGACATCAGGAAAAACGTCCTGACTGTTAGAGCAGTACGACAATGGAACCAGTTACCTAGGGAGGTTGTGGGCTCTCCCACACTAGAGGCCTTCAAGAGGCAGCTGGACCACCATCTGTCAGGGATGCTTTAGGGTGGATTCCTGCATTGGACAGGAGGTTGGACTCAGTGGCCTTGTAGGCCCCTTCCAACTATACTATTTTAAGATTCTATGATTCTATAAAATATTCCGTTTTTCCCCTTAAAACCCCTCAGAAAAGAAATATATTTTCTCCCATGGCTTTAAAATTTCTAGAAATTTTACATCTCTAGCCAGGGGACCAGAAACCATTGCAAGCCTGCTTCCCCTGTCTCCTAGAAAGAGCATAATGACAACATTGACACCTGCTTGGCTCTGTCCATCGACCAAAGATAGAACAGCTGCACAGAGCTCTCATAGTTTTTGGTCTCTCCCACTTTGATAAATCCTTCCATGGTTTGTACTAGTTTCCATGATATTAAATTTGCAAAATGTGGCATGATAGTAGGATTCCACCCTCCAACCCCATATGATCTCTGCTGGAAAATTCTGAAAACAGCCTTATAATCAATGTAATTGGAGATCAGAGTTAATGAGGACCTTGGCATTTGCAAAATCCCCCAAAGTGATGTTGGGCTTCAAACGTTAGAAAAGGAAATGATTGGGCTCAACTGAAAATCAATTTCCCTAATTAGAAGATGCATATTCCCACCAGTCCATTGGGGAAAGGCATTTTTGATATATATATATATATATATATATATATATATATATATATATATTTATATATATTGAAGTATTTGGCCAAATGTTCAGCTAACTTGTCGAACCAGAGACAGGTAGACATTTTCTGGGCAATAATAAGAATATAAGAAGTGCCCTGATGCTGGATCAGACCAAGGGTCCATCCAGTCCAGCACTCTGTTCACACTGTGGCCAACCAGCCATCGGCCAGGGATGAACAAGCAGGACATGGTGCAACAGCACCCTCCCACCCATGTTCCCCAGCAACTGGTGCACACAAGCTTACTGCCTCGAATACTGGAGATAGCACACAACCATCAGGGCTAGTAGCCCTTGATAGCCTTTGCCTCCAGGAAGTTATCCAACCCCCTTTTAAAGCCATCCAAATGGGTGGCCATCACTACATCTTGTGGTAGTGGGTTCCATAATTTAACTCTGCACTGTGTGAAGAAGGACTTCCTTTTATTTGTCCTGGATCTCCCACCCATCAGCTTCATGGGATGAGCCTGGATTCTAGTATTTTGAGAGTGGAGGAAAATGTCTCTCTTTCCACATTCTCCATATCCATAATGTTTTGCCATGAGGTGGAAGTAGACGGTTCCATTATTTTATGGGACTTCTCCTGCCCTGTGAGAGTTAATCCCAGCAACACCATTTCCAGCACTGTATGGAGTGCAGGATTGGTCAAAGAGATCTCAGTACACAATCCCTGCGTGACTTGAGACCTGTTGCTTGACTCACAAGGTAGAAACTGCACAGTCATTTGCCATCTGGTGGCTTCTTAAACTTGCAGCTTTATAGTTTTGACCGCTAGTCAAGTCGGTCGTCTGTGGCTTCTACAAAACAGTGTGCGGGAGAACAATTTGTGATGGAGGAATGAAGGAAGCTACTTTCTTCTGAGTCAGATCTTTTGTCCATCTATTGTCTACTGTGGCGTTACACCCCACAAGTCAGTTCCCAAATGTATGTCTGCAGTTTGTAAGTCTGTGGTGAGTTTAGCATGTTGGCCTGAGTGGGCGGAGTTAGAATGTCTTGGGAGTCGGAGGAGTGATATATAAGGGAATGACTGAGGGGATTGTGGGGGACTTTTTAGGTACTCTTAGGCCATAGCTAGAGCTAAGGTTTATTCCTGGATCATCCAGGGGTCAAACCTGTTCATCTAGATGACACACAGGGGATCCAGTGCTCAGGCAGGGGTGAACCCTGGATGATCCCAGGATAAACCTTAGGTCTAGCTGTGGCCCTAAGGTTTATCCCTGGATCGTCCAGGGGTCAAACCTGTTCATCTAGGTGACACACAGGGGATCCAGTGCTCAGGCAGGGGTGAACCCTGGATGATCCCAGGATAAACCTTAGGTCTAGCTGTGGCCTTAGAGTCTTTAGTGCTCTCTGTGTTTAGAGTACTTAAGTTCTGGGAAATTGGAGGTTCAGTGTAGAGAGTGGTGTCTTTGGAGTGTGGTGTGCACGTAGTTGATGTATATTAATCAATACAGATAATAAAGAAAGCTCAAGAGTGATTGTGTGAGAGAAAGGAAAGTGTGTATGTGAATGAGTGAAAGGATTGGATGAAAGGCATTTATCATTTGAAGTTCACACATTTAGCACCCACTCTGACAATCATTCACCTCAGCACATATAACTCACAGTGTTTTATTTTATATAAATAGAAATCCTTCTCCATTTTAAACCCCTTTCTCCACATAGTTTGGAGGAAGGTGGTTTTTATCCCTCGCCTCCGGCGTATCAAGCAGTGGTGCTTGGCTTGAGCAGGGAGTAGCCGCGGCTGGGTCTGGTGTTCAGAGCCTGTGTCGTGGCATCTACACCAGGGGCAGGCAATTTTCGGACTTGTGAGATCTACTTTGTTTTTGCTTCTGGCCAAGATCCATCCATCAGAGCAAGGTGAAAAAAGTCCTAGCATGAAAGAACTGGGTGCCTCTGAGTATTTTTTAAAGCAGGGCATTTGTTTCAGTATCAGAGCTGAACTGAGTTCACAGTCCTTTCACACAAAAACCCAGGCCATAGCTAGACCTAAGGTTTATCCCTGGATCGTCCAGGGGTCAAACCTGTTCATCTAGGTGACACACAGGGGATCCAGTGCCTGGAGGATCCCAGGATAAACCTTAGGTCCCAGTCCTGGTTACCCTGGCTTTCTTCATTGCAGAAGCGAAATGTAGGTGAAGAACCTTTGTGTGGATGCTATGGTTAAACAATAAGACGTTAAGAAACCTTTGCTCATCTATGGCAGACCACCCAAAGCTCGTCCAGTAGATCCAGACATTAGTCTACATCGCCTGATAGCAGAAGTCACACTGTAGTGTTTCACAGCCCTACCTGGGGATATTGTGGATTGAATTTGGGTCCTTTGCCATGTGAAGCAGGTGTTCTACCACTAAACTGTGACGCTTCTTCGTGAAACACTTGGTTTTACGATATAGCCAAGGTCTACAATGGGCAGTTTCTTCATCACCCTGTCCTTTCACCAAACATTCACTTCCTTGAATCGCCTGGGAGCGCTCTCTGATGCCCATGTTCCTTGGACCATGGCTAGACCAGGCCTATATCCCAGGATTATCCCAGGATCATCTCTGTACGTCCACATGATGATCCCTCCCTTGGCCCGGGATATGGCTCTACACTTTAATCCCACTTTTTCCATGGTCTTGGGATGATCCCGAGACTGCAGAATGTGTGGCTGGGCGTCGTGGGTTGTCCCGGCTCCTCGTGAGTAACTGTAAGGACCCAGGACCCGTGCCCATCAGGGGTGGGGTGGGAGAAGATCAAGGGTTTTCTTTTCTTTTTTAAAAAAGCTTACAGTTTTCAGATGAGCGCTCATGCGCTCCTCCTTAAAAAAGCCAAATCCAAAATGGCAGTCGCGATGTCGCGCGCTGCATGTAGACGAGGGCGACAATCTCACGGTTATAAAATCACAAGAGCGTCGCCCTCCGACCCCCTCATCTTGCCATGGCCTTAGAGAAGGTGAACATAGAGCGATGGGAGGGTTTATCATTCGCTTCTTTGATCTGCCTGAGAACTTTGTATTCTTTTGCAGCCACAGCCTGGCTGATCTCCCACTCACAAAATAACCCGTTTTCTCTTCCCATTTTCTGTGCTTTCCGCTGCAGGGAGCAGTTTCGTCGTGAGCGAGGGAAGCTATTTGGACATCTCCGACTGGCTGAACCCAGCAAAACTCTCCCTCTATTACCAAATCAATGCCACCTCTCCCTGGGTGAGAGATCTCTGTGGACAGAGGACTACAGATGCCTGCGAACAGCTCTGTGACCAGGACACTGGTAAGTGTGCTGTCGGATACTTTAAGGTGGGTTCCTGCATTGAGCTGAGGGTTGGATTGGATGGCCTTATAGGCCCCTTCCAGCTCTACTATTCTATGCTTCTATGCCAGGAACAAAACAGGCAACTTCAGAGACGGCAGTGTAGCTTCCAAATTGTGCGAGGAATTGGTTCCTCTCTATTCGGCCCTGGTTAGGTTTCATCATGAGTATTGCGTCCATTTCTGGGCACCACACTTCAAGAAGGATGCAGACAACCTGGAGGGGGTTCAAAGGAGGGCAACGAGGATGACCAGGGGTCTGGAAACAAAGAGAGTCCAAAAGAACTGTTTAGCCTGGAGAAGAGAAGATTGAGGGGAGACATGATAGCACTCTTCAAAGACTTGAAAGGTTGTCACACAGAGGAGGGCCAGGATCTCTTCTCGATCATCATCCCAGAGGTCAGGACATGGAATAATGGGCTCAAGTTACAGGAAGCCAGATTCCAGCTGGACATCAGGAAAAACTTCCTGACTGTTAGAGCTGTACGACAATGGAACCAATGACCGAGGAGGTCGTGGGCTCTCCCACACTAGAAGCCTTCAAGAGGCAGCTGGACAACCATCTGTGAGGGATTCTTTAAGGTGGATTCCTGCATTGAGCAGGTGGTTGGATTTAATGGCCTTATAGACCCCTTCCAACTCTACTATTCTTAGGGTGACCATATGAAAAGGAGGGAATTTCAGCAGGTGTCCTTTTATTATTATTATTATTATTTATTTATATAGCACCATCAATGTACATGGTGCTGTACAGAGTAAAACAGTAAATAGCGAGACCCTGCCGTATAGGCTTACATTCTAATAAAACCATGATAAAACAATAAGGAGGGGAAGAGAAAGCAAACAGGCACTGGGTAGGGTAAAACTAACAGTATAAAGTCAGAACAAAATCAAGTTTTAAAAGCTTTAGGAAAAAGAAAAGTTTTTAGCTGAGCTTTAAAAGCTGCGGTTGAACTTGTAGTTCTCAAATGTTCTGGAAGAGCGTGCCAGGCGTAAGGGGCAGCAGAAGAAAATGGACGAAGCCGAGCAAGGGAAGTAGAGACCCTTGGGCAGGCGAGAAGCATGGCATCAGAGGAGCGAAGAGCACGAGCGGGGCAATAGTGTGAGATGAGAGAGGAGAGATAGGAAGGAGCTAGACCGTGGAAAGCTTTGTAGGTCAACAGGAGACGTTTGTAGGCATGCAGCACCTGGTGAAATTCCCTCTTCATCACAACAGGGAAAGCTGCAGGAACCCTACTAGAGTGACCAGATGAAGAGGGAATTTCACCAGGTGCGGCATGCCTACCAATGACACCTGCTGAAATTCCGTTCTCTGTACAACTGATGAAGATACAGGAGCCCTCTCCTCCTTTCCATATGGTCACCCTAACTGTTCTATGATCCTATGCCAGGAACAAACCAGGAGGCAGGAAAAAAGAGCAACCAAACGATACAGGGACACAGCACAACTCAGGAAGACTTTGTTGGTTGAGCAAGGTTTTTTACCCAACGGGAAGCCCTTTATACTCTTCCTGTTCAGGAGCATCCAGTGGTCAGCCTGGGTGGGCAGCGTCAGGCCAGATCCTGACGATTCTTCACTGTCCCAGTAGCTGCAGCCACTTGCAATTCAATGGCTCACCATTGGGACTACGTGAGGCTGCCACACGCAGAGCCAAAGAGCATGAGTTTGAGTCTTGGCAGCTCCTGACAGTTGGTGAGCTCTCAGTCCTGCAAGGCACCACACCGCCGTGTCACAGCCTCAAAAATCCCAAACTGTCTTTGGATACTGGATTAAGAAATTGTTCCTCTGACATTTAGCCAGCAGCTCTCTGCTTCTCTAGAGAGAATCAATCAATCTACAGTTTTCTTCGGATGCTTATGGAACCAGGAGACTCTCCCGGCTTCATTATTTTAGGCAAGCAGTGGAGCAGACGCAGGAAGCAGGTCACGTTTCTTTGTTTATCACTGCTCCTCTGGGCTTTGAGCCGTCCAGCTGTCACTTGGGGACACTGGCAGCATTCTGGTTCAAGGGCTGCGTATCGTAGCGGAGACATGTATCTTGGTTTGTAGATTTGAATGTCAAGGAAAACACAGTCGGCCGGCGAGTAGGATAAGAAAACATAGGAAGCACCCTAACATTGAGTCCCACTGTGGGTCCATTCATAGAATCATTGAATAGCAGAGTTGGAAGGGGCCTACAAGGCCATCGAGTCCAACCCCAGCTCAATGCAGGAATCCACCCTAAAGCATCCCTCACAGATGGTTGTCCAGCTGCCTCTTGAAGGCCTGTAGGGTGGGAGAGGCCACAACCTCCCTAGGTAACTGATTCCATTGTCATACTGCTCTAACAGTCAGGAAGTTTTTCCTGATGTCCAGCTGGAATCTGGCTTCCTTTAACTTGAGCCTGTTATTCCGTGTCCTGCACTCTGGGAGGATCGAGAAGAGATCCTGGCCCTCCTCTGTGTGACAACCTTTCAAGTATTTCATAGAATCATAGAATAGCAGAGTTGGAAGGGGCCTACAAGGCCATCGAGTCCAACCCCCTGCTCAATGCAGGAATCCACCCTAAAGCATCCCTGACAGATGGTTGTCCAGCTGCCTCTTGACAGTATTGTTGACACTGAAAACCCAGTATTATTGACACTGACTGGGATCGGGTCTCCGGAGTTTCAGGCAAAAGTTTTTTCGACTCTACCTGGAGATGCTTGGGATTGAACCTGGGGGCTTCAGCATGCAGGCGCTTCTGCAAAGAACTGCTGAGCTATGCCCTGCCAGGTCTAGGGTACAAGGCTGGCCTTGTACCTAGTGGTTAGATTTATTAGGAAATGGTTTGAGAATGTCTGATGTTCTTTGCAAGCTTATCTCTGTAAGAAGTTCCCATGGGAGTTGCTGGTTTACTCCTTCGCTTCGGCCTTGAAGCGGCTGGTTCTCTTGGAACCCTCCGAGGTAGGTTAGACGGAGAGTAGTCAGTGACTGGTCCAAAGTCACACAGTGAGCTTAATGGCTGAGTGGGGACTAGAACCTGGATCTCCCAAGTCCCCGTCCAAGACTCTAACCACTCACCACACTGACTCCCTCCTACCCTGTAAAAGCAAAGAGCAAAAGAAAAGTCCCCAATGCTTTAGTTTCCCCCCCCCCTTCTTTATTCCATGACAGCCGCGGCAAAACCTGGAGAAACAATGAAATTAGTGTTTCCAATACTTACAGCTACAGCTTCTGCTCCGGACTCTGTTTTACGGAAAGGCTTATTTCAGTCAAGTCAAGATGCCAAGCTGTACCACAAATTTACCAATCTGCCTGGAGATGAATGAATCTGTGATGGCAGAGTTTTCCTTCTTGCACTATGCAGTATTCAAAGCCAATCTTGATTAAATACAACATGCATCACCACCAAGGTCAGAAGCCAAGGGAGTATCTCTCAAAAAAATTAAAATAAAACCAGCAACACCTGACCAGACTTAATCGTGAAATCATCGGAATACGAGCAAGATCCAAGGATGTTCAACCCCTACGCTGAAGGCAGTGCCGGTGTTTGTTTTGAAAGACACACATGCGCAATTGCCGCACACATCGAAAGGCCTGTGGAAATGCCGTGCCTGGTCCGCTTTGCATGCATCTCAAACGTGGAACTTCTTCGCTCAGTGGTAGAGCGTCCAGTTTGCATGAAGTAGATCCCAGATTCATCCCTTGGCATTTCCAGTGAATCAAGAATCAGATCACGTAGAAGCAGGTAGAGAGCTCCTAACACACAAAGAAGACCATGGGCATGTCTACACCAGGCGATATCCCGGGGATCGGTCCCTGTGTGTCCACATGATGCACAGGGGATCCCGGGAACAGGGAGGGATGATCCCTCAATTTCCCTGGGATATTGCCATAACCTTTTCCCCCGTTTTTTCCCGCAGTCCCGGGACGATCCCGAGGACCGCGGGTGGTGTGTCCGGCCGGCACAGCTTCTTCCCTCTTCCCTGCAAGTACTGGGGATCATCTGAGGGAAGGAGCTGGGGCAGGAAGAGTCCAGGGCCATCGGGGGTGGGGTGGGGAACAGCGTCAAGCCTTTTTTAAAATTTACTTTCGTGCTGGAGCGCAGGTGCGCTCCAGGTCCTGACGTTTTTTTTTTAAAAAAAATGGCAGGCGAACGTCGCACGCTGTGTGTGAAGTCAGGGGGAGGATCTCGCGATCAGCATATCACGAGATCCTCCCCACTTCCTTCCGTATCACCGGGAGGTGTAGACAAGCCCAATATCAGGCCAAAAGGAAACATAATCTGACCTGATCTAAGGCATCTCCCTATAGTCCTGCCCCCAAACCTTTATAACAGGTGTCCATTGTGTGGATCACAGGATCATAGAACCATAGAATAGTACAGTTGGAAGGGGTCTATAAGGCCATCAAGCCCAACCCCCCGCTCAGGGCAGGAATCCACCGATGTAGCCCACGGTGGATGCAGGAATCCACCTTCAAGCATCCCTGACAGATGGCTGTCCAGCTGCCTCTTGAAGGCCTCTAGTATGGAAGAGCCCACAACCTCCCTAGGCAATGGGTTCCATTGTCATACTGCTCTAACAGTCAGGAAGTTTTTCCTGATGTCCAGTTGGAATCTGGCATCCTGTAACTTGAGCCCATTAGTCTGTGTCCTGATGATCAAGTAGAGATCCTGTCCCTCCTCTGTCTGAACACCTTTCAAGTATTTGAAGAGTGCTATCATGTCTCCCTTCAATCTTCTCTTCTCCAGGCTAAACATGCCCAGCTCTTTCAGTCTCTCCTCATAGGGCTTTGTTTCCAGACCCCTGATCATCCTGGTTGCCCTCTTCTGAACACGCTCCAGCTTGTCTGCGTCCTTCTTGAATTGTGGAGCCCAGAACTTATTATTATTATTATTATTGTTATTATTATTATTTATTTATTTATTTATTTATTTATATAGCACCATCAATGTACATGGTGCTGTACAGATTACCTAACCAGTGCCCAATAGAGGGGAACCAGTACCTCGTGCGATTTGGAAGCTATACTTCTATTAATGCAGCCCGAAATAGCATTTGCTTTTTTCCCCAAGTCTCTGTGGGCCATGAGGGTATATAAATCAAAGTCCAAACTATTATTATTTCTTCCTTGAGGACTTGGAATGTGTGTGTGGGGAGGGGTTGTGTGTTACTGAACTCTGGACAGGGTCAGTGAAAGCAGCTAGGATCTGTCTCGGATCCTATAATCTGTGATTCATAGTACATTCAAGTTTATGCACATTCTCCCCTCCCCCTCACTCACTCCCCCCCCCCCCAATAATTTACGAGTTCAAATCCACAAAAGAAGCTGCAGTTTCAGGGGCTGAAGGAGGAGGAAGAAGCAAAAAAAAGATTCCCCCCTTTTTCCTTACAGACCCCCATTCTCCATTGCTATGCATCGCGACCCCTTTTAAAATGCCGCTTGATTGCAGAGCACATATTTGTTATGCCGTAAGTGCGAGGAATTAATGAGCCAGGCAGAGAGAAACTTGCATACTAAGCATTGGAGGGAGAAAATGGTTTTTTAATGGCTCTTTCCATTGGTGCGCAAGTTCCTAAAACAAATTAGCGTGTGACGCGGGCCGCCCCCTTTCCGCTCTCCCTCCGCACCCCGGGAAAGGGCAGCTCCTCCTTTGCTAACTTAGTTCTTCCCAGACGTGCAGCCAGCTCTTTCCTCACCCACCTTCTTTTTTAAAAAATTATTTTTTTCCCCTCCTCTGGAAAGGTTACGTTTCGAAACCTGGCGTCATGAATCACAAAGTTAGCGGCTTTTGGCAGATCATAAATCAGGCCTCTGGAGTCGCTAGGACAAATCCCAGGACATTTAATCTTTAATATTAGACGTGTTTAAGACGGTGAATATTTTATGAAGGTGCTGTTGCAATTTAGCACGTCATTAGCTTGTCTTCGCTCTCCCCTTTCCCCTCCTTTACAGGACTTTCTTTCTCCTCTGTTAAACACACACACACACACCCTCTGTACTAGGCAAACCCTCTTTTCATAGAATCATAGAATAGTGGAGTTGGAAGGGGCCTCTAAGGCCATCGGGTCCAACCCCTGCTCAATGCAGGAATCCACCTTCAGGCATCCCTGACAGATGGTTGTCCAGCTGCGTCTTGAATGCCTCTAATGTGGGAGAGCCCACAACCTCCCTAGGTAACTGATTCCATTGTCATACTGCTCTAACAGTCAGGAAGTTTTTCCTGATGTCCAGCCGGAATCTGACTTCCTGTAACTTCAGCCCGTTATTCCATATCCTGCACTCTGGGAGGATGGAGAAAGATCCTGGCCCTCCTCCGTGTGACAACCTTTTAAGTAGTTGCTTCCCTCTTGCAAGAAAGTGGCTTCCCCTATCCCCCCTGAGACATTTTAATGTCTTTCGGAGAACCCAATAATTACACGAGTCTTTTTGTGAAGCACCTTTTGAGCTATGGGACCTTCATGGTTCACCTAGAGGCATTTGCATAACCCCCCCAAAGATATTTTAAAAAATAAATAAAAAGGGGGCATGCTTGTGACACCCCAATCCTAATGCCAGTGGTCTCATGAAACATCTCGGTCCAAAAGCCAATGGCCGCTGCTCCGCTATCATTTGTAGACTGCTTGAAGGCTCTGTTCCACCTGCTGTATGCAGTATTTTGTTTTTCCTACTCCGCACTGATCTCTGGCTCATTTAAAACCCCAAAAGGTATTCCTCCTTTGAGCTAAATATATATTTGATAAACAGAGTGTTCTACAATCTGTTGTCAACCTGAAACTCGGAGGATGGCAGCAAGGGAGAGGGCCTTTTCAGTGGTGGCCCCTCAGTTATGGAATGATCTCCCCAACGAGGCTCGCCTGGTGCCAACATTGTTTATATTTAAGACTTTTCTCTTCTCCCAGGCAGTTAACAACATACGATGAGTTTTTAACTGACACCAGAATAGCTGTTTTAAATGGATATTGCTGTTTTTATGCTTTTAAAGTTTTGTATATCTGTTTTTAATGTTCATTGTTTTTAACTTTTGTCAGCCGCCCAGAGAACTTCAGCTATGGGGCGGTATATAAATGTAATAAATAAATAAATAAAATATACCACGGCAGCTGCAGGATATGCTATTTTAGGTTGTGCTCTGGCTGGCGCCGTAGCACTGGTGAGCACTCATGTGCACTTAAAACAGGGTGCATTCATTTCTCTGTGGGCATGTATGTGCACTGGAGAGAGAGGGATGCATTCACTTTTCCAAGCACACGCATGTGCACTAAAGAAATACATCCCTTTATTTATTTATTTATTTATTTATTACATTTCTATACTACCCAATAGCCAAAGCGCTCTGGGTGGTTTTCACACTTATACAAAATAGCTGCATGCTTTACAAATAATTCTACTGTTTTGCAAAAAGATAATGTGCTACATAGCCCATTATAACATCTTTGAAAGCGTGCTACAGTACGGAAGCATGTGCGGTCGTGCCGAAATTGAATTAAAGCTTATTTTTGAAAACTCCCGCCTTCAAAATGATTTCTTCCTGTTCACATGAACAGATTCCAACATGGGAGAAATAAGAATCCATTTCTGATGTTGATATTTTGCAATACAAGTTTTTTTTAAAAAAATATTTATTTATTTATTTATTTATTTATTGCATTTATATACCACTCCCATAGCCAGGGCTCTCTGGGCGGTTTACAGAAATTCTAAAATTGAGATAAAAACAAGTATACAAAATTTAAAATTCTAAAATACAGAACATACATACATAAAGCATTAAAACCCGTTCAAAAAACTAAACATGTGGGTGATTAAGATGTGCCGCCATATGCCTGGGCAAAGAGGAAAGTCTTAACCTGGCGCTGGAAAAATAGCAGCGTTGGTGCCAGGCGAGCCTCGTCAGGGAGATCATTCCATAGTCTGGGGGCCACCACTGAAAAGGCCCTGTCCCTTGTTGCCACACTCCGAGCCTCTTTCGGAGTAGGCACCCGGAGGAGGACCTTAGATGTTGAACGTAGTGACCGGGTATATTCACATCGGGAGACGCGTTCTGTCAGGTATTGTGGTCCCAAGCCATGTAAGACTTTATAGGTCAAAACCAGCACCTTGAATTGGGCTCGGAAACATACAGGCAGCCAATGAAAGCGGACCAGAGCAGGTGTTATATGGTCGAACCTTCTGGTTCCCGAAATCAATCTGGCCACTGCATTTTGCACGAGCTGCACCTTCCGAACCGTCTTCAAAGGCAGCCCTACGTGAAAACAGAAACAAAAGCAGTATAACCTTATTACCATGTCTTGAGAACTGATCCTGTAATCTTAGTGATGCAAAAATACAGAGAATTGAGGCTGTATCCAATGTTGAGTCCCATTCCTATCACTAGACATACTCAAAGTAGGACCATGACTAGGCGAGAGGATTGGAGGGCGACGATCTCGCAATTTTATTATAATGAGATTGTCGCCCTCGTCTACACACGGAGCGCGAGATTGTGGCCACTGGGGTTTTTTTTTGTTTCTTAAGGGAGAAGGAGTGTATGAACGCTCATCCGAAAACTGTGGCCTTAGCTAGACCTAAGGTAGGGTGACCCTATGAAAAGGAGGACAGGGCTCCTGTATCTTTAACAGTTGTATTGAAAAGGAAATTTCAGTAGGTGTCATTTGTATATATGGGGAATCTGGGGAAATTTCCTCTTCATCACAGCAGTTAAAGCTGCCCTCTTTTAAATCTGGTCACTCTGGTATAGCTCCTGCAGCTTTAACTGTTGTGAAAGGTGACCCTATGAAAAAGAGGACAGGGCTCCTGTGTCTTTAACAGTTGCATAGAAAAGGGAATTTCAGCAGGTGTCACTTGTATATATGGAGAACCTGGTGAAATTCCCCCTTCATCACAACAGTTAAAGCTGCAGGAGCTATACTAGAGTGACCAGATTTAAAAGAGGGCAGGGCTCCTGCAGCTTTAACTGTTGGGATGAAGAGGAAATTTCACCAGGTTCTCTATATATACAAATGACACCTGCTGAAATTCCCTTTTCTATGCGACTGTTAAAGATACAGGAGCCCTGTCCTCTTTTTCATATGGTCACCCTACCTAAGGATTATCCCAGGCAAATGGAGGGGTTGTCCCTCCCTGCTGCTGTGATCCCCGTTGTGCCATGTGGACTCACAGGGATGATCCCCGAGATAGCGACAGGTCTAACCATGGCCTAGGACTAACACTGGATAAAACCCCAATTCAGCACAATTTATATCACTCAAAGATCTATCTTCTCGGGATGTCGGGTTTGAAGCTGGAGACCGAGGAATGACCAGCCAAGCAACTCATGCTAACAGAATGTTAATCAGCTCCAAGAGCCAACGAGGACAGTGATAGAAATAAAACCAGGTCTATCCCTGATAAACAGCAGCAGTTGGAGCATTTGCGTATAAGGCCTAATGCCATGGGGTCGGTATGCAAAGCGACGCCGGTCCACCCTCCCTCCTTCATGCCGACTGTGCTTGAAACTTGGTGCTTTGTCAAATGAAGGCGTCAGCTGAAGGGGAAAAGAGAAGAAAAATCAACACCAGCTTTCAACAGCTTCTGGATGAACAAATCCAATTAATCTTTTATTTTATTTTTTGCCCGCTCTGGCTGGGGGATATGTATTTCTGTGAAACAAGGGAACAGTCTGAGCTAGGTCTGCCTCATCTCTCTTCAGTGCGACAACGGAAAGTAAAGCTGAGTGTCCCACTATTTCCTCTGTCTTCTCTTTTCTAGGAGAGTGCAGCTGTCATGAGGGCTACGCCCCTGACCCCGTGCATCGGCACCTGTGTGTGCGTAACGATTGGGGCCACAGCGAAGGGTGAGTGTAAAGTGTGCATCCCAGGTGGGAAGGGCAAGGAAAGCCTGTTGAATGGGGGGGAGAAAACCTGTTCCACCTGTTGGGTGAGTGTCAGAGGTGAGCTATTGGCTAGGGTGGACAGGGGCTCCTGTATCTGTAGCAGTGGTTAAGAAAAAGGAATTTCTGCAGGTGTCCTTTGTAGGCATGAAACCCCTCTTCATCACAACAGTTATAGCTACAGGAGCCCTGCCCTGAGTGACCCGATACAAAAGAGGGCAGGGTTCCTGCAGCTATAACTGTTGTGATGAAGAGGGAATTTCACCAGGGGTTGCATGCCTACAAAGGACACCTGCTGAAATTCCCTTTTCAATACAGCTGTTAAAGATACGGGAGCCCTGTCTTCCTTTTCATATGGTCACCCTAAAGGTTGGGATCTGAAATACCAATGAATTGTTTGGGATAATAATGCTTTCCTACCTTCCCCTCCAAAACTAGGGTGACCATATGGAGAGGAGGACAGGGCACGTGTATCTTTAACAGTTGCCTAGAAAAGGGAATCTCAGCAGGTGTCATTTGTAGGCCTGCAGCACCTGATGAAATCCCCTCTTCATCACAACAGTGAAAGCTGCAGGAGCCCTGCCCTCTTTTGTATCTGGTCACTCTAGTATAGCTCCTGCAGCTTTCACTGTTGTGATGAAGAGGGTATGTCATGAGGTGCTGCATGCATACAAATGACACCTGGTGACATTCCCTTTCCTAGGCAACTACAGGATACAGGAGCCCTGTCCTCCTTTCCATATGGTCTCCCTACCCAAGAAGAGCCCCAGTTGACCAAAGCAATCTCCCATGAAGTCCAGCATCCCATCAAAGCCAGGCAGATGCCTCCAGGTTGCTCCCAAGCAAGGCACAAAGGTCTCTCCTGTTGCAGGCTCCCACAGGAACTGGCATCCAGAGCCATTCTGGAGGTAGTATATTACCATCATGGCTAGTAGCCATTGATAGACACGTCCACCATAAATTCGTCTAACAAACAAACATCTAAACTATTGAACAGCACTGCATCTTCTGGCAGAAAGGAAGAGGCAAGGAACTGAGTTGGGAAGGTGTGTGAGTGTGTATGAAGCATAGCATCAGATCTGGTTGTGGTTCTGATGTTGTGTCAAGCCAGGGGGACAATAAACACTGTTGTTGCTCAGTTAAAGTCCCAGCCTCAACTGGAACCCTTTGCAGCCTTTACTGTTGTGAAGAGCCAGCGGCCAAGATTTCTCGGTACGTGAGAAATCCTCACTGCCCAGGAAGATGCTGTACCCCAACCTTCCCCAACCTGGAATGCTCTGGATGTGTTGGAGTGGAACTCCCATCAACCAGATCCAGAATGGTTAATATTCAGGGATTATGGGAGTTGTAGTCCAAAGCATTTGGAGAGCAGCTGTTTGCCAGTCCTGATACTAAAGCTATCCAAAGTGCTGTACAGCACAATCATAAAGCCATATATTATAATCAGTAAAAATGCAGGAACCAAGGGCTGAAATTACACATGCCACTTTATAAAAACACACCAACCGTCGTTTTTTCAAAGACGGCTTTCTTACCGAACTCTTCGATACGATCTTCACATATAAATCAACCAGTGACAGTTGCAAGACAATAAGGCAATACAGACGATGGAATATAGATGCCTGGACCTGAGGATCATATTAATACACTTCATCATTACGGCAAAAATAATAACAATCGCAGTTCTGGTTAAGATGAGAACCGATACGCCATTATAAACGAGGAACCCGTTTTCCCTGCAAGCTCCCTTTGTGGGTGAGGTCAGCGGAGATTCGCCACTCGCTTTCCTCGTTCAGGTGCTACTTTCTTCTCTGCTTCTTTCAGGCCTTGGCCGTACACAACGCTTGAAAGAGGCTACGACTTGGTTACCGGAGAGCAAGCCCCTGAGAAAATACTTAGGTGAGTAATGCAACAAATGGCTGCTTCCCATCCTCTGAAAGTTGTTAGCTTTCTCTTTCTTTCTTTCTTTCTCTGCTGTGGCACCCCGGCTGTGGAACGAGCTCCCCAGAGAGGTTCGCTTGGCGCCTACATGGTTTTCCTTCCGTCGCCAGCTGAAGACCTTTTTTTTATTTTCTCAGTATTTTAACACCTAGTTTAACTGAAATTTAAACTCTGCTGTTTTAATCTCATATTTTAACCTGTATCCATTTTTGCTGTGTGGTTTTACCCCGGTCGTGCGTTTTATATTGTAGTTTGTACTTGCGTTTTTAAATTGTTGGTTGTTTTATTATGCTCTTCATGGTTTTGATTTTTGTGAACCGCCCAGAGAGCTTCGGCTATTGGGCGGTATAGAAATGAAATGAAATAAAGGAATAAATAAATAGTGCTGGGTGGGTCCGCCTGAGCCTGTGAGGGCTGGACACGGGGGGGTGGGGTGTCTGCTGCCCTTGTGGTCCCAGCTATTGGATTGAAAGCGTATGAAGAGAGACTGAAAGAACTGGGCATATTTAGCCTGGAGAAGAGAAGATTGAGGGGAGACATGAGAGCACTCTTCAAATACTTGAAAGGTTGTCACACAGAGGAAGGCCAGGATCTCTTCTCGATCCTCCTAGAGTGCAGGACACAGAATAACGGGCTCAAGTGACAGGAAGCCAGATTCCGGCTGGACATCAGGAAAAACTTCCTAACTGTTAGAGCAGTACGACAATTGAACCATTGACCTAGGGAGGTTGTGGGCTCTCCCATACTAGAGGCCTTCAAGAGGCAGCTGGACAACCATCTGTCAGGGATGCTTTAGGGTGGATTTCTGCATTGAGCAGGAGGTTGGACTCGATGGCCTTATTTATATTTATTTATTTGTTACATTTATATACCACCCCATAGCCAAAGCTCTCTGGGCAGTTTACAAAAGTTAAAAACAGTAAACATCAAAAGTATGCGAAATTTAAAAACATAAAAACAACAGTATAAAAACATCAGTATCCATTTAAAAACAACAGTTC
This sequence comes from Elgaria multicarinata webbii, assembly GCF_023053635.1. Classification (NCBI taxonomy): domain Eukaryota; kingdom Metazoa; phylum Chordata; class Lepidosauria; order Squamata; family Anguidae; genus Elgaria; species Elgaria multicarinata. The sequence goes on from NC_086189.1 coordinate 10,465,106, forward strand.
TGGGGGTCCGTTAAAAAAACAAATTTAGTGTTGTTAAATGGTGTTAAATGCCTGGGAGGAGAGAAAAGTCTTGACCTGGCGCCTAAAAGATAACAGTGTTGGAGATTGTTCCATAATTGGGGGGGGGGGGCACCACCGAAAGGCCCTCTTCGTGCTTGCCATCCTCCGAGGGGGAATAGGCACTCGGAGGAGGACCTCAGATGTTGAGCGCAGTGTAAGGGTAGGTTCATGTCGGCAAGCCTCATCGGGGAGATCATTCCACAATCAGGGGGCCACCACTGAAAAAGCCCTCTCCCTTGTTCCATCCTCCGAGCTTCCCTTGGAGGAGGCACTCGGAGGAGGACCTTAGATGTTGAGCGCAGTGTAAGAGTAGGTTCATGTTTAGACCCCTTCCAACTCTACTATTCTATGAGTCTATAATTTTATGATTCTATTGAGCATTGAGTGCTAAACAGAGTTTCAAGTACTGGAGCCAGAGCATCCGAAGTGTGCTTTCCTGTTGGCGTCATTCTTGCCTTCTGCTCTTGCTTCCCTTTTTTTGAAGGTCCACCTACAGCTTGGGCCAAGGCCTTTGGCTTCCCGTCAGCAAGAGCTTTGTGGTTCCCCCGGTGCAGCTTTCCATAAACCCACTGGCCAGCTGCAAGACGGATGTCCTCGTGACCGAAGATCCAGCAGATGTCAGGTAAGGACCTGCTCCCTGCACCTTGGCAGTACCCATTGGGAGGTTTCTGAAACCGAGCAGGTGTTGGCATTGAAATCTCTGCACGGGCAGCAGGTAAGGGACCCACCGAGGGCTGGCTCTGAAGCGCCGAGGCGGCCCGAAGCTTCGGAGCCAATTGGCTTCGGCTTCGTGCTGCCTCGCCCGAACAGCCTCGGATCCGTGATTCGGAGGTCCGAATCACCCCGATCCGCTTCGGATTCAAGGTTCAGATCTGAGGCAGTACACATCCGTCTTGATATTTACAGTGCTGCAAAGTAGTCCTGTGGTGGAGAGGGGAACAGGCCGTTCTTCTTTTGCCTGTCCTGGAATTTTTGTCAAGGCTGTGTAGAGACATGTCTTATTCTCTGAAGGGGAGGTGCCTTTGTGATTGACACGAGGGGAAGCCTATCAGCATTGTGCATGTGGTGTGTGTGTGTGTGTGTGTGTGTGTGTGTGTGTGTGTGTGTGTGAATCTGGCTTCACAGTTGACACAAAGGCCAGCCATACTGTGCAAATCCAGCTTGTGCAGAAATCTAGAAGCTGGTCTTGGGGGAAAGATTGTGTATGAGATCGCCACAGAATATATATATAATATATATATATATACACACACACATATATATACATATGTACTTGTATGCACTTAGAGGGGACTTGGTTTACATGCCTCATCAGAAACTCATAGGAAATCGCCTGGAATTTAAAGTACGAGATTTCACAATTGGGGCATTTTTTAAACTTCAAATCTGAGTTCTGTTGTTAGCTTCCAGGTCGTTGCTGTGTCGCTGACTGCCAAGCCAGGAAGGGTTAATGATGGAGAAGCCTGTGTGTACCAGATGCTGGGGAACATGGGTGGGAGGGTGCTGTTGCACCGTGTCCTGCTTGGGGTCCCTGGTGAACAGCTGGTTGGCCGCTGTGTGAACCGAGTGCTGGACTAGATGGACCCTTGGTCTGATCCAGCAGGGCTCTTATGTTCTTATCCAATACTTCATCATCCCTGATGATGGGGTTGGACTCGATGGCCTTTTAGGTCCCTTCCAACTCTACTATTCTATGATTCTATGATTCTATGTGCTACTGTGAGAAACAGAGGAACATGGATGGGAGGGTGCCGTTGCACCGTGTCCTGCTTGGGGTCCCTGGTGAACAGCTGGTTGGCCACTGTGTGAGCAGAGTGCTGGACTAGATGGACCCTTGGTCTGATCCAGCAGGGCTCTTCTGATGTTCTTATGTTCTTTCTATTCAATATTCTTCACAATTGGAAATAATGGAGGAGGGAATGGATTTCTTAAGCAAACTCCATTTCCCAACAGTCAGGAAGCATGTCTAACTATTTGTTTGCATTTCAAGCCCGGCACACTGAGCTCCGTGGTTCAAGGGCTACTAGTCCTGATGGTTTTGTGCTACTGTCAGAATCAGAGGCGGTAAGCCTATATACACCCGTTGCTGGGGAACATGGGCGGGAGGATGCCGTTGCACCGTGCCCTGCTTTGTTGCTCCCGGTTTGACAGCTGGTTGGCCACTGTGTGAACAGAGTGGACAACCATCTGTCAGGCATGCTTTAGGGTGGACTCCTGCATTGAGCAGGGGGTTGGAGTCGATGGCCTTGTAGGCCCCTTCCAACTCTGCTATTCTATGATTCTATGATTCTATGATTCTATGATCTCAGCTCTTGGAGGCAGATTCCAGCTGGACATCAGGAAAAACTTCCTGACTGTTAGAGCAGTACGCCAATGGAATCAGTTACCTAGGGAGGTGGTGGGCTCTCCCACACTAGAGGCCTTCAAGAGGCAGCTGGATAACCATCTGTCAGGGATGCTTTAGGGTGGATTCCTGCATTGAGCAGGGGGTTGGACTCGATGGCCTTGTAGGCCCCTTCCAACTCTGCTATTCTATGATTCTATGATTCCATGAGTGCTGGGCTAGATGGACCCTTGGTCTGATCCAGCAGGGCTCTTCTTATGGTCTTAAGGCGGTTAAATTGCATTCAATAAGGGGATCAGAAACACTCCTTTCTCCCCTTCTCACTTTCAAAGAACTGGGGGTAACGGTGGTGTCCTGCTTCACAGGCTAACTTGCATTTTCGACCATAAAAACACTTTCATGGAAGGCGTTACAGAAATGAAATGCATCAACTAAGTCGCGTTCATGTTTTCTGCCGAGGCCCATCTGGTAGAGGCGGAATTGTCCTAACCAACACTTAACATTTAACGCTACTGAGAAAAACCGGATTTCATACCACTGGTGGATGATGTTTCCTTCCTGTTGGGAAGGTGTCAGCATGAAGAAAATTAGGGGTGCTTGGAAGAGGAAGCATCACACTGTCAAGGGAACCCCAACTTTAGAAACCTGGATATGAAGAACCGAAGACCCACATGCAATACAGGAAGAGCACTTAATTGAGTGCCTCTGTGACATGCAGCAGATGCTGAATTATTCAAAATTTAATAAACGTGGTAATGAATATTTGATGTTGAATTATGGAAGGCTCCACAAATACATTGCAAACCACAGAGCGATCTATTACATCTGTATTAGAACTCAAGCTTTTCTCATGCCGCCATTGGCCTGCCGGATCAAGATTTTTGGTGGCACATGGTAGGTGAAATTGGGTACAACATGCAACACTCCCTCCATACCTTTGGACATAGAAGTAATCTACTTGGGGCTGCCTTTGAAGAGTGTTCGGAAACTCCAGCTGGTTCAAAGAGCTGCAGCCAGATTGTTGACCGGGGCTGGTTACAGGGAGCAGAGAACTCCCCTGTTAAAACAGCTCCACTGGGTTCCAGTCTGTTTCCGGGCACAATTCAAAGTGCTGGTTATGACCTATAAAGCCCTATATGGCTCAGGTCCAGGTTATCTGAAAGACCGTCTTCTCCCTTATGAGCCTGCCCATGCTTTGAGATCTTCTGGAGAAGCCCTTCTTTCAGTCCCACCATCTTCACAGGCGCGCTTGGTGGGAACATGGGAGAGGGCCTTCTCGGTGGCTGCTCCGGTGCTCTGGAACTCTCTTCCCGGGGAAGCTAGGCTGGCTCCCTCCTTGATGGGCTTTCGGAAGCAGGCTAAAACTTTTTTGTTCCAGCAGGCCTTTGGAGAATAATCCAGCCCTCCATCTATGTTAATGTCTTATAATTTTGTTGTGTATTTTTAATTGTTTATGGTTTTGTTTCCCTCCCCCCCCCCCCCCATGTATATTTTAAACTTTGTAAGGCCGCCTTGAGGCCCAGCATTGGGCAAAAGGCGTGATAAAAATAAATATAATAATAATAATAATAATAATAATAATAATAATAATAATCTTTTCAGTCACTGCTATATGACTACATTTAAGCTGCTATGGAGGTGTCTGAAATTCAGAAGCGGATCTCAGTGTTTTCCTCATGCTACAGGAAACAAGCAAAATTTCTCCATCCTTTCTCAACTTTCCTTCACCATATTCTTCGGATTATTCGGGCTCAAGTTAAAGGAAGCCAGATTCCGGCTGGACATCAGGAAAAACTTCCTAACTGTTCGAGTAGTACGACAATGGAACCAATGACCTAGGGAGGTGGTGGGCTCTCCCACACTAGCGGCCTTCAAGAGGCAGCTGGACAACCATCTGTCAGGGATGCTTTAGGGTGGATTCCTGCATTGAGCAGGGGGTTGGACTCGATGGCCTTATAGGCCCCTTCCAACTCTGCTATTCTGTGATTCTATTCTATGATTCTATGCGTGAGTGTGTCTTGATCTAAAATGGGTGTGCATGGGTGTGCATAAAATGGGTGTGCATAGGCCCCTTCCAACTCTGCTATTCTATGATTCCTTATTTAATGATGATTTATTAAGAGCCTTTTGAGTATTATTATTAATTATTACATTTCTATACCGCCCTATAGCCGAAGCTCTCTGGGCGGTTTAACCCCGCTCTTCAGGCGAAAGAGCACTAATGAGACAGCCCCTGCGCTCAAAATTTACACAGTGACACGATATAAGAGGAAAACTGATTGGGATGGAGAAGGAAAAGAAGCAAACTCAGGCATTAGTTCTTAGCTAGTCCTTCCTTGAACGAGGTTTGCAGAGGCTGAAGTATATTAACTGCTCGCCCTCCAGTACAAGGAAAGGCAAAACATTTGGGGATTTTTAGTCTTAGCATTTTTAAGAATAGGAACGGTGGGTAAAAGGTTCAGGAAATTGTGAGAGAGGTGTTCTTGCTTCCTTTCCTTTTTGCTTTTCTCATACTACTACTACTACTACTATTTATTTCTTACTCGCTTCTCCATTTTGATCGAGGCGGGGAACAACAGTAAATATAAAATACATAAAACTGAATTAAGAACATATACATTGTTAAAACATCCTAAAAACATTCTAAAAGCATCCTAAAATCCCCCTGGATAGGCCTGCCGGAAGAGATCAGTCTTGATAGCTTTCTTGAATGATGATAGACTGTCAAGTTGACGAGTCCCCTCCGGTAGGCCATTCCACAGTCTGGGAGCAGCAGAAGAAAAGGTCCTCCCATCAGCCTAACTTTGGCTGACTATTCAAATGTGGGGTCATCTGATGAAATTGTTTGGCAGTAGACTCAGAAGAGGCAAAAGACAGGACATCACCCAGTGGAGAACTCATTTATGGAATTCACTCCTGTGATCCATGCTGATAGCTTTGAAAGGGAGTGAGACATATTAATGATGGAGGAGGAGGAGGAGGAGGAGGAAGAGGAGGAGGAAGGACTGAATAGCTATCAGCCATGATGGCCATCGAGTCCAACCCCTGCTCAATGCAGGAATCCACCCTAAAGCATCCCTGACAGATGTCTGTCCAGTTGCCTCTTGAAGGCCTCTAGTGTGGGAGAGCCTACAACCTCCCTAGGTCACTGGTTCCATTGTCGTACTGCTCTAACAGTCAGGAAGTTTTTCCTGATGTCCAGCCGGAATCGGGCTTCCTGTAACTTGAGCCCGTTATTCCGTGTCCTACACTCCATCTCCAGAGGAAGCATTCTCCTGAATTCCAGTAGCTGGGAAATGGCGGGAGAGAGCTATCACCTTCACGTCCAGCGCATGGACTTCCCGATGTATCTGGCTGTCCACCGTGGATGCTGGATTAGGAAGGTCTTTGGTCCGATCCACCAGAACAGCTCTGATGTCCTTTTCACTAACCTCCAGTCTGAGTATTAAACCTTGGAACATGGCAGAGATTCCCATAGTCTGGCATCTGAGCTTTATTTCCTGGACTTGTTTATTCCCGTCACTGATCTCAATTCAACCCCCCCCCCTCCACCTCATTTAGCCATGTTGTGACACATTGCATTAGCACTTGGGGGCATTCCTATTTGCTCCTCTCCTCTAATACACTCCTAGCCATTTGCTCCGATCTGCCTTTTTGCACGAGTCCTTCGACGTGAGCTCACCATGTCCCTCCAGGCCTCTCATTAGCCTGGCACCTTTGCTTGGGGGTCGCTCCTCTCCCGGAGTTTAATGGAGGAAAATTGCCAAGCTCCTGCTTTGTGAGAAGCCTTATAAGGAGTTCTTTATAGCTCTCGGGGTTAAGGTCTCAGCACAACCCTTGCTTCTTAATGAAGATGTCTTGAGCACAGCGTAGATGTGAGGTGTGGGGGGGCTGGGGGGTGGCGGCATTGAAGTGCTTTTAGTGCCACTTCAGTCAAGGATCCTGTTTTCTAAAACGCAAGGCATTTGCAAAATAATGATTCTGTGTGTTTGATGGTTTGGGCGATTCTTCGGAATTCAAGGAAAGGACTAGAACAGTGGTTCCCAATTAGCTAAGTACTGCGGACCCCTGGTTTTTCAAATGCCAAGCCATGGAACCTCCTACTTTTGAAAAAAAATGTTGTCTCTATGGTAGTTACCTGTGCGAAGCAATTCCCCCCCCCCAATTAATATTTTTATTTATTTTCCACGAAAAACAGACACATAAGGAAAGGTACCAAAACACACCCACACCTGTCTGACATGAAGATAGCTTAAAATGAAGTAATTTTTTGGAGAAAATAAGGGGTAGCCCTTAATAAGCAAAAGATTTTAGCTATACTAAAAAACAGACCATAAAATTTGTGATATTTGTAATATTACCACGCAAAAATGACTTAGTTAGGAATATAAAGGCGAATTTAATTTTACTAACGTCTAGTTTACAATTGAACAAATTATGACCTGTCTAGCAGCTACTAAACCTAAATGTGAGGGGAGAAATCATGCCTCTTTTTGTCCCGAACCATCCCTTCCACATCCGGTTCAATATTTCCTACTTTTAATCTCAAATCTGGATCAACATCGAGCCGATTTCTATGCCTGTTCTTCATATAACAAAATGTCGAAAATGTTTGTTCACAAAGATATGTGGAACAAAAGGGAACTAGATGTTTCAAAGCTTTTTCACCTAACTTCTTATAATCAGGAAAAAACCTTCACCCAGAATTGGTCCAGTCTATATTCTTTGAAAAATGATTTCAATGAACCATCACAAGTCATGTCAAAAAGTGCACCTTGCTCTTCTGCAGATAGAATTGTTCGTTTTACACCACATTCAAAAGGATTCCTTCTCCATGAGTTTTCAGGGTTAGGCGCAGGGAAGTAATCTCTGAAGCTAGCCGCTAAATCACACAGGTGCTCAGTGATGTTATATTTTACTTCTGGTAGGAATTCGTCGTCAGTGGACTCCAGAAATGAATGGTGAATATGTGAATGGTGCCAAAGACCCCTGTGTGGGTTACGTTGCCCCCCTGGGGTCCGCGGACCACCAGTTGAGAAACACTGGACTAGTTGATTATAATTAATTAGTGACAGCCCATTGCAGGGACGCGGAGAATTCTAGGCCAGAAAGACTTTGGACGGAAGTAGTGGGACTCATTGCCTGAAACACAGGAGGGGAAAGGGTTCACAGTGAGACAGAACCAAGAGGCGTTTTGAGTAGTTTCTTTCAGTCCCCCCGAGGTGAGGGGGTGGAGTTGGAGGCTGGGTGGGACACACCGTAGCCCCTGAGAAGTGATCCTGAGGGAAGCAGGCTTGCAAAACCAGGTAGACCGCTCCATCATTGACACTTTATTTATTTTATTTATTAAAACATTTGCATCCCACCCTATATCACTGAGATCTCAGGGCAGTGTGCAGATAAAATCAGAACAATATAAACAGAAATAATTTACACAGCAAAAAACCATATGAGATCGTTAACAATTTAAACCAGTAGAAATTATTATTATTATTATTATTATTATTATTATTTATTTATTTATTTATATAGCACCATCAATGTACATGGTGCTGTACAGAGTAAAACAGTAAATAGCAAGGCCCTGCCACATAGACTTACAATCTAATAAAATCATAGTAAAACAATAAGGAGGGGAAGAGAATGCCAACAGGCACAGGGTAGGGTAAGCAGGCACAGGGTAGGGTAAAACTAACAGTATAAAGTCCGCACAACAAGTTTTAAAAGCTTTAGGAAAAAGAAAAGTTTTTAGTTGAGCTTTAAAAGCTGCGATTGAACTTGTAGTTCTCAAATGTTCTGGAAGAGCGTTCCAGGCGTAAGGGGCAGCAGAAGAAAATTCCGTTTGAAGGCAATAAAAACAAAAAATTATTTATTTATTTATTTATTTATTGCGTTTTTATACCGCCCAATAGCCGAAGCTCTCTGGGCAGTTCACAAAAATTAAAACCATGAAGAGCATGAAAGACAACCAACAATCTAAAAACGCAAATACAATATACAATATAAAAAGCACAACCAGAGTAAAACCACACAGCAACAATTGAGATAGGTTAAAATACGGAATTAAAAACAATTAGAACGATGTATCTACCGTATTTCTTCGATTGTAAGGCGCCATCGATTGTAAGACGCACACTAATTTCAGTACCACCAACAGAAAAAAAAAAACCCTAAGACACACCCGCGATTCTAAGACGCACCCCATTTTTAGAGATGTTTATATGGGAGAAAAAGTGCGTCTTAGAATTGAAGAAATACAGTAATTGATAAAGAGCCATGTTTTAACTTGGCAGCTGAATTGAAGCCAGTGTTGGGGACAGTCGGGCCTCCACAACTAGGGTTCCACCACAGAGAAAGTCCTTTCCCACGCCCCACCGTAATGTGTGTCTCACATTGGTGGGATGCGGAGGAGGGCTTCTCCAACAGATCTTAAATCTTAGTCCAGACATATATAGGGAGAGGCGCTCCCTCAAGTACCGAAGTCCCAAGCCATTTAGGGCTTTGAACGTCAACACCTTGAATCCTGACCAGAAGTGTATAGGCAACCAATACAATTCTTTTAAGACCGGTGTTATATGCAGAACTGGAAAGATAAAGCAATACCAATAACGGAGAAATGGATGTCGAAGATGTTGGAACTTGCAGAGATGGCAAAACTTACAGCGATAACGAGAGAACGGTCGACAGCCAAGTTTATGTCGGAATGGGAAACCTTTGATAGAATATTTGAAAGAGGCAGAAAAAAATGATGTATATGTTTGTGGATTTAGATCAAGAGGGGGAAAGGGAAAAGAAGCATAAGTCTGTGAATCCAATGTATGTAAACTAGGTGAAGGGTAATTAAGACATTAAGGGGCATTTCTGGCATGAAGAGGGCAAAAAGAAAAAATATATATCCTAACCTCAACCCTAAATTTTTTTTAGCGTCATTGTAGTTGCTATATGTTTTTCTGTTGGTTTGTATTGTGTGTGTGTATGTATTATGTGTGATGTTTGTTTAGATGCTGTTGGGGAAAAAATGATTAAAAAAAAGAAGACCGGTATTATAGGGTCTTTATAGGATGTTCCGGTGAGCAGTCTAGCTGCTGCGTTTTGCACTAGCTGCAACTTCCGAGTTGTCTTCAAGGGCAGCCCCACGTAGAGCGCTTTGCAATGAATAAAGGCAACGGGGCAGGCTGAGTGTGTTGGAGAATGCATGACTGCATAACATGGGCACTACCGAAACAAGTTTTAAAAATTCAGAAAGTTTATCAGAAAGTCAACTTTCGAGGATTTAGGGCCGAGCTCTAGACCGTTCATCATAAGCGGTTCCTCGTCCACCCCAGCTGGCATTTGGAAAAAGCAGCAATCCCTTCAGAATAAATTCATGTGCAAAACCTTTGGAGGCTCTTCCTGAGCAACAAGCACCTGCCTACCCTCCTGGGACAGTTTTCATGATCATAGAATCCTAGAATAGTAGAGTTGGAAGTGGACTACAAGGCCATCGAATCCAACCCCCTGCTCAGTGCAGGAATCCACCCTAAAGCATCCCTGGCAGATGGCTGTCCAGCTGCCTCTTGAAGGCCTTTAGTGTGGGAGAGCCCACAACCTCCCTAAGTAACTGATTCCATTGTCGTACTGCTCTAACAGTCAGGACGTTTTTCCTGATCTCCAGCTGGAATCTGGCTTCCTGTCACTTGAGCCCGTTATTCTGTGTTTTGCACTCTGAGATCAAGCCAGCTGTTTTCAGCCTCCTTCCGCAAAGCCCTGGCCAAGTCTCTTAGGACGCAGACAAGCTGGAGCGTGTTCAGAGGAGGGCAACCAGGATGATCAGGGGTCTGGAAACAAAGCCCTATGAAGAGAGACTGAAAGAACTGGGCATGTTTAGCCTGGAGAAGAGAAGATTGAGGGGAGACATGATAGCACTCTTCAAATACTTAAAAGGTTGTCACACAGAGGAGGGCCAGGATCTCTTCTCGATCCTCCCAGAGTGCAGGACACGGAATAACGGGCTCAAGTTAAAGGAAGCCAGATTCCTGCTGGACATCAGGAAAAACTTCCTGACTGTTAGAGCAGTATGACAATGGAATCAGTTGCCTGGTGAGGTTGTGGGCCCTCCCATACTAGAGGCCTTCAAGAGGCAGCTGGACAACCATCTGTCAGGGATGCTTTAGGGTAGATTCCTGCATTGAGCAGGGGGTTGGACTCGATGGCCTTGTAGGCCCCTTCCAACTCTGCTATTCTATGATTCTATGAATCAGACGCCCTGGGTCTCCATGGCTAGCTTGCAGCAAATGAATGGGGCCACTTGCCACGAGAGAAGGGGCCTGGTTCCCCCACCAGTCGTCCTCGCTGCTTCCAAGCTTGTTCCATTTTCTCACTTTGCTCTTCCACCGGCACTGCGCCTTTATGGGCCACCTGCTTCAACACCAGTCCCAAAGGGGAAAAAAAAGTTTTATCATTCTTTAGCATCAGCGGACATAAATCATAGGAGCGGCGCCTCAGCTGTTGCGGTGACATGACTTACGGCTCTATCGTTATGGTAACTGCAGAAAGATATAAAGGCCCCTCGTTCGCCTCACCAGGGTTCGAGGTGCCCTGATGGGAGTGGCAGGTGCTTTCGATTCATCTTAGTTTTATTCCTGAGTGAACTTCCTGATGGCTCACGGTAGTCTTTGGCACCATCCAAATCCTCCCCTTCTTCATAGAGCCTCGGAAGAACATGTGCCAGGTGATTGACAGTGGCCAATTCGGCCGTGGTTCCCTTCAAAAATATCCTACAGTTGGCTGCGTTGGTACATCTTGGGGAACTTCGATCTGGAAGACTTGATTTAAACTTAAAACTGGCCTGGGGCAGGCTGTGGGTACCTGGGGACAAACCAATGCCTCCCAGACTCAGTTTTCCATCCTTAAAATGGCAACAAACATGATCTACCTCAAGGGTAATCGTGGGTGCAGAATATGATGATGGTTGTGAAACACTTTGTACATTTGTTGCTTTCTAAATAACTCTGTATTACCTTCCTCCCTCTGCGAGGCCTTTTAGGGAGTGACTGTAGCAATAGAATATATGCTTCTGCTACAGAAGGCCATTTAATTCAATTCCAGGCATCTCTAATTAAAAGGATAATTTGACCATAAGAAGAACCCTGCTGGTTCGGACCAAGGGTCCATCTAGTCCAGCATTCTGTTCACAGAGTGGCCAGCCAGGGCCTAATCTACACTAAGCGGGATATTCTACTATGAAATAGTATGAAAGCGGTATATAAAAGGCAGGAGCCACACCAAGCAGGATATAACACTATGAAAGCAGTGTATGGTATGTGTCAATGGGCCCCAACAGTTGTCAGTGCGCTTCAATACCGCTATAAAGCAGTGGTGTGGCTCCTGCCTTTTATATACCGCTTTATTTTATTTATTTATTTATTTATTTATTTACTACACTTATATACCGCTCCCATAGCCAGGGCTCTCTGGGTGGTTTACAGAAATTCTAAAATTAAGATAAAAACGAGTATACAAAATTTAAAATTCTAAAACATAGAACATGCACACATAAAGCATTAAAAACCGATTAAAAACTAAACATGTGGGTGATGAAGATGTGCCGCCATATGCCTGGGCAAAGAGGAAAGTCTTAACCTGGCGCCGGAAAGATAGCAGCGTTGGCGCCAGGCGAGCCTCGTCAGGGAGATCGTTCCGCAGTCTGGGGGCCACCACCGAAAAGGCCCCGTTCCTCGTTGCCGCATTCCGAGCCTCTCTCGGAGTAGGCACTCGGAGGAGGACCTTAGATATTGAACGTAGTGAAAGCTTTCATACCACTTTCATGGTGCAGTATCCTGCTTGGTGTAGATTAGGCCCAGGTGTCGACCAGGGACCCACAAACAGGGCACAAGTATAAGCACACCCTCCGGCCCATGTTCCCCAACAAATGGTACATATAGGCTTAGTGCCTCTGATACTGGAAGTAGCACTTGGCCATCAGGACTAGGAACCATTGATGGGAAAATCCCTTCTCTGTTGAAGAGAAGAGCCACTACCATTCAAAACAAACGATATAAAACCAGCCATTAAAACAATAACAAATTACCATTATGTACCTACCATACATATATATATATATATATATATATATATATATATATATGCATTTATATTGGTTATACTAATAGGAGCAGCAAAAGACCTTCTAAGCTTAAGGCCGCAATTAAAGAACATCTCAAAGGAAGAGTGCCAATTACTCATCAAAGACCTAGATCAGTGGGGTTCCCAAAGTGGGCGGTACTGCCCCCTTGGGGTGGGTGGGATTGCATAGGGGGGATTAAGAGGCAAGGGGGCGGCCAGAGGGGGGCGCTCAAGGTGGTCTTTTCCGAGAAGCGCTTCTCCAGAAGGTCTTAAAATCCAGGGACATTTTTATGGCAGAAGGTAGTTTGGTCCCAAGCCATATAGGGGAAGAATCCACACATGTATTAATACCATTTCAGAAGCCATCACATTAAGAATTTACAGAATAGTGAGGTACTCTGCCCTAGTTACTAAATGTGATATCTAATATTCTTGCTAAGTGACTATCAGACTTTGAAAAGATGATATCACTGGATCAAGCTCATCAATTATCTTTACTTGAATAAACTAAAAAAATGCAATTGGATTTTGAATAAATATTCAATTAATTGATACTGTTTTGAATTTTATTGTTATGATCTTCCTTAGTGGGTCGTTGAAAACCGCTATTCCGAATAATGATTTTTACAATGTAGGCTAGGGGGCGCTGGGCATGAGTTTGTGGAACCAAGGGGGCGGTGACCTGAAAAAGTTTGGGAACCACTGACCTAGATGAACAGGGCAAACTTTGCTGGGCGCCTAAAATATAACGGTGGAGGACCAGGGGGATATCCTTCATTAGGGAGTTCGACTCTATGGGGCCATAGAAATGCCCCTCTTTCTCCACTTACCACCTCTGTGTGTGTGTGGGGGGGGGACACAGGAGGGCCTCCTGTGACCTTCTCGGCCTTCTGAGTACCATAAAAATGATAGTTGGTGATTATGATGCTTTTAGAGTCCTGCCATGGTTCTGTTAGGCTTTGGGGCATTCCATGCAGTTTGGCGTGTGCTGCTTCTGCTGCCGCCACTGAGAGAAAATAGCTTGGCTCCGAGCAAGTCCTTTATCAGACCCTTTAATCAATGGTAGCATTGAACCGTGGAGGGAGCTCCCTTCAAAGTCTATTGCTCTGTCAATAATAGCATCAACCGCCGCCGATAAAGGCGTCCCTGCACTCCTGACAGCAGGCGTCGGTGATGAATGGCGGGTTTAACGTAATGGAGCAAATTGATCATAACCTTGCCGGACGTTGCTTCACGTTGCTTCACTGTCATCACCCGAGATAAATGCTGTGTGCCAGGGAAATGAGGGTTTCTTTACCTTCAAAGCAAGCCATAGAGACCAGCTTTGTCCAAGAGTCTAGATCCGGGGCGGGAAACCTTCCAGTGAAACCGGAGAATTTCCTGGTCCTTATATGGTGAAGGTTGTGGCTAACACACTGCTGTGGTTACAACTGTATGCTCCTTTGGTGCCATGGATGTGCTTGCTGTTGTATACAGCCATAAGGTGGCATAACTGAGGCCTAATCTACACCAAGCAGGATATTGCACTATGAAAACAGTATGAAAGTGATCTGTGGTATGTGTCAATGGGCCCCGACAGTTGTCAGTGCACTTCAGTACCGCTCTAAAGCAGTAGTGTGGCTCCTGTCTCTTATATACCGCTTTCATACCACTTTCATCGTGCAATATCCTGCTCGGTGTAGATTAGACCTCTATGTCCCCGCATACAAAACAAAGCTCCCTGCTTGTAGAAACACTACCAGGTTGGGGAGAAGGCTAACTTAGGCCATATCTAGACCTAAGGTTTATCCCTGGATCGTCCAGGGGTCAAACCTGTTCATCAAGGTGACACACAGGGGATCCAGTGCTTAGGCAGGGCCAACCCTGGATTCCTGCATTGAGCAGGGGGTTGGACTCGATGGCCTTGTAGGCCCCTTCCAACTCTGCTATTCTGTGATTCTATAATTCTATGATCCCAAGATAAACCTTAGGTCTAACTGTGGCCTTAGAATCCTTTCCCCTGTAAGCAATGTTTACAGAAAAGTCCTAGTTCACTGGCTTCTCAGACATCACGAGTCAAACTGCTATCAGAAACTGAAAGTTGAGCCAAATTAAACAATCCGGTGTTGAAAAAGTTGAAAGTTGAATAATTAAAACAGCAACTTTAAGGAATAAAACGTTAAAAAGGTTAAAAGTTAAAATAGCACAGGAGCCGTTTCATGCATGCTGCACCAGGTTGGTTTCTCTTCCTTAACCTGCTTATAGAAACACTACCTGGTCAGGGAGAAGGCTAACATAAGCCATAGCTAGACCTAAGGTTTATCCTGGGATCATCCAGGGTTCACCCTTGCCTGAGTACTGGATCCCCTGTGTGTCACCTAGATGAACAGGTTTGACCCCTGGACGATCCAGGGATAAACCTTAGGTCTAGCTATGGCCTTAGAATCCTTTCCCCTGGCATGCTAGTTTTCTATTTGCAAGGAAATTTAGGTTGATGTTGTTTTGTGACGATACACCATTTTGTTGCCCAAAGATGGAGGCCAGTGGGGTAGAGGAGAAGTCTGGAAGTTGTGTGAGTCTTTGACCCGGCTTTGTAACATTGAGATAAGCAACCTTGTGAGAGAGAAATGCTTAGGAACTGGCATAGAGGTAACTGCAGCCGCTGTAACTAACAAGCTTTCAAAGGCGAAATGTTTTAATTGGGTTTGGTTGTTTCCAACATGCTGACATCTGGATGATGAATCCATCATCTCCAGAGGACCTCTTGCAAGTCTGTCTATAAAGTGTAAAGAAACCAAAAGCGGAGCATTTGGGACAGAGACATTTCAGAAAACCTCTTTCACATTCCAGATCAGCTTCTTCCTCTTGAGACTGGTTGACTTGCAAAATGCTTTTACTTAGGGGTGACAGAAGGTTGCAGCAGAGGTAGTGGGCTTTCCCACACTAGAGGCCTTCAAGAGGCAGCTGGACAGCCATCTGTCAGGGATGCTTTGAGGTGGATTCCTGCATGGAACAGGGGGTTGGATTCAATGGCCTTATAGACCCTTTCCAACTCCACTGTTCTATGATTCGATGATCTCTTGCCTAAAATTCACTGACTCAGGGGTAAGATGATGGAGAAACAACTTGTAACACACTATATTCACCGTAAAATTGACACTGCTATACTATAGACATGAACAATAACGCACAACGCTTCAATTCCCAGTGGGTCATCGAAGTTCAGGACTTGTCCAGTATAATACAGTCACTGACCATAAGACCCGTAGGAATTTTGAGTTTTCTCTTCAAATGCTATTAGGGCATGCCTGAAGGAAGGGTAAAATCTTGGGTAGACATCTGGCAACCCGGGCATAAATTTTGTAGGGTGCCATTTTGTTTTGGGCATATACGTGCAGTAGCTAATACTGAATTTCATAATATTCTGTTCTTGTCAGTATACCTATACTAAATAAGACATTTTTAAAAAATTCCTTATACAATTTCCTATTAGATAAGACTATTTTTACTCCTCTAGGACATTTGAATGTGACTATTTTGACTGTTTTGACTCTATTTTGCTAGTATTAAAACAATTTAAAAAAAAATTATCTAGTTATTTCCTGACAAAAGATATTTATATTTTGATGTACAAATGTAATATAACAGCATTTGAAGAGAAAACTTGTCCACCTCAAAATTCCTACGGGTCTTATGGTCAGGACAATTGTGGCAGTACAACTCATGCTATGTTGGTTTTCCAGGCTGTGTACCATTTGTACAATGGCAGGAGGCAGAAATAAATGGAGAATGAAATGCAAACACCATAATATATATATTCAATAAACAAAAAACCTACCATTTACAAAACAATGTTAAAGGCTCTACAGTTTTCAACCAAACTCCAAAAAGCAGGGAAATTGGCTCACAAGCCTTTAACTTCACATCCTCCTTAAGGAGGCAGAAAGTGCCAGTGAAATTCTCATTCTCCCAAAGCAGATATAAACCATGAGGACAGGATGGAGAATAGGATATGCAGACGTGACTGTGGGGTTGTGGAAAACTGATGACGAACAACTTAGAGCCACCTACTTCTATTTTTTTGGTTTAGAGAAGCCCTTCCCCAACCTGGTGCCCTCCAAAGGTGTTGGACTACAACTCCCATCATTGCAAGTCAGTATCACGGCAGGATACAAATACAGGCACCCCACACGTGTGATCCCACACTTGTGGTCTTTGTGGTCCCAAGTTCAAATAAACTCAGATAATTCAAACTGGAGCCAGAAACAGGGTCATAGGCCACAGCTAGACCTAAGGTTTATCCTGGGATCATCCAGGGTTCGCCCCTGCCTGAGCACTGGATCCCCTGTGTGTCACCTAGATGAACAGGTCTGACCCCTGGACGATCCAGGGATAAACCTTAGGTCTAGCTATGGCCCTAGTCCAATGGTATGTTCCAAGACAGGGCCCAAAAGCAAGGTATTCAAGGTGTGCATTAGTTCAAGGTTCAGGAGTTGTCCAAGGGGATGAGTGTCTGGTACTGCGACGTTGTACCCCAAAATCTCTTTTGCCTCTGTACCTCCCTTAAGGCAGGGGTGGGGCTATTATTATTATTATTATTATTATTATTATTATTATTATTATTTCCTGACTTTTGCCCAATACTGAATTAGAGTTTCTCACTTGTCAATCTGGGCTTACAGCTGCCATGAGTGCTATTTTTGGGTGGAAAGGCAGGGCATACGTCAAATACAAGATAGAGAGAAAATTCATCTGCAGCAAGAACTTTGTCTGAGTGCCGTTCCTCTTCCCTTTTAAGTCCTCGGCATTGCCTAGGAGACCGCCTTGGGCTGCCTTTTCCTCAGCTGAGTCTGCCTTTTATATAAAAAAAATGTTCCTCAGGCTGTGGTGACTCTGGCACTATCCCCCAGGCTTGCTCTGGCTATAGTTCAGGAAGAGTAGATGCCTCCCCCGACTGCATTCTTGTGTGAAACCCAGCAGAGACAAATTCCCAGCACCCTCATAGAATCATAGAATAGTAGAGCTGGAAGGGGCCTATAAGGCCATCGAGTCCAACCCCTTTCTCAGTGCAGGAATTCACCTCAAAGCATCCCTGACAGATGGCTGTCCAGCTGCACCTTGAAGGCCTCTAGGGTAGGAGAGCCCACCACCTCCCTAGGTCATGGGTTCCATTGTCTTACTGCTCTAACAGTCAGAAAGTTTTTCCTGATGTCCAGCCGGAATCTGGCTTCCTGTAACTTGAGCCCGTTATTCTGTGTCCTGCACTCTGGGAGGATCGAGAAGAGATCCTGGCCCTCCTCTGTGTGACAACCTTTTAAGTATTTGAAGAGTGCTATCATGTCTCCCCCAATCTTCTCTTCTCCAGGCTAAACATGCCCAGTTCTTTCAGTCTCTCTTCATAGGGCTTTGTTTCCATACCCCGATCATCCTCGTTGCCCTCCTCTTAACATCCTCCAGCTTTTCTGCATCCTTCCTGAAGTGTGGTGCCCAGAACTGGATGCAATACTCCAGATGAGGCCTAACCAGGGCCAAATAGAGGGGAACCAGTACCTCGTGCGATTTGGAAGTCATACTTCTATTTATTTATGTAATTATTTAATTACATTTATATACCGCCCCACAGCCGAAGCTCGCTGGGCGGTTTGCAACAATTAATGCAGCCCAAAATAGCATTTGCTTTTTTTGCAGCCACATCACACTGTTGGCTTATACTCAGCTTTTGATCTAGAATATCTAGAGAACTTCCCATATCTTGTCTAGGCCCTAAATCAGAGTCTTCTATCTCTGAATCAGATTCTTCCTCTGAGACTGCGACCTCAGGAGAAGGTGTAACAGATAGAGGCACACATGCCCCCGACAAGCTAATATGGACTAGAGAATAAGCAACACTCAGCAAATGATGCAGTAATTCTGTTCCAGTAATTAAATGCCCCAAATGCTAGAAACATGTTTTAAAGTAATACAAATACTGTCTTCTTGCAACCAAGCCAAGTAGAATGTTCCAAGTAGAACATGGATGATGATGTCAGATGCTCCGTTTAATCTTGACATAGAGAATTAAGTTGTTCTTGAAACAATGCAGTGAAATGAATTGTGGCCATAGCTAGACCTAAGGTTTTTCCCAGGATCATCCAGGGTTCGTCCATGCCTGAGCACTGGATGCCCTGTGTGGCACTTAGATGAACAGGTTTGACCTCAGGATAATCCTGGGATAAACCTTAGGTCTAGCTACGGCCTGTGTCTCTGTAAAAATGGTATTTGGGGCCCTGAGAGAACCATTGCTCAGAGGTAAAACAGAGGCCCTTCCTACACCTAAGGGTTATCCCAGGAAAATAGAGAGAGCGTCCCTGCCTGTTCCTGGGAAAACGATCTTGGGACGATTCCTGGATATAGGGCTGGTGTAGACATACCCTAAGTGTGCACTCATTACGGAGCAGTGGTGAACCATGGTGTACTCACAAATGTAATTTTTATAGCATACATGTATGCAAACATATAATTGCCACTTTTACTCTTTACATAGCTTAGGTATGCACTCCAAACAGCTGTACAGCTACAGGAAAATATAGTGTGTGGACTATAGTGTGAGCGGTACCCCACTCGTTGCCTCTTCTCAAACTGGGGAGAGGCAACGAGTGGGGTACCGCAGGGATCAGTCCTGGGCCCAGTGCTCTTCAACATTTTTATTAATGATTTGGACGAGGGAGGTGCAGGGAACGCTTATCAAATTTGCAGATGACACAAAATTGGGTGGGATAGCTAATACCCTGGAAGACAGAAACAAACTTCAAAGTGATCTTGATAGGCTGGAGTGCTGGGCTGAAAACAACAGAATGAAATTTAATAGGGATAAATGCCAAGTTCTACATAGGAAATAGAAACCAAAAAAAAAAATTACAAGATGGGGGATACTTGGCTCAGCAATACTACAAACGAGAAGAATCTTGGAATTGTTGTAGATCGCAAGCTGAATATGAGCCAACAGTGCGGTATGGCTGCAAGAAAGGCAAATACTATTTTGGGCTGCATTACTAGAAGTATAGCTTCCAAATCACGTGAGGTACTGGTTCCTCTCTATTCGGCCCTGGTTAGGCCTCATCTAGAGTATTGCGTCCAGTTCTGGGCTCCACAATTCAAGAAGGATGCAGACAAGCTAGAGCGTGTTCAGAGGAGGGCAACCAGGATGATCAGGGGTCTGGAAACAAAGCCCTATGAAGAGAGACTGACAGAACTGGGCATGTTTAGCCTGGAGAAGAGAAGATTGAGGGGAGACATGAGAGCACTCTTCAAATACTTAAAAGGTTGTCACACAGAGGAGGGCCAGGATCTCTTCTCAATCCTCCCAGAGTGCAGGACACGGAATAACGGGCTCAAGTTAAAGGAAGCCAGATTCCAGCTGGACATCAGGAAAAACGTCCTGACTGTTAGAGCAGTACGACAATGGAATCAGTTGCCTGGTGAGGTTGTGGGCTCTCCCACCCTAGAGGCCTTCAAGAGGCAGCTGGACAACCATCTGTCAGGGATGCTTTAGGGTGGATTCCTGCATTGAGCAGGGGGTTGGACTCGATGGCCTTGTAGGCCCCTTCCAACTCTGCTATTCTATGATTCTATGACTAAGAGGAGGATGGGTGTGTTATCTCCACCCACAACACTTTCATCATTTTTCTTAGAACCTAATTCCGCCTTCCCTAACCTGGAGCTCTTCAGATTTTGGACTATAACTCCCAGGGCTCCTGCCTATTGGCCCTGCTGCCTGGGGCTGAAGTCTGAAACGTCTGGAGAACATCAGGTTGGGGAAGACTGATCTAACGCATGCTTTTGCCCTTCCTAAATGGTGCACTGTCCTTCAAAACAGTATGACTGGAGAATCCAGAGAATCAAGGTGGAGCAGGACATGGTAAATTTGTGCTGAGGCTTTGCAGTGGGACAGATGTACGGGGGGAAAAAACGTCATGTATTTTCCCTTCTCTTCAATAAAAATAAAATAAAAACGAAACCACCACCAACTTCTAATATATATTACTCACAACGACCGAATGCCCTCTCTAAATCCGTCTGAATCTGATCATAACCTATCTCTGCGTTATCCCACTTTAATATAAAGCTGCCCGTATATGGCACTTTAATATGAAAAAAGGTTGTTAGCGAATGTTTAATAGATGCTTTAATAAATGGTCAAGCAATTGTTGACCCACTGGGCTGTGTAATCGTTCCTTTTAACCAGCTGTGTGCTCTATCATTATGTATTACGCATGCATGGCTTAGCTGGAGTCTGGTTGTTAGGCAGGAATATACCTTGGCACAGTTTTGGGATTTGAGTAGGAGCGTTTATGTGTTCCCGTGCAATTTATTATGCTGTCAGTTTTAACGGGAACCATTCACACACTCTCAGCCTAGCCTACCTCAAAGGGAGTTGTGAGAATAAAGTTTGTGTCTGAGAGTGTGCAGGGAGGCGAGGGGGGGGGGAGCTTATAGAAGATCTTGGATGAAGGACAGTTAAAGTTGGAATACTAAAGTCTAGTGCCCAAATTATCCTGCTAGAATATTTTAAAAAAAAAAGACATTCCCCAAAATAACTCTTTCCCCAAAGCAAAACTAGGGATGATGTCCTATCAGGCACAGGTATTAATAAAGTGGGGAGGGACTATCCATGTTCAATAGAGGAAAAGCATAAAGACTATGGAACTCACTACCACAAGATGTAATGACGGCCACCAATTTGGATGGCTTGAAAAGGGGGTCGGAAAAATTCTTGGAGGAGAAGGCTATCAATGGCTACTACTAGCCCTGATGGTTGTGTGCTACCTCCAGTATTCGAGGCAGTAAGCCTGTGTGCAGAAAAAGTGCAGAAAAGGGCAACTAAAATGATTCAGGGGCTGGAGCATCTCCCCTACGAGGGGAGGTTACATCAACTGGGATTGTTTAGCTTGGAGAAGAGGAGGCTATGGGGAGACATGATAGAGGTGAACAGAATTATGCATGGTATGGAGAATATGGACAGGGAGACATTTTTCTCCCTCTCTCATAATACTAGAACCCAGTGGGGTCATCCCATGACGCTGATGGGTGGGAGATCCAGGACAAATAAAAGGAAGGACTTCTTCACACGGCGCAGAGTTAAATGATGGAACTCACTATCACAAGATGTAGTGATGGCCACCAATCTGGATGGCTTCAAAAGGGGGTTGGATCAATTCCTGGAGGCGAAGGCTATCCATGGCTACTAGCCCTGATGGTTGTGTGCTACCTCCAATATTTGAGGCAGTAAGCCTGTGTGCACCAGTGGCTGGGGAACATGGGTGGGAGGGTGCTGTTGCACCATGTCCTGCTTTGTTGGTCCCTGGTCGACATCTGGTTGGCCACTGTGTGAACAGAGTGCTGGACTAGATGGACCCTTGGTCTGATCCATCAGGGCACTTCTTACGTTCTTACTACTGCTTTGCACAAACAATTTTTGAGTGAAGAAATGGAGGACTTTGTAGAGCCTGGTGGTATCTCAAAGGGTTGCTGTGAGGTTCCATCTTGTTGGGTGCTCTACTGTTTTCATACCGCTATAGCCTGCTTGGTGTGGCGCCTGCCTTTTATGTACCGCTTTCATACCGCTTTCATAGTGCGATATCCTGCTTGGTGTAGATTAGGCCGGGGACTGTGGTCATTTTGCTCATCCTGAGTCTGCTAGCTAGTTGTCTCTTGGACCACTGTTGCCTTCTTATAGATGGAGAAATAAGGTACGAAATAGGAACCTGGCAAAAGTGGAACATTTGAGCAGGCGTCTGAATCTAGGCCTTCCAGGTCTATGGCCAATCTAAAATCATCTGCATGTTATTTGTCTTTCCCAATTTTGTACAGTGGTTTTACAGTAGACTTGAAGACTGGGCATTCTAGCCTTACAGAAGCCACTACTGAGTCTGACTGGGCTGCCATACTGGAGGTGTATAACATGCAATGTGTGTGTGTGTGTTTAAAATCGGCATGGGCTCTGGAAACAAAGCCCTATGAAGAGAGGCTGAAAGAACTGGGCATGTTTAGCCTGGAGAAGAGAAGATTGAGGGGGGACATGATAGCACTCTTCAAATATTTAAAAGGTTGTCACACAGAGGAGGACCAGGATCTCTTCTCGATCCTCCCAGAGTGCAGGACACGGAATAACGGGCTCAAGTTAAAGGAAGCCAGATTCCAGCTGGACATCAGGAAAAACTTCCTGACTGTTCGAGCAGTACGACAATGGAACCAGTTACCTAGGGAGGTGGTGGGCTCTCCCACACTAGCGGCCTTCAAGAGGCAGCTGGACAACCATCTGTCAGGGATGCTGTAGGGTGGATTCCTGCATTGAGCAGGGGGTTGGACTCAATGACCTTATAGGCCCCTTCCAACTCTGCTATTCTATGATTCTATTCTATGATTCTATACGTGAGTGTGTCTTGATCTAAAATGGGCGTGCATGTGTGTGTTGATTTTAAGTAGTGCATTGCCGTTCTCTTTGCCTCATAGAATTATTTGTTTGTATATTTCGCATCTCCCACTTGGGGTGAAAAAGTCTCAACTTACAAACACTCAGAGACGCACACACCTGGAATTGCAATGCGCGCTTCGCAGAGGTCAGTCTTTAAAGAAATCTTTCAGCGTTGTGCAACTCCAAATAAAGCATCTGAGAATCAGCACAGCAGGAAGGGGAAATGCTAAAAGAAAAAGTTGCTGGGGTGGGGGTGGGGGTGGAGTTTAGTACTGTACTCTGGGCCTCCTCAGCTGAGGCTTTGCTGAGATTTAGAGGATGATGAAAAGATTTACTGTTAAACATCTGTCTCGTTTGCCTCGCAGCAGGGGCTACGCTGGAGAGTTTTATGCGAGCACAAGATTTTACCCACCTCCCCTTCTTTGCATTGGGAGGAGATTTGAGGCCAACGTCGTTACATGACTTTGCCTGATGCTGCACAGTTTGGATTTCCGTGCATTGTCTCTCCCCTGGACTAGGCTTCTACTTCTGAATGCCTGATGTCATGGATCTCTGTGCCGTCATGACAGCTAGTCAGAGAAGGTACTGCTCTGGCCGACGGCTGCCTGGCCCCTGTGTGAACAGAGTGCTGGACTACATGGACCCTTGGTCTGATCCACCCTCAGGGCCTTTCTTAGGTGCTTATGTCATCAGCCGATCCAGAAACAGCATCTAGGGCGTCTAGGGCCTCAGCTAGACAAGCGGGTGAAAGGGCGATTTTATGATCGCGAGATCGTCGCCCTCGTTTACACGCGCCGTGCGACGTCACACCGCCATTTTGTTTTAGTTTGCAAAACAGTAAGTTTTTTTTTAAAAAAAATAACAATAATTTCAGAGGCTATCTTAGCATAATGAAAGGAGACCACACCCTTCTTCGGCGAAGAAAAGGTAAAATAGTTCTACTCACAAATGTTCTTGCATGTAAAATGCAGGTACAGCATAGGGTTACAAAAAGAGTTTGTTCAGTGTATTTGGCGTTCCATTACGCCGGCTGGTGTGAGAGAGCCAGCATTTGTGCTCCCAGCAGTGGTGGAAGTCAGGAGGAGGGAGTAAGAGGAGGAGTGAAAGGCAGAAATCACAGGAAACCACATTGTAGGGTATAGGGATCTTAAGCCTAGCTGTGGTCAAAATTCTCATGAATTAAGTAACTGCAACACAGCCCGCTTCCTATAACTTTAAGGACACCGGGCCCGAATTGCTGCATCTTGCCTAAAAAAATTATACTGAAAATCATTAGAATTTACAAAAATTATTCAAAAAAAAAAGTTTTTGGGTCATTTAATATGGCTAAAATAATCAATGAACTTAAAAGTTGAGTTAAAGTTAAAAAAACAAGCTAGAAATTGAACTTAAAGAGTTAAAATGCATTGAAAAGAGTTTTAAAAAAGCTTTTTGGTTTAACTTTATCGGCTTAGTGGTAGGTGTGTGGTTGTTTTTAAAAAATTCTTTTGAGTGACATTTTTGTTGTTTACATCGTTTTTATGAGGTCCCTATTTTGGTTCCTTTTTTTGAGCAGAAAGTACGTTAAAGTCTCTGAAATAGACCTGAATATGAAGTGTGAGCTCTGGTTTGACTTTTCCCCACAATCACCACTACATCTGCACCTAGCTGCCCTGTGCCTCAAACAAGTAGTTGTGAGCTGCCATATTGTCGCGTTGTTGGCTATTCTGGCTTGACTCTGAGCCAGAATAGATAATAAGTCGGTGAGATGGATCAATGGTTAGCCTTAACGTAAGACAACCTCTTCTGCTCCGTATGACTTTGCCACGGATAAGCAAAAGGAGGAGGGCTGCCAGCACCTCGAATGAGAATCCCTCCATTTGTTGGCCACAAAACAAGCTCTCTTGAGAACATAAAACAGCCGTCTAAAATAGTGGCGGCCAAAGGAGACCGGGGCTGATTTTGGTAAGAGAGAGCATTTGAGAGAACGGGCTGAAAGTTTGAATATTTTCGTTACTACTAAAAATAATACGGAAACACAGCCTGGCTTGCTAGAGCATCAGGTGAGGCCGAACCCAGAAGAGATGTGGTTCTCTTTTGACAAAAGGATTAGGAATTGGAGATGAAGGACGTGAGGTTTCCCGACATGGTTAGTTTTAGGAGCAGGCCTGGTGCTGCCATAGAGGCAACTCAGGCAGTGGCCTAGAGCGCCAAGCAAATGAGGGCGTTGAACAAATGTCTTTCAATAGCCTTTTCCCCCCCTTTCAAACAGGCTACCGGTGTAAATTAATCCTGTTTTCGCTGATTTGCTTCTTCAGAATTACTGGAAGGAAATAATAATAGATACAGGTTTATGTCACCCCAGAGAAATCAATCAAAATAGTGTTTTACACAAGCTACTTTTAAATAGACTACATACTTCAGAATTGTATAGGAACAATAAATTAAATAGTAAGTTGACTTTCTTTTTTCTAAGCTGAACACGCTTTGATACAAGAATTACTGTATTTCTTCAATTGTAAGACGCCATCAAATGTAAGACGCACCCTAATTTCAGTACCACCAACAGAAAAAAAAAAAACACCCTAAGACACACCCGTGATTCTAAGACGCACCCCGTTTTTAAAGATGTTTATATGGGGGGAAAGTGCGTCTTAGAATCGAAGAAATACGGTATTACTGAGGCTGAAGGAACAGGCTGAAAGTTTGAATATTTTCGTTACTACTAAAAATAATACGGAAACACAGCCTGGCTTGCTAGAGCATCAGGTGAGGCCGAACCCAGAAGAGATGTGGTTCTCTTTTGACAAAAGGATTAGGAATTGGAGATGAAGGACGTGAGGTTTCCCGACATGGTTAGTTTTAGGAGCAGGCCTGGTGCTGCCATAGAGGCAACTCAGGCAGTGGCCTAGAGCGCCAAGCAAATGAGGGCGTTGAACAAATGTCTTTCAATAGCCTTTTCCCCCCCTTTCAAACAGGCTACCGGTGTAAATTAATCCTGTTTTCGCTGATTTGCTTCTTCAGAATTACTGGAAGGAAATAATAATAGATACAGGTTTATGTCACCCCAGAGAAATCAATCAAAATAGTGTTTTACACAAGCTACTTTTAAATAGACTACATACTTCAGAATTGTATAGGAACAATAAATTAAATAGTAAGTTGACTTTCTTTTTTCTAAGCTGAACACGCTTTGATACAAGAATTACTGTATTTCTTCAATTGTAAGACGCCATCAAATGTAAGACGCACCCTAATTTCAGTACCACCAACAGAAAAAAAAAAAACACCCTAAGACACACCCGTGATTCTAAGACGCACCCCGTTTTTAAAGATGTTTATATGGGGGGAAAGTGCGTCTTAGAATCGAAGAAATACGGTATTACTGAGGCTGAAGGAACAGGCTGAAAGTTTGAATATTTTCGTTACTACTAAAAATAATACGGAAACACAGCCTGGCTTGCTAGAGCATCAGGTGAGGCCGAACCCAGAAGAGATGTGGTTCTCTTTTGACAAAAGGATTAGGAATTGGAGATGAAGGACGTGAGGTTTCCCGACATGGTTAGTTTTAGGAGCAGGCCTGGTGCTGCCATAGAGGCAACTCAGGCAGTGGCCTAGAGCGCCAAGCAAATGAGGGCGTTGAACAAATGTCTTTCAATAGCCTTTCCCCCCCCTTTCAAACAGGCTACCGGTGTAAATTAATCCTGTTTTCGCTGATTTGCTTCTTCAGAATTACTGGAAGGAAATAATAATAGATACAGGTTTATGTCACCCCAGAGAAATCAATCAAAATAGTGTTTTACACAAGCTACTTTTAAATAGACTACATACTTCAGAATTGTATAGGAACAATAAATTAAATAGTAAGTTGACTTTCTTTTTTCTAAGCTGAACACGCTTTGATACAAGAATTACTGTATTTCTTCAATTGTAAGGCGCCATCGAATGTAAGACGCACCCTAATTTCAGTACCACCAACAGAAAAAAAAAAAACACCCTAAGACACACCCGTGATTCTAAGATGCACCCCGTTTTTAAAGATGTTTCTATGGGGGGAAAGTGCATCTTAGAATCGAAGAAATACGGTATTACTGAGGCTGAAGGAACGGGCTGAAAGTTTGAATATTTTCATTACTACTAAAAATAATACGGAAACACAGCCTGGCTTGCTAGAGCATCAGGTGAGGCCGAACCCAAAAGAGATGTGGTTCTCTTTTGATAAAGGGATTAGGAATTGGAGATGAAGGAGACCAGGCTTCCCGGCATGGTTAGCGTTAGGAGAAGCCAGATTTTAGAGAAAGTGCCGTCATTGAAAGGATGGATCAGAGCTTATGTAGGGTTAAACCCATCACACGCCTGGCCTTTTCGTTTGGCAGGCTTATAACAAATGGATTTGAATCCCAGCGAACGGTCTATTAAAGCTTGGATTTGCTGACCTTGGGGCCCTCTCTAATTACTTTGGGCTTTTTCCTAATGGGTAGAGCAAAGGAGTTTGTGAATGGATTAAGAAAGAGGGTTGCATCTGGGGGAATTAGGAGCAGTTCCAGGGAATAAATGACAGGCTTCCCCCCCCCCTTGTGGATATTGATCCTTTTAGCACACAGGTTGTACAAATGCCCGACCCCACCTGCATCTTCAAGGACGAACCTCCTCTCTTTCTTCCCGGAGAGAGAGAGAGAGAGAAGTACAATTTAAGCGCTCTGCTGAAGTGGTGAACGTTAAACCCTTCCTGCTTTTTGCTTCTTCTCCCTGGGTCTGTTTATCTCACCAAAGAAAGGACTTGCTTATTCCGCCAGAGGATTATGCAGAGAGAGAGAGAGAGAGAGAGAGAGAGAGAGAGAGAGAGAGAGGAAGAGGCTTCCTTGGCATTTGCTAGGGTGACCATATGAAAAGGAGGACAGGGCTCCTGTACCTTTAATAGTTGGGTAGAAAAGTGCCCAGATGCAAAAGAGGGCAGGGCTCCTGCAGCTTTAAGAGGGAATGTCACCAGGCACTGCCTGCATACAAAGGACACCTGCTGAAATCCCCTTTTCTAAAGCAACGAGGGACAGGGCCTTTTCGGTGGTGGCCCCCAGACTATGGAACGATCTCCCTGACGAGGCTTGCCTGGCACCAACGCTGCTATCTTTCCGGTGCCAGGTTAAGACTTTCCTCTTTGCCCAGGCATATGGCGGCACATCTTAATTGCCCACATGTTTAGTTTTTAAATCGGTTTTTAATGTTTTATGTGTGTATGTTCTGTGTTTTAGAGTTTTAAATTTTGTACACTTGTTTTTGCCTCAATTTTAGAATTTCTGTAAACCGCCCAGAGAGCCCTGGCTATGGGAGCGGTATATAAGTTTAATAAATAAATAAATAAATAAATAAATAAACTGTTAAAGATACAGGAGCCTTGTCCTCCTTGCCATTTATATGGTCACCCTACATTTGCGATCCCTTTTTTCAAGTAGGACTGCCCCGAGATATTTTGCTGCCTGAGGCATAGATGGCGCCCCCTCCATCCCACCTACTGGCAGTCGAACCTTCCATTATTTTTATTTATCTATCTATCTATTTATTTATTTATTTATTTATTTATTTAGCACCATCAATGTACATGGTGCTGTACAGAGTAAAACAGTAAATAGCAAGACCCTGCTGCATAGGCTTACAATCTAAGGAGCAACCCCTGAGGGCAGCACGTTAGTTTAGGGGGCGCAGGACAGGTTGTGGGGCAAACATGGCTCTCTCCTCCAAGAGAAGGGAACGCCCCACGGAGCTCGGAAGGAATCGCTCAGGTGGTGCAACTGCTGCCCCCAGCATCTGCCGCCCGAGGCAGTTGCCTCACGCTGCCTAATGGTAGGGCCGTCCCCATCTCCAAGAAGCAATGAATGACTCTTTCTGCATTTCCAGCCTGCATTGCACATCACACATACCTTTTCCGTGTTCCTGATTAAAAAATAAAATAAAATAAAACCAGGAGATGTTAAGGGGATGGACAGCTATTGCTTAAACAAGATATTTTCATAGGCTCACAAGCAAAATGCTGGCCGTACAGATGGCAGATGCGGTTCAATGTAAGCAAGTGTAAGGTGATGCATGTTGCAGCCGCTGTAAAGAAGGCAAACTCCATGTTAGGCATTATAAGAAAAGGAATTGAGAATAGAACGGCCAGTATCGAACTGCCTTTATAAAAATCGATGGTATGAACACACTTGGAGTACTGTGTACAGTTCTGGACACCACACCTAAAAAAGGAGATTATAGAGCTAGAAAAAGTGCAGAAAAGGGCAACTAAAATGATTAAGGGGCTGGAGCATCTCCCCTAGGAGGGAAGGTTGCATCAACTGGGATTGTTTAGCTTGGAAAAAAGGAGGCTGAGGGGAGACATGATAGAGGTGTACAAAATGATGCATGGTGTGGAGAAGGTGGATAGGGAGACATTTTTCTCCCTCTCTCATAATACTAGAACCCAGTGGGGTCATCCCATGAAGCTGATGGGTGGGAGATGCAGGACAATTAAAAGGAAGGACTTCTTCACACAGCGCAGAGTTAAATTATGGAACTCACTACCACAAGATGTCGTGATGGCCACCAATCTGGATGGCTTCAAAAGGGGGTTGGATAAATTCCTGGAGGCGAAGGCTATCCATGGCTACTAGCCCTGATGGTTGTGTGCTGTAAAGGAAGAGTGCCCAGCACCCAGCTGGCTCCTTGACTGGATTTAGCACGGATCCCCAGACACAGACACTCACAGCTCACAACGTGAGGTTTAAGACCTTTTATTTAGGAAAAGGGTAGGAATACATGGGACTACAGAATAAAAGACAATAAAAACATGCATATCTATAAGAACCCAGTGCAAGCAAGCTAAAACTAATACTACAAACTCTTACGTCACCCCAGACTGATCTCAGCCAACAACCACCCTGTTCCTTTCACAGGGGATGTCTTTATATACCATCTTTCCCCCCTCCCCTCCGCTTTGATGCGTGGTGTGTTTTCACACGTCTCGCCTGGGCTGCTTAATCACTCAAGGGCAAGACAGTTACAGCCTGCCTGGCTCCGGTCTTCTCCCCCATGCAGCTGCCTGGCATCCTTATCTCTCTTCCTATGAAACCATAAAATACAATTAAAAAACATTCCAGTCCCAGGTCCCAGTTAACCCTCACCTTCCCTTACATGTGCAATATTTGAGGCAATAAGCCTGTGTGCACCAGTTGCTGGGGAACATGGGCGGGAGGGTGCTGTTGCACCATGTCCTGCTTGTTCATCCCTGGCCGATGGCTGGTTGGCCACTGTGTGAACCGAGTGCTGGAGTAGATGGACCTCTGGTCTGATCCAGCAGGGCTCTTCTGATGTTCTTATCCTTTTTCGACCACGAAGGAGAAAGCAAGACATACAAACAAGGGAAGAGCTATGGTGGAGCAGACCAAGGCTAGATCTACGTTACTGCTTTATAGCAGTATTGAAGTGTGGCTGGTCGGCCACTGTGTGAACAGAGTGCTGGACTAGATGGACCCTTGGTCTGATCCAGCAGGGCACTTCTGATGTTCTGAAGAAGGAGGAGGAGGAGAAGAAGTAGTAGTAGTAGAAGATGTCCTGCTTGTTCATCCCTGGCCGATGGCTGATGGGCCACTGTGTGAACCGAGTGCTGGACTAGATGGACCCTTGGTCTGATCCAGCAGGGCACTTCTGATGTTCTGAAGAAGGAGGAGGAGGAGAAGAAGTAGTAGTAGTAGAAGATGTCCTGCTTGTTCATCCCTGGCCGATGGCTGATGGGCCACTGTGTGAACCGAGTGCTGGACTAGATAGACCCTTGGTCTGATCCAGCAGGGCTCTTCTGATGTTCTTATGTTCTTAAAATGCACAAAAATCCCAAGGAGGACTTTCTTTGAGGTCTCCCTCGTCCCCACTTCTTTCTACTACTTTAATACCCAATATATCCGTATTCTCCCTTTTCAGCCATCTTTGTTCCTGTAAATGCCAGCGCCTACGTGATCCCAGCTGCCTTTCACTCCTTGTTCAATATACTCATCGCTTCAGACTATAGAAGGAATATTGGAAGCCGAATAAATTAAGCAAAGTACACTTTCACAAATGCGAGCATTGGCAGTAATAATAATTATTAGCATTGCAAAGTACACACCACTCTGCCCACATAGCACTTTTCTCCAATTTCTCATTTACTGCCTTAAGTCCCGTGTACTTGACCAAATAATACCAGTGCAATAAGACACTGCTGGAGCAATTGGAGTGTGTAAACAAATGCCCCCCTCCTGCTCCTGAAATCTCTGGGAGGGGTGCTGGAGGAAACCAGATTTGATTACTATCGTGGGCCCTACGTGCTGCGTTAGAAGAGGGCTCAGAAACAGCGACCAGTTCGGAATATACCTGCCAGCATATTAACCAGAGCCTATAAATCCTGATTTTCTGTCCATGTCTCCAGTTGTGCCCAATTCCAAGTCATGGCTTTGGCACTGAACAAGTGTGGATCAATCTGTCAATTTTGGCTTCGTTCAGTTTCTCCTTGTTCGAATCCTTGGTCCGTTGTGTCCTGTTTCCACATCATAGAATCACAGAATAGCAGAGTTGGAAGGGGCCTACAAGGCCATCAAGTCCAACTCCCTGCTCAATGCAGGAGTCCACCCTAAAGCATCCCTGACAGATGGTTGTCCAGCTGCCTCTTGAAGGCCTCTAGTGTGGGAGAGCCCACCACCTCCCTAGGTCACTGGTTCCATTGTCATGCTGCTCTAACAGTCAGGAAGTTTTTCCTGATGTCCAGCTGGAATCTGGGTGAAGATCAGGGCAATCATGAGTAGCAGCTATTGATAGCCTTTGCCTCCATCAATTTATCCAACCCCCTTTAAAGCCATCCACATTGCTGGCCATCATGACATCTTGTGGTAGCAAATTCCATAGTTCAACTCTGCACTGTATGAAGAAGTCCTTAGAATCATAGAATAGTAGAGTTGGAAGGGGCCTATAAGAGTTTCACAACAACTTTTTTTTTTCAAATGACAAGCAGTTACCTAGGGAGGTGGTGGGCTCTCCCACACTAGAGGCCTTCAAGAGGCAGCTGGACAACCATCTGTCAGGGGTGCTTTAAGGTGGATTCCTGCATTGATCAGGGGGTTGGACTCGATGGCCTTTTAGGCCCCTTCCAACTCTACTATTCTACGATTCTGTGATTCTGACAGGTTTCCTGGGGGTCTCCCAGTGGCAAACTCGGTATCGGAGAGGGATCCATTAATATTCTGGGAATTGCAGCGAAGATTGACTGGCTCATTAGCAGGCATCGTGTGGAACCCTGACAATAATTAACAACTCAACGCTCTTATTTGCTGGCCTATCACAGAAGTATTCAATCAAAAATGTAATTTGTTCAACGCTCCCATTTAGCATGGAGAGAATATTCCTTCAAAGTTTTTAAATAGACTAATTAAGAGGGAAGAAATACCGGGGGGGGGGGAGAATTATTAACAGTATAGTTTTAATGGGAAATTATTGGAGCGTATTAATAATGCAATAACCATTTTTAACAGCTGTCTGTCAGTTTGCGGGCCAGGGGTAATTAAATTAGCCGCAAAGGGTTAGTCAAATTAACGCGGGGACTTCAGGCTTCACGGACTGGTTTGTGACAAAGTACAATGTAGCACTGGAACATTGGCGGCAAATGTTTAATGGACAAAGCCCCTCCCTCCCTTCTGCCTTCCTGGAACAGTTAGGGATTTGCTTTGATTGAAACGTGTAATTTGGGCAGTGAACACAAACCGAGCCAAGCCAAAAATGTGACTCGTTCCAACCATCGTGGCAAAGGGTACAGAATGAATGGCTTGGAGAGGTAGCACCCGCTCCCACATCCCATCGTGAAATCCAGAGCGGGTCCCTATCTCCCTGCCAAAACTCTTTTACAGGATTCTTGGCCCCTGAAATGAGTTGCCAAGATTGTAAAGAACTCAAGTGAAAAGACCATTTAAGCCTAAAACTGTGCACTTTTTGTTAAAAGTATGAAACCTGGCACACTTATATATTGACCCATACCACCATGTGCTGTTTTACCATGTCCTTCACCTGGTTGGCCACTGTTTGAACAGAGTGCTGGATTAGATGGATGCTTGGGGTATGTCTACACCAGCCCTATATCCTGGGGTAGTCCTTGGATCATCTCTGTGCATCCAAGGTCATGTCTACACCAGCCCTATATCCCAGGATCGTCCCGGGATCATCCCTGTGCATCCAAGGCCATGTCTACACCAGCCCTATATCCTGGGGTAGTCCTTGGATCATCTCTGTGCATCCAAAGTCATGTCTACACCAGCCCTATATCCTGGGATCGTCCCAGGATCATCCCTGTGTATCCAAGGTCATGTCTACACCAGTCCTATATCCTGGGGTAGTCCTTGGATCATCCCTGTGCATCCAAGGCCATGTCTACACCAGTCCTATATCCTGGGGTAGTCCTTGGATCATTCCTGTGCATCCAAGGCCATGTCTACACCAGCCCTATATCCTGGGGTAGTCCTTGGATCATCCCTGTGCATCCAAGGTCATGTCTACACCAGCCCTATATCCTGGGATCGTCCCAGGATCATCCCTGTGTATCCAAGGCCATGTCTACACCAGTCCTATATCCTGGGGTAGTCCTTGGATCATCCCTGTGCATCCAAGGCCATGTCTACACCAGCCCTATATCCTGGGGTAGTCCTTGGATCATCCCTGTGCATCCAAGGTCATGTCTACACCAGCCCTATATCCCGGGATCGTTCCTGTGCATCCAAATGCCACACAGGGGATCCCAAGGAGCAGTCAGGGATGATCCCTCCATTTTCCTGGGATAACCCTTAGGTGTAGGAAGGCCCGAAATGCTACACAGGGGATCCCAGAGGCAACCAGGGACAATCAGAGACTTTCCCTGGGATATCCCGGAACCATCTCGAGGAGTGCAGGCCGTTTGGCCGCTACTCCCGGGTTGTCCCTTCCTCCCTGTGAGTAGCGGGGTTCTTAAAATGGGCACGGAGCTGTGCGGGGGCAGTGCGGGCCCATTGGGGGGTGGGGTGGGGGAGCAGGTTTATGGTTGTTGTTGTTTTTAACTCACTTTTTCGGCGGAGCGCTATTGTGCTCTTCTCTCCATTGTCGTTTGAAAAATGGCAGCCACAACACCCCTCCTTACTTCTGAGTTGTTGTGTGACCATCAAGACACTGGGGGAGGATTGTGGAAGCAGGTAAGTCTGCAATCCTCCCACCTTCCTCCCTCTACACCCTTAAGGTGTAGACATGCCCCTGGTCTTATCAAAAAGGGTGGTTCTTTTTCTTCTTCTTCTTCTTCTTCTTCTTCTTCTTCTTCTTCTTCTTCTTCTTCTTCTTCTTCTTCTTCTTCCTCCTCTTCCTCCTCCTCCTCCTCCTCCTCCTCCTCCTCCTCCTCCTCCTCCCAGTAAGCAATGACCGCTGTGGGTGCAGGAGACTGACATTTTATTCAGTGTTTTAGACCACAAGTCAGGACAGAACTTGAATGTGTTTTTTAGCAAGGGGTGGGAAATCGGTGATAGACTTGCAACACTCATGATTTGTGTGTAAGCGGAATTTATGCAAATCTTATCCAGGGCCGGCCCTGTTAAGCAGCAAAGTGAAGCGACCTGCTTCAGGCAGCACTAGCCTGAAGGGGTGGGACAAGATTCCGAGTGCTTCTGTAGGATTGTCTGGGTGGGTCTACTTTACAGAAGTCACACTTGCATTTCTGACACTGGAAGACCTCCCAGCACAATATCTTGGTGATACTTGAAAGGTTTTATAGTACTTCTTTATGATAGAACTAGTGGATTGTGCAAATCGATGAGGCAAAGCAGCTTTATTGTACAAAATCAATGAGGCAACAGCCCCTGGAGAACATTGTTTTTGTTAGTGATGGTTGAGATGTCTCTGAAACAACACACAACGTGCACAATCTATCTGGGAGGAGGACATGTATGGAGAATCCCACCCCCCACCCCCAAGAGATCTAAAGTTAACAAGACCTGCAGATTATTTATTTAATTTTTATTTAAAACATTTCTTGCCTGCCTTTCAGGGCAGAGTCCCTCACGAGGTAGCTTACAACAATAAAATACATAAAATATGAAAAGCAATAAAATCACGATCACAATAAAACAGCAATTCAAACAATAAAACCAACAATAAAACCAGCAGGAGCAACCATAGTAGTAATAACAAAAATAGCAAAAACAATACTCGTCATGGGAAGACCTTTTTAAGGCCTTCTTGAAAGCCTGCAAGGATGATGCATGGCGGACCTCCATTGGGAGTTTGTTCCAGAGGTTTGGGGCCACCACAGAGAAGACTCTCTTCTGTATGGACACCCGTCTAATTGCCCTCACAGGTCGGCAAGTGAGAAGGGCCTCTCTTTCTGATCTTAAAGTGCCGGCAGGCTGAAATGGGTGAAAGGGCTCCTTCAAGTAACTTGGTCCCAACCTATTTAGGGCTGTAAAGGTCAAAACCAACACTTTTAATTGGGCTTTAAAACACACAGGTAACCAGTGTAGCTGGCACAGTATAGGTGTTACGTGGGCAAATTGCCTTGCCCCACCAATATTGGGAGGCCACATTCTGCATCAGCTGAAGCTTCCGAACAGTCTTCAAAGGCAGCCCCACATACAGTGCATTACAGTAGTCTAGCCTGGACGGGATTAGTGCATGGATAATTGAGGCCAGATCCGGCAACCAAAGTGGACAACTCTTGGCCAAGGTCAAGACAGGTGTAATTGTTAGAAGCCCTTCTTCTTCTTCTTCTTCTTCTTCTTCTTCTTCTTCTTCTTCTTCATCATCATCATCATCATCTATTTCTTACATCGCCTAAGGAAGTGCTCCAGAGCATCCTTATTATTATTATTATTATTTATTTATATAGCACCATCAATGTACATGGTGCTGTACAGAGTAAAACAGTAATTGCACTGCTGTTTGCCTTCATGGAGGAAACTGTTTTCAAGAATAATTGAAGTTGAATAATACTACTAATATTATATACATCAGAGGGTGAACCTATGTCATAAATGGAACGAATATAGTATTTTCCAATAGACATTTAGCTTTCCATGATCGTATTTATGAACCGTACAGTATCAATTTGTGCACATAACCAATGAGTGTGCAGTGTAATTTTGGAGTTACTTATATTTGGTGCTAATATTAGGCCAGTGATAGATACAGAATGGTTTTTGTCATAGACCATACCTTGCATTGTTTACAAACATTTTCTAATGAACCATTTGCATTTATGGAGCGTGTTCAGAGGAGGGCAACCAGGATGATCAGGGGTCTGGAAACAAAGCCCTATGAAGAGAGACTGAAAGAACTGGGCATGTTGAGCTTGGAGAAGAGAAGATGGAGGGGAGACAAGATAGCACTCTTCAAAGACTTAAAAGGTTGTCACACAGAGGAGGGCCAGGATCTCTTCTCGATCCTCCCAGAGTGCAGGACACGGAATAACGGGCTCGAGTTAAAGGAAGCCAGATTCTAGCTGGACATCAGGAAAAACTTCCTGACTGTTAGAGCAGAATGACAATGGAATCAGTTACCTAGGGAGGTTGTGGGCTCTCCCACACTAGAGGCATTCAAGTGGCAGCTGGACAACCGTCTGTCAGGGATGCTTTAGGGTGGATTCCTGCATTGAGCAGGGGTTTGGACTCGATGGCCTTGTAGGCCCCTTCCAACTCTGCTGTTCTATGATCCTATGATTCATCATCTCAAAAAACTATACAGAAAACCTTCAGAAATTGGGCCTACCAAAGTACGTCCACACTGTCATCCAGAAAGCAGTCGTGAACCGCCCAGAGAGTTTCGGCTATTGGGCGGTATAATAATGTAATAAATAAATAAATAAATCATGCTCAACAGTCGGAAATTCCTGAATCTGTAAAGGACAGCATGACTTGACAAAACCCGTCATGTCCGTCTAGAAAAACAGCCATGAGCGAGAAGTAGCAATAATAATTTATTTAAATGTCAGAAATCCATGATTAATATAACAAGAAGCCGCCAAATCAATATAAACCATGATTGTTTATGAACAAAAAGAATCAACATTAAACCCCCTTTTTTTTCCCCAAAGCAGGAGTGGATGTATGAGAGGGCGATTCCTTATCTGGAAATGTTTAGCCCGTGCTTTCCACGGCAGGTTTGATGCTCTGAACGCGAACTGCTCAATTTGACCAAGAATCCTGGCTGAACCACTGCGCTCAGAGCAATATGAATAATAGGGTTGTCATCTGATAAAGGAAACAGTAGTCAATTAATTAAATGAGTTTTAATCCATTAATCTATTAAAGACGCATTAAAGTTCTAAAGAAAAAAAGGGGGAAAGGTTTTAGATGATGCACATATGTGTCATGTCGGGAAAGTCATTCCCGCTTTTGGCTCACATTTCTATGCCCCTTTTCAGATGGTGCCGTTGCCATCTGCAGTTTTTGTAAGTACTTGTATTAAAAGTAATTTACAACCAATGTAAACGCGGCTGGGCTGGCTTGTGAGAGGCACCTTTGTCGTGAATTGAACATGTTTCCATTAGGAAGGAGGGAGAAATTCATTGAGGCCTTAGCTAGAACTAAGGATTATCCCAGGGAAATGGAGGGGTCGTCCCTGCCTGCTCCTGGGATCCCCTGTGTGTCATTTGAATGAACAGGGATGAATAATAATAATAATAATAATAATAATAATAATAATAATAATATGTTTCTTACCCGCCTCTCCAATTGGATCAAGGCAGGGAACAACAATAAGAATAGCATACATAAAATACTGATTAAAAACATGGAATATACTGTTTAAAAACATCCTAAAGGCATCCTAAAAACATACTAAAATATCCTAAAATTCTACTGGATAGGCCTGCCGGAAGAGATCAGTCTTCATAGATTTCTTGAACGCTAGTAGACTGTTAAGTTGACGAGTCTCCTCCGGCAGGCCATTCCACAGTCTGGGAGCACCAGAAGAGAAGGTCCTCTGGGTAACAGTTATTAATCTAGTTTTTGCTAGCTGAAGTAGATTCTTCCCAGAGGACCTGAGTGTGCGGGGCGGATTGTATGGGAGAAGGCGATCCTGCAGGTAGCCTGGACCCAAACCATGTAGGGCTTTAAAGGTGATTACCAACACTTTATACTTTGCACAGAAACTAATTGGCAGCCAGTGAAGAGATTTTAGGACTGGTGTGATGTGGTCCCCCCTGGATTTCTTTCTTTCTTTCTTTCTTTCTTTCTTTCTTTATTTATTTATTTATTTATTTATTTATTACATTTTTATACTGCCCAATAGCCAAAGCTCTCTGAGCGGTTCACAAATATTAAAACCATAATAAAACAACCAACAGGTTAAAAGCACAAATACAAAATACAGTATAAAAAGCACAACCAGGCTAAAACCACGCAGCAAAATTGATATAAGATTAAAATACAAAGTTAGAACGGTAAAATTTAAATTTAAGTTAAAATTAAGTGTTAAAATACTGAGAGAATAAAAAGGTCTTCAGCTGGCGACGAAAGCCTATGCGGCAGGGTCTTGCTATTTACTGTGTGATCTGTACAGCACCATGTACATTGATGGTGCTATATAAATAAATAAATAATAATAATAATAATAGTGTAGGCGCCAGGCGGACCTCTCTGGGGAGCTCATTCCACAACCGGGGTGCCACAGCGGAGATGTTCCAGTGACCAACCTGGCTGCCATATTTTGAACCAGTTGAAGTTTCCGGACTAGGCACAAAGGTTGCTCTATGTAGAGAGCATTGCAGAAGTCCAGCCTCAAAGTTACCAGTGCGTGCATGACCGTCTTTAGGTCTTCTAACTCTAGGAAGGGGTGCAGCTGATGTATCAGCCGAAGCTGATAGTAGGCACTCCTGGCCATCGCATCTATCTGGGCTGTCATTTGGAGCGACGGGTCCAGAAGCACCCCCAAGCTGTGAAGGCAGTCTTTCAGGGGGAGTGTAACCTCATCCAGAACCGGTTGACACACCTCCAAACTCAGAACAATCCCGGGATATAGGCCTGGTCTAGCCATGGCCTCAGTTTGGTTTCTGATGAGAACATACCAAGTTTCCCATCCCAAGTCAATATTTGAACCATAATGCCATTATCCGCCAGTGTTCACACTTCTTATAAATGTGCAATCCAGTTCTCCTAGCAATTTAAATGCATTCAAAAATATGTATATTCGGGGGGAAAGCTACTCAGTCCCTTTGCTTCTGTTCCAATGAGTGCCTGCACTTCAAAATCAACCACCTCACCACTGCTCTGTGTAGAGAGGTGGGTAATAGTTTCTCACTGGCCGTGCATGGCCTTCCGGCTTGCGGTGTGTGGGTGAGATCAATGGGGTCGACAAAATACAGGCAACCCTCTGGGAGTATCTCCTCCACAAGGCTCACTGCAAAGGACTGGATGGTAGAACGGCTCCTATTGGATCCAAACGGCTGCTTCTTTTTGCAAGAGATATTCTCCAGGGATGATGGCACACTTGCAAAGTGTTACATATCTTCAAAATGGTGCATATGTGATGATTAATCACTACCCTCCCCGGAAGCCATGGGAAACACACCACCTTCTGTGCAGTGTTGGCAGACTCTGGGGTTGGTTCTGGGGGTGGCATGGATGGGGGAAGTGTAAGGGAATGAAACGCGTGTAGGGGGGAAACACATCCCTGCTCTCATCTAGTAAAATTATGAGCAGTATAGATTATTTTAATGGTAGCATTGCCTCCATCTGCAGCCTCCCCATCTGTTCTTCGCCAATTACGGATGCAAAAACCCAGCGTGTTTCTCCATTTCGGCAGTAGAGAATGAAATATAAGTGCTATAAAAAGACGCATATCCTTTGAACAATGCAGTTGGCACCTGGGTAGGCATTCTTTGAACAGGGCATTTAGCACCTGGGCGCCTTTCCTCACACTTGAGGTCCCCGTCAGGCCGGAATCCCCTTCTGAGAGCGGGATGACTTTAGCACCTGCCACACTAAATTCCTGAGGTGGTGCATACAACTTTTCTGCCGAAAGACAAAAAACCAAAAAAACCCATAGACAGACAGACATGTACACATACATACAAAACTTGCAACGTTACATTGGTATGCACTATGAGTTGACTGAATTATTGACACTGAATAAAAATCAGTACACTGCAAAAAGCTTTTTCCCTTATTCTTCTCCTCCTCGGAAGACCTGAAGACGGTAGTGTCCAGGTAGCTAAGTTTCTCTTGTTAGAGAGAAGACAGCTGGAAGATTTTAGTGTGCGGAGACACAGCCAAAGACAGCAAAGATAACCAGAAACACAGAGCTTAGTTTGATTAAAAATATATATTTACAGCATATGTGGCACATAACACAATACTCACAGCATAACAGCACATACAGGAGAGAAGTAAGGTACATTCACACACTGGATATATATATATATATATATATATATATATATATATATATATATATATACACACACACACACACACATACACACATCAGATTATCTGTACAACCAATTTAGCCATTAATTGGCAATCAAGTCACCCCACAAAATGCCCTGCCAAAGTCCAGGTGGCTGGTCTTGATGATTAACAGCCTTCTGCATAATCTTCTTCTGTGGGCAAACCTAAAACTGTGGATAATGGAAATCCTAACCCGGACAGGTAGCGCATGCGCTGGTAACTTCGTGACTTGACTTCTGCAATGCGCCCTACATAGGGCTACCTTTGTGTCTAGTCCGGAAACTTCAACTACTGTATTTCTTCGATTGTAAGACGCCATCGATAGTAAGACACACACTAATTTCAGTACCACCAACAGGGGGGGAAAAACCAACCCTAAGACACACCCGCGATTCTAAGATGCACCCCGTTTTTAGAGATGTTTATATGGGGGGAAAGTGCGTCTTAGAATTGAAGAAATACGGTAGTTCAAAATATGGCAGCCGGGTTGGTCACCGGTACACCTAGGGGTGACCATATTACGCCAACTCTAAAATCACTTCACTGGCTGCCAATTAGTTTCCGGGTGAAGTATAAAGTGTTGGTTAGGTTATCAGCTTTAAAGCCCTACATGGTTTGGGTCCAGGCTACCTGCGGGATCGCCTTCTCCCGTACAATCCGCGCAGAACACTCAGGTCCTCTGGGAAGAATCTACTTCAGCTAGCAAAAACTAGATTAACAACTGTTACCCAGAGGACCTTCTCTTCTGCTGTTCCCAGACTGTGGAATGGCCTGCCGGAGGAGACTCGTCAACTTAACAGTCTACTAGCATTCAAGAAAGCTATAAAGACTGATCTCTTCCAATCCAGCAGGCCTATCCAGTGGAATTTTAGGATGTTTTTAGGATTTTTTTTTAGGATGTTTTAACAAAGTATATTATGTTTTAATTCAGTTTTATGTATTTTATATTTACTGTTGTTCCCCACCTTGATCAAAATGGAGAGGCGGGTAAGAAATTATTATTATTATTATTATTATTATTATTATTATTATTATTATCCTCCTCCTCCTCCTCCTCCTCCTCCTCCTCCTCCTCCTCCTCCTCCTCCTTCCGCAATAGGTGGGAAACTGGTGGCCTGCAGGGTCACCCTATCTTGTGCATCACCCTCTCCGCACAAGGCCGGTTCACCCTTCTGGCCCCCCAGCTCCATTGCACCATTTTCGCTGCTCTCGGCTGCTTTCCGATCAGCTGAGTAGCAGAAAGGATCTTTCTGCTACTCAGAAAGTAGCAGAAAGATCTTTCATCTTCAGCAGGAGAGGCTGTGGATGTGTTGAACCGGTGCCTGGCTGCGACAATGGACTGGATGAGGGCTAATAAACTGAGACTCAATCCAGACAAGACAGAGATGCTGTTAGTAGGTGATTCCGCTGACAGGATGGGTGGTGTTCTACCGGTTCTGGATGGGATTACACTCACCCTGAAGGAGCAGGTTCGTAGCTTGGGGGTTCTTTTAGATTCATCATTCTCACTTGAGGCTCAGGTGACCTCAGTGGCACGGAGTGCCTTCTACAAACTCCAGTTGGTGGCCCAGCTACGCCCCTATCTAGACAGGGATAACCTGGCTTCAGTTGTCCATGCTCTGGTAACCTCCAAGTTAGATTACTACAATGCGCTCTACGTAGGGCTGCCTTTGAAGACGGTTCAGAAGCTGCAGCTCGTGCAAAATGCAGCGGCCAGATTGATTTCAGGAAGCAGAAGGGTCGACCATATAACACCTGCTCTGGTCCGCTTGCACTGGCTGCCTCTATGTTTCTGAGCCCAATTCAAGGTGCTGGTTTTGACCTATAAAGCCTTATACGGCTTGGGACCACAATACCTGACAGAACACCTCTCCCGATGTGAATATACCCGGTCACTACGTTCAACATCGAAGGTCCTCCTCCGGGTGCCTACTCCGAGAGAGGCTCGGAGTGTGGCAATGAGGGACAGGGCCTTTTCAGTGGTGGCCCCCAGACTATGGAACGATCTCCCTGACGAGGCTCGCCTGGCACCAACGCTGCTATCTCTCCGGCGCCAGGTTAAGACTTTCCTCTTTGCCCAGGCATATGGCGGCACATCTTAATCACCCACATGTTTAGTTTTTTTAAAACAGTTTTTAATG
The DNA here is from genome assembly GCF_023053635.1 of Elgaria multicarinata webbii. Taxonomy (NCBI): domain Eukaryota; kingdom Metazoa; phylum Chordata; class Lepidosauria; order Squamata; family Anguidae; genus Elgaria; species Elgaria multicarinata. The sequence continues at coordinate 10,507,610 of NC_086189.1, forward strand.
CTTTATATGTGTATGTTCTGTGTTTTAGAATTTTAAATTTTGCATACTCGTTTTAATCTTAATTTTAGAATTTCTGTAAACCGCCCAGAGAGCCCTGGCTACGGGAGCGGTATATAAGTGCAATAAATAAATAAATAAATAAAGGAGCAGTTTTGACCTCCCCTCCCTGCACTGTCTCTGCCCCACTCCCCAGTCCGCTCAGCGGATCGCCGGAAAAGAACTGAGAGGCAGGGAGCAGGAGATGTAACTGCAGAGTCCTGTCACCAAGCTGCCCGTGAAAGAAGAGATCACTCCCTCCGTGGACAGCTCATTGCGTTTCCCTACCGGGCTCTGAGAAAGGCTTCCCTTTTTCGGCGCTTAGCATGGAAGCACGATCCTTGCGTGTATGAAGTGACTTATGGGGGTGGGTGAGTGGGTGGGCAAAATGTTTGTGTCGTGATTCCAAGCTTTCCTACCGAAATGTGAGACAACAAAGAGATTTGCTGTGTAATGCACAAAGTCTTTATTCGGTAAAAACAAACAAATGAAAAACCTTCTTCAAACCTGAACGATAGGAGCGGTCCTCTAAGCTTAATAAGCTAAACAAAGCAAGGCAGTTGCCTATCAACTACATGGATGGTTCCCCCGCTGTCCCTGACAGGCTTTTACTGGAATCCTCTTTCAGGCAGGGTCCTCTTGACCCATCTTCTGACAAGCAGCTAGTCTGGCAGACCGCCTCCCACCGTCTCTTAACTCCGCCCGCTTGAAGCTGCGGTGGACCCTGGGATCTGTCAATTCCGACGCTCCCTCCCTCTCTCATAGAATCATAGAATAGCAGAGTTGGAAGGGGCCTACAAGGCCATCGAGTCCAACCCCCTGCTCAATGCAGGAATCCACCCTAAAGCATCCCCGACAGAAGCTTGTCCAGCTGCCTCTTGAAGGCCTCTAGTGTGGGAGAGCCCACAACCTCCCTAGTTAGCCCACATCCTCCCTAGGTAAGCCTACAACCTCCCTAGGTAGGCAAAGGCTGAGCTCCTGGGGTGATGGGGGGGGGAGAGATTTATTTATTTATTTATTTATTTATTTATTTATTTATTTATTTTATTACACTTATATACCGCCCCATAGCCAGGGCTCTCTGAGCGGTTTACAGAGATGATCTCTGAACATGGGCTTCCTGTTCGATAAGTTGCTGCGAAGGTTCCTCCATGACTCGTGGAGCGCCTTAAGGAATCCCACCCCCTACACACACTTCACTCCTTGTCTTGGCTGGTTTCTTCTAGTTCTGCCTCCAAGTCCGACTCAGCTTCTAAAACCAAACCAGGGAGCCCGGGTCCCATCCTGACATTTCGGATGGTGCTTTGCCCCTCTCATTGCCGCCACGATTGCTTTGAGCGTTTCCCCTTCGCTGAGGGTTCGTCTTCTCTTAGCACCTTGCCTGTTTCGATGTTATAATTAGATCTCCCCTCCTCCAGGTTTTACATGTCACTGGGACAGCCACGTGTTCAACCAAATGGGGTTGTCAAGCCTAGCTTGACAGTACAATGAGTTGTCATTACCTCCTCTACACATGGGACGTTGTGCCTTGACTGCTGCTAATTATAGTTGGCCGGGTGGCGTGGTTCTGCTTGATGTGGATGAAGGGTGAAAAATAAGACCTATGAAACAGAAAGGAGAGAATCTCGTTGGCATTTGCGTTTGGGAACCTCTTGCTCCGTTCTTTTTACAAGGGCCTTCCTTCAGCGACGGCTAATCCCCGTTTAGAAAAAAAAATGTCGAGAGTTTGAAGGGGCGGAGGGGGAAGACGGCAAAAACCTTCCCCTCCCTCCCTTGAGTGTTTTGTTGTTTCATTCTGGGTTCTTTTCAAGGCTGTTGCCTTCTAATCCACAATTGAAATCCTGTGGATCCGGATAATAATAAAAGCACTGGGCGCTATTCAGAACCACCTTGCTCCCAGGTGCAGTTAATGGGAAGAAGTGGAAGACTAATTCGTAATAATAATCGAAACGCCGCGTGGCTCCGTCACCCATTTTATCTCCTCCACGTCAAAGCATTCAACTGAATGGGCTCCCCTTGTGACTTTGGGGCCTGTGTGTTCAGCCTGTCTTTGCAAGAAAAGAAAACCGAGTGATTGAAGTAGCTTGCAGCTTGCTCGATTTTCTTGTGGCCACGTTGGGCCTTTGCACACCCATTATGGAATTACCGCTTGATTGCCGCGGCCTCCGCAGGTCCGTTGGGGACGGGACCCGTCTCTCCCCTGTGTTTGTAAAGCTGTTAGGGCATTGTCGGCGCTTTTAAAAAGGAAAGAAAAGAAAAGAAAAGTGCCAGCAGTTAAGAGTACTAACTGTAAGTAGCTGCAGGTCTACTTGTAAAATAGAGGTGTTCAATGGTTGTGTGTGTGTGTGTGTTTGGGGGACATTTTCAGGCCTAATGTTGGGAGAGGGAAAGTTCAGGGGTCAAACTACAAGTTGGTCTTACACAGGAAGGAAGGAAAGGAACCTCTCGTGCAAGCACTGAGTGATTACTGACTCTTGGAGGGACGCCAGCTTTCGCTGACGTTTTCTTGGCAGGCCTTATAGCGGGGTGGTTTGCCGTTGCCTTCCCCGGCCGTTATTACCTTTCCCCCAGCTAACTGGGTACTCATTTTACCGACCTCGGGAGGATGGAAGGCTGAGTCGACCCGAGCCGGCTGCCTGAAACCAGCTTCCGCTGGGATCGAACTCAGGCCGTGGGGAGAGTTTCAGCTGCAGAAACTGCTGCTTTACCGCTCTGCGCCACACGAGTCTCTTGGCCTGGCTAAATGTTCTCCTGTTGGCAGATTATATTGGATGTCTAGTGAAAATTCCAAGGAATTTCAGCATCTCCCCATCTGAGACTCTAGTGCTGAAGGGCCTTGCCCATTTTCTGCTAGAGTGTAAAGTGTTTCCTTTGTTAAGAGACTCATATATAGAGCCATCATAGCCTTTTAATACGGTGCTGCTTTTAATAATGTATTAGTTTTAAACGTTTTAATCAATTATATGTATTTTATGGCATTTGCATTTGTGTTGTATCCCGCCTCGATCCAGAGGGAGAGGCGGGTAACAAATAAAATTATTATTATTATTATTATTATTATTATTATTATTATTATTATTATTATGCCAGGTTCACAACCATGGATTTTTTTCTTTTCTTTCCAGTTATATGTGTCTTCAAATAGTTGTCCACAGGGGAAAGGTACAAGCATACCTAACCATTTGCTGAGGGAAAACTACTCCTCAAATAACTGTGTTTGAGCAGGGATGTGTTTCAGGATGGCATCGATGCTGTCCTGAAGAACATCCCCTTCCTGGCCGCGGTGACCTGGATAATGATCAGCCTTCTTCACGTGTTTCCAAGTGCACATTAAATGCCAAGACTCATTAAGCGCCCTGGTGAGATTGGCCCTGAGACGTTCATAAGAGAGACCGTACACCTGAATGTCAGGATTTATTAATGTAGAAGGAGCACTGCAGGAAAAATGAGCAAATGGTGCTTCCATTGAAACACTCTTCTTTTCTTTCTTTTTTTTAGCCGAGTGTATTTGCTTAGCTAATCTGTTAGTGTATTCCTCACTTTAGACAGAAGATTACAGCCAAATGGTTAGCTGTGTAGTTGAAATTAGGGTTTTCACCACACCAGGCTTGTTACCCCATAATTTACCGAGGCTTCTGCCTTCGGATTCTTTGCAGGATAGATCGGTTCCTTTACATAGCCAGAGACGTGCTTTCAATTAAAGACTTCTGCTCTTGGTAAATTCCATATGTTTCATTATACAGCCACTAGATGGTGCTGTCAATATTTCACATTAACTTCCCTTACTGTGTTCTCCCTGATTTTTTTGAAAGCGTGGAGAACACAGATGTCCTGGAGGTTAACACCATAGTGTCAAAGTCCCGCAAACTTCCATGAGTAGCCAATCATAAGCATGCAATAAATCACTGTTGTGAAAATGTTCTGAGAGATGAGATCAAGAGGCAGCTGGACAACCATCTGTCAGGTATGCTTTAGCGTGGATTCCTACATTGAGCAGGAGGTTGGACTCGATGGTCTTATAGGCCCCTTCCAACTCTATTCTATGATTCTATAATTTGCAGTGCATAACTCAGAGAGCTCAGCTTTGAAAATTGGGGGTGATACACACACAGACACATATATGGAGCAGTATTAAACAATTTCTTGGAGCATATTAATGGGGAGACATGATCGCACTCTTTGTGACAACATAAAAGGTTGTCACAAAGAGGAGGGCCAGGATCTCTTCTCGATTATCCCAGAGTGCAGGACACGGAATAATGGGCTCAAGTTACAGGAAGCCAGATTCCATCTGGACATCAGGAAAAACTTCCTGACTGTTAGTACAACAATGGAACCAGTGACCTAGGGAGGTGGTGGGCTCTCCCACACTAGAGGCCTTCAAGAGGCCACTGGACAACCATCTGACAGGGATGCTTTAAGGTGGATTCCTGTATTGAGCAGGGGATTGGACTCAATGGCTTTATAGGGCCTTTCCAACTCTACTATTCTATGATTCTATGATCTGCAGGGCATAACTCAGTGTTAGAGAGCTCAGCTTTGCAGGCAGGCAGCCCGAGATTCAATCCTTGGTGTTCCTAGTTATCAGGAATCTGGTACCATGGCTGGGAAAGACCTCTGACAGCTGCACTCAGTCTGAACAGACAGCAGAGTACTAGACGGATCAATGGCCCCACTTAGCAGAAGACAATATTCATATTCATAGATGAGAGGAGTGATCTCATCCCAGAAGCCCCAGATGGGATCCCTGGTGTCTCTAATTCAGCCTTCCCAACCTGTTCTCTCCAGATGTGTTGGTGTGCAACTCCCCTGGTTTCTTAGAATTATGGGTCCATTTATGGTATTGAGTCCAACCTCTTGGAATCCAGTGCAGGGATCCAATTTAAAGCATCTCCGGCAGATGACTGCCTGGTCTCAGCTTCAATACTTCCAGTGATGGAGAGCTCCCGGCCCAGACCTTCAGCAGTTGGTTCCATTGTCTGACTATTAGGATTCTTTCCCCAATGGAGGCAGAGGAAGACCCATCACAGAGACAGAACATCTGCTTTGCATGTGGAAGTTCCCAGGTTCAGTCTCTGGCATCTCCAGTGAAAGGGATTAGAGCTGGAATGGCTCCTGTCCTTCCTGAGAGCCTGGAAATATCGCTGCCAGTCAGAGACGAACCGGACCAGAGCTCAGCGATGGAGCCCCTGGGATCTCCTGACAGGGTCAGAAAAACTCCTTCCCGAAAGCCTGGAGAACCACTGCCAGCCAGTGTCAGCAATAACAGGCTAGAAGAACTCACGAATCCAATATAAACTTCTCCTGTTGACCTACAAAGCTTTTCACTGTCTAGCTCCTTCCTATCTCTCCTCTCTCATCTCACACTATTGCCCCGCTCGTGCTCTTCGCTCTTCTGATGCCATGTTTCTCGCCTGCCCAAGGGTCTCTACTTCCCTTGCTCGGCTTCGTCCATTTTCTTCTGCTGCCCCTTATGCCTGGAACGCTCTTCCAGAACATTTGAGAACTACAAGTTCAACCACAACTTTTAAAGCTCAGCTAAAAACTTTTCTTTTTCCTAAAGCTTTTAAAACTTGATTTTGTTCTGACTTTATACTGTTAGTTTTACCCTACCCAGTGCCTGTTTACCCTACCCTGTGCCTGTTTGCTTTCTCTTCCCCTCCTTATTGTTTTATCATGGTTTTATTAGAATGTAAGCCTATGCGGCAGGGTCTCGCTATTTACTGTTTTACTCTGTACAGCACCATGTACATTGATGGTGCTATATAAATAAATAATAATAATAATAATTTAATGTACGGAAGCTTCCTTTGATTCCCTACGTAACCGGCTCTCTGACCTTGGTGGAAGAATGCAGCCTCCTGCGGTCTGGCTAAATGTGGGATAGAAGCTTTCCGCCCCATTGTTGCCAGCCCCCACTCGACTTAAATAGGGACCTGTTTAAAAAGGAAAGAAACAGTGGAGGCTTTTCCTTTGCCGCCCTAAATTGCAGCAACGAGCCCATTCAGAACTAGCGGTATTTCAGGCCGACCACCGCTGTGCTAGCGGGAGCCGTCCTTCAACCGGGTCGATGGAACGTTTTCCTGCCTTTTAGGTTTGCCTTAGAAGCTTGCCTGCATTCAGCGTGCAACACATTTCGGTCTTAATTCCACAGCACCGCTCCTGGCTTCCTTTTGTATTCCCCTGCATACCTCCGTAACATGTGTAAAACGCCATGTGCCTCTGTGTGTGTGCATGTGCGTGCCGTACGCATGCCGCTTTTTGAATCCAGCTGGTTCACGCTGTTGTCTTCTCACCGCTGATAATGCAGTGTACATTTCCCCCCTCCCCTTTCTGGTACCTTTTGAAAGGGGGTCATTGTACTCAGACAGGTCCTTTCAACATTCTCTTGATCACGGGTGGGAACCCATTTCCCCCCCATCATTGCTAGCCTGGGTGTGAATTAGAATAAAGTCATTAAAGAACGGGGAAAGGGCGTCGGAAAAGTTTGCATCAAATACCGAAGGTATCACAGATCCCCCCCAATTATCGTTGTGATCAGAGGCCTGTTGCTAACACTCAAGGCAGAGAGTGGATTCCTAGGTGCCAGTTCTATCTGATCTGTTTTGACAGATCTAATCAGGTGAGTGGCTGATACCCGAGTCCCCCACTCACCGGTGCCTCCCCTGGCGAATTGCAGTTCAAACTGAATACCCTTCACAATTACCTTGTCAGCTTGCTGTCTGCACCGGAATTGAAAGGGCGGGTGAGAGAAATTGGACACGGGGCTGCAGCAACTATCATGCTAACCAAGTTGCTGCAGAACAGGGCCCAGGTAAATTGGCCCTGTCCTCGGGTTTCTCTTACACTGGAATACTTTTTGGCAGAGCCATGCTGACCTTTAGAGCCGTGTATGTGAGTGTGTGATTTGTGCATTGAATTTTCACCCTCCTCCTGAGCTCCATACACAAGGTGAGGCCTTTGTATTTAACGTTGTTCCTTGCCTCGATCCAGAGGGAGAGACGGGTAATAAATAAATAAATAAATATATTATTATTATTATTATTATTATTATTATTATTATTGTTATCCCTTTCTCGCTCATGGAGGTTTTCTAGACGGACATGGCGGGCTTTGCCAAGTCATGCTGTCATTTACAGATTCAGGAATTTCCTGGCAATTGAGCATGCTTCAATTACGACTGCTTTCTGGACGTTGGTGCGGATGTATTTTGGTTGGCCCAGTTTCTGAAGTTTTTCTGTATAGTTTTTTGATGGGATGCCGGTGACTGATGTGACTAACGGAATAATTGTGACCTTCTCCTGTTGCCATAGTTCTTTGACTTCCATGGCCAGTGGTGTATATTTTTCTCTTTTTTCCTCTTCCTTTTCAACATTTTTTGGTCATTCAGTATTGCTATGTCGATGAGGTATGTGTGTTTTTCTTTTCTTTTTTGTCTATGACCATTATGTCTGGTCGGTTGCAAGGTATTGCTTTGTCAGTATGAATTGTTTTGTCCCAGTATATTTTATGACCTGCATTTTCCAAGATGGTTTCGGGTGAGTATGTATAGCATGGTGTAGGTTGTTTGATAAGGTTGTATTTGATAGCCAGTTGTTGGTGAATTATTTTTGCAGTTGTATCATCATCAGTATCATTATTATTGCTGCCTGACTATGACGTGTCGGGGAAGTTATGGAATTGGTCCCAGCAGTGACAGCTGCATAAAAAGTTTTCCAGTAGTTTCCCAGCTTTTATCAAATTCCATGGAGTGGCCCAGTTAGCCTGTTACATCAATCACACACAAAAGGCCATGTGATGCAAGAGTTACACTTGGCAGAATATCTATGAAAAATTCTAACACATAAAAGAAAATCACAGTGACATCGTTGGCAATAATATAGTCTTCATAGCTTTGCTGTGCTAATGTAACATCTGCAATGGGGGAGATTTGATGATCAAGAAGCACCAATCTTATGTCAATCCTTGCAATATGTGGAGTTTTGGGGCTCTCTCAGGGCCTTGCTAGACCTACCAGATAATCCGGTCAGGAGTAGGGGCGACGCCGCACTGCAGGTAGCGTGTGCCGTCGCCCCTAGCTAGACCTAAACACGCGACGGGGCAAGGGAAAGCCCCGTTGCGTGCTCTGGTTTTTCCCAACTTAAAGGGCCATGTGCGCAGGAGCGCACCAACGTAAAAGTAAGGACTTTTTTTAAAAAAATAAAGGGTTCCCCTCTCCCCCTGCCCCTGATTTCCCCCCCCCACAATGTCTGATGCCCCCACTGACCGCTCGCTCACTTGTCCTCCCCCCGTCCGCCAGGCCCTGTCCCCATCCGCCATGCCTGTCCCCGTCCTTCTTCCTCCACGTCCGCCATGGCTGTCCCCCGTCCCCATTCTTCTTCCCCCCCATCTCTCCTGCCGGGTTCGTTCTTTCCCCCAGCCCCCATCTCCCCCCCCCCACCCCGTGATTCCCCTCCCCAGCCCGATGGGCACAGCGCTCCTATGGAATGGTGTGCCCAGTCCGTGGCTTCTCCCGGCTACTAGCCAGCAGCCGGGAAAAGCCACGGACCCTGCTAGACGGGCCATAAGCGGATCCACTTATCCCGGTTCAAGGGAGGACTTCGCCTGGCCTGACCCCGGGATCCCCTGTGCGTCATCTGGATGGACAGGAGGGAGACCGGGCCTCACACCACGCTAACTCCTCATCTAGCAACGGCCTCAGACTCACTCATAAGGCACTTTCTCTCTCTCCCCTATCAGTTTTATCTTTGCGTTGTTTTTGTTTCAAAGTTTTATACCACTTTTCTCTGAAAGGCAGCAAGCGACTATCCTGTTGGAAAACCAGTTTTTTTCCCCCCTGACTCCAATAAAGCAGACATTAAGGAGACAGAACCATCTTGTCTTTTATTGTTCCACAGTACAGAAGCAGTTGAAGAAACTAGCGTCGGGGAAAGAGCAATTGCCATATTTACTACTACTATCTGTCTCACGTTTGTTTGTTTGCCAATATTCAACCGGGGCAGCCTGCAATGCTAAGTGACACTTTAGTTTTCAAAGGGCTTACAGTCTGCATTAAATGAACTGTAGGGTGGGGAAACCTGAACACCTCTAAAATCTCTCCCCAGAGGAGAAAAAAGTGCAACATTTGGGCTGTCTTTAAATAGAAATATAACAGGGAATTTTCTGAAGCGTGAGGAATCTAATGACATAGCTAAATCATTGGATTCTAATACTCTGTGTGTGTGTGTGTGTGTGCGCGCGCGCGCATGCGCCCACACATTTTCAAACTCAGTTTGTGTGCATGATTATGCATGTGTGTGCATGCATATCAAATGTAATTGCAGCACCAGCTTTCTAGTTTGAACAGACAAAGCTCTCTTGAGTCATTTAATGGCTACTGCACCTTTAATTAGACATTTCCTTACCAACCTTGCAATTGCTTCCTGTTTAGTGTGTTGGAAAGAGGATTAATAATGAATTATTCTTGATTTCTCAGGTTCTGGATCATCCTTGACTTATCATCTTCTATTCCCCCCCCCCGGGGGGGGGATTAGTGTTTTCCTTCCATCACCACCCCTTTCTTTCTTAGTAAAATACAACTATTTCACTATAAATGATGACAGGGAAGAACAAAGACAATGAAAGGAATCCAGTAGTTAACCTCTTTAGGTGAAGAGAAGCTGATGGATTAAGGGAAGATTCACCACTAATCCCCCAGCCCTTTTAAACAGGAAGTAGAATCAGTCAGAAACTGCAAGAAGGAAACTCCCAATTAACATTGCAGGAGATCTTTGCTGAATAAACATTATAGAAGGATCTTTGCCACTAAGTCTGGCGTTGCTGGATAGAGACTCTGTTGCTGGATAGAGTCTATTAAGTGTCGTCTTAATGCCAGTGTTTGAAATCCAGTTCCATCTGTTTGTGGACAAGCAGTGTATTAGCTCCAGGATTTAAATGGCCCTTGTGTGGAAGCAAACACCTATCCTTAGGAGGGAGAATTCAGGTGTGTCTTTGGAAGAAAGAGTTCTGGTGCAATTTGTGAAAGCAAACAAAGTTTAATTACCTCTAAACTACTGAACCCTACTTGTGCAGTGAAATAGCAGGTGTCCATCACCTTCTGCTTATCTTTTCCGCTTTTTTCTTTTTTTTCCTGGTATTTCTGCTGTCCTTTGACTGTGCATTTGTGAATAGAGTTCCCCAAATTGTCCCTATCCTAATAAAATATTGTCGCCGTCTCAGTAAAGTTGCATCCTAGAACACTGCTACTAGTTAGAAGTCACTATCAGTGACTAAATATTGCTGCTACCAATTAGATGCATAATTTTATTTTGGTTGCAAAATTCGTTGACTTTAAAACAATGTTTGCTGTTTCGTTCTTGGAAGGAGTGTTTGAAAAGACTACCTTTCAGACGGGGGTAGGGAGATTAGGCTCCCCGTCCCCTTAGGAAAGGAAAGGAACCCCTCATGCAAGCACTTGAGTCATTGCTGACTCCTAGAGGGATGCCTGCTTTCGCTGATGTTTTCTTGGCAGACTTTTGTAACGGGGTGGTTCGCCATTGCCTTCCCCAGTCACGGTTCCCTTTCCCCCAGCTAGCTGGGTACTCATTATACCGACCTCGGAAGGATGGAAGGCTGAGTTGACCTGAGCCGGCTGCCTGAGAACCAGCTTCCGCTGGGATTGAACTCAGGCCGTGGGGAGAGTTTCGGCTGTAGTAACTGCCGCTTGCCAGAAACCGGCTATCTGGAAGTGAAAGAAATAAGGCAAATGTGTGTTATTAGTTTATACATACAGACATAACTTAAAATATACCTGGTAATGAGAAAAGGTGAGATGGGCGGTTAAGCAAGGCTGGTGGCAATAGGAAAATAATATTCATAGAATCATAGAATAGTAGAGTTGGAAGAGGCCTATAAGGCCATTGAGTCCAACCCGCTGCTCAATGCAGGAATCCACCCTAAAGCATCCCTCACAGATGGTTGTCCAGCTGCCTCTAGTGTGGGAGAGCCCACCACCTCCCCAGATAACTGGTTCCATTGTCATATTGCTCTAACAGTCAGGAAGTTTTTCCTGATGTTCAGCTGGAATCTGGCTTCCTGTAACTTGAGCCCGTTATTTCATGTCCTGCACTCTGGGATGATCGAGAAAAGATCCTGGCCCTCCTCTTTGTAACAACCTTTTAAGTATTTAAAGAGTGCTATCATGTCTCCCTATTAATATGTTCTAAGCTATTGTTTAATACTGCTCCATATATGGGTCTCTGTGTGTATCACCCCCAATTTTCAAATAAACCCTCCGTGGTTACTTTATTTTTTTTAAAAAAAAAGCACATAAATCCTCTGTGGCTAGATTTTTTTTGTTCCCCATAACACAGGGTAAATGCATTGCTTGGGGAATGAGTTAATTAGTGCTCAGTTTCTAGAAATTACTATCAATTACTAAATATTGCTGCTACCAATTAGATGTTGAGTAGGGCCATCTTTTTGCTGCTATTAATAATTAAAATTATTAATAAATGTTGAAATGTGTGGTGGTATCAAGCAAAATATGTATCTGCAAATTTCCGAGGGCGGGTTTTGATGTGAAAACATAATCGAAGCTCACAGTTATTGTTTCTAAACAAAGGATTAAACCAAAACATTTGTTTCTAAATGTCGAAGCCCTTCTGGCAAACACAGAAGTGAGAAAGGTGAAGGCTGCTGCTTATTTCTCGGGGATAGAACCGTTAGGTCAGCTCAGATACAACACCAAACCATGGTAAGGAAGCGTAACTTTGGTTTGGCGTGATGTCTGAACGTGACAAACCAGAGTTTGCAATCAGTTGGCAAACCAGAATCAAAACTATGGTTTGTGGTGAGTTTGCACTCTGGTTTTTGTTAAGTACCGTATTTCTTCGATTCTAAGACGCCATCGATTCTAAGACGCACCCCATTTTTAGAGATGTTAATTTGGGGAAAAAGGGCATCTTAGAATCAAAGAAATATTTCTTCGATTCTAAGACGCCATCGATTCTAAGACGCACCCCATTTTTAGAGATGTTTATTTAGGAAAAAAGGGCATCTTAGAATCAAAGAAATATTTCTTCGATTCTAAGACGCCATCGATTCTAAGACGCACCCCATTTTTAGAGATGTTTATTTAGGAAAAAAGGGCATCTTAGAATCAAAGAAATATTTCTTCGATTCTAAGACGCCATCGATTCTAAGACGCACCCCATTTTTAGAGATGTTTATTTAGGAAAAAAGGGCATCTTAGAATCAAAGAAATATTTCTTCGATTCTAAGACGCCATCGATTCTAAGACGCACCCCATTTTTAGAGATGTTTATTTAGGAAAAAAGGGCATCTTAGAATCAAAGAAATATTTCTTCGATTCTAAGACGCCATCGATTCTAAGACGCACCCCATTTTTAGAGATGTTTATTTAGGTAAAAAGGGCATCTTAGAATCAAAGAAATATTTCTTCGATTCTAAGACGCCATCGATTCTAAGACGCACCCCATTTTTAGAGATGTTTATTCAGGAAAAAAAGGGCATCTTAGAATCAAAGAAATATTTCTTCGATTCTAAGACGCCATCGATTCTAAGACGCACCCCATTTTTAGAGATGTTTATTTAGGAAAAAAGGGCATCTTAGAATCAAAGAAATATTTCTTCGATTCTAAGACGCCATCGATTCTAAGACGCACCCCATTTTTAGAGATGTTTATTTAGGTAAAAAGGGCATCTTAGAATCAAAGAAATATTTCTTCGATTCTAAGACGCCATCGATTCTAAGACGCACCCCATTTTTAGAGATGTTTATTCAGGAAAAAAAGGGCATCTTAGAATCAAAGAAATATTTCTTCGATTCTAAGACGCCATCGATTCTAAGACGCACCCCATTTTTAGAGATGTTTATTTAGGAAAAAAGGGCATCTTAGAATCAAAGAAATATTTCTTCGATTCTAAGACGCCATCGATTCTAAGACGCACCCCATTTTTAGAGATGTTTATTTAGGTAAAAAGGGCATCTTAGAATCAAAGAAATATTTCTTCGATTCTAAGACGCCATCGATTCTAAGACGCACCCCATTTTTAGAGATGTTTATTCAGGAAAAAAAGGGCATCTTAGAATCAAAGAAATACTTCCCTCACCGTCCAGCCAACCTCCTCCCCCCCCTCCGCGCTTTCTTCTAATGGTTGTGTCCTTTTCTTTTTTCCCTCTGTGAGAGAAGAAACTGCCGTTTGCGCGGGAAGAAGGGGGGGCGTTGAAACAAAGAGTAAACTTAACTCTCCAGTCCCGCTCTTTACTTGTCTGTGCACCAGGGGACGACGACACGCGAGTAAGTCCCATGGAAATCGATGGGACTTACGAATACATTTGCCTAACAAAAAACCAGGCGCTTGCCCAACCAGCTCCTCCTCGCTCGCATGGCTCGAGGCTGCTGCAGGAGCTTCCTCTTTTCCTCTTACTGTATTGCTTCGATTCTAAGACGCCATCGATTCTAAGACACACCCCATTTTTAGAGCTCTTTATTTAGGGGGAAAAGTGCGTCTTAGAATCGAAGAAATACGGTAAAGCCCTATTCAGATGTTATGTGTACATAGATACTAACATGAGTAAGAAGCACAGGGTTGGGCGTGTTGGCCTTGCCCATCATGTCTTTGCATACAACATCCTCTTCCTCTTAGGTCCTCCCCTTCCTGTGTTGAGTGGGGAGTTCTACTTGCATTTCCTTGAACTCAAGTAGAACCCTTTGTGGTATCAAGGGCTACTAGCCCTGATGGTTGTGTGCTACCTCCAGAGGCAGTAAGCTTGTGTGCACCAGTTGCTGGGGAACATGGGTGGGAGGGTGCTGTTGCGCCATGTCCTGCTTTGTTGGCCGATGGTTGGTTGGCCACTGTGGGCTAGATGGACCATTGGTCTGATCCATCATCACTTCTTATTTTCCTAAAGCAGGGTTCAAGATTGCTTGGAGCTTCTAATTGTGTTCAGATGAAGGTGAGCTGAAGGCCTCTGCCTACCTTACTACTCAGCAAAGAGAGATTGGTTAACGCTGGGGGCGGGGTGGTGTCCACAGCCCCTCCTCTCTTACATAGATCATAGAATCATAGAATAGTAGAGTTGGAAGGCGCCTATAAGGCTATCGAGTCCAACCCCCTGCTCAATATTAGTGTACCCTGTTCACTGAATATGGCTTATGGCTTGGACTTGGAATTGACTTAGTACCGGCAAACCATCATTTGGGTTCATTTGGCAACCAGAATCAGAAAAATGGTACAAAGTGGGTTTGTAAACCGTGGTTTGTGCTAATCCCGGTTTGGCATAATGTCCGAATTGAGAAAGCTTAGTTACCACTTGCATTCTACCTCTAGAAGCTGTTGCACCAATGACGTATATATAATGTAATAAATAAATAAATAAATAATAATAATAATAATAATAATAATAATAATAATAATAAGTACAACAAAAAAGTTCACAAGTATTTCAAAAGTGTCTGAATCAATACTCTATAGTTAGAGTATGGATAGATGATTCAAGTCTATTTCTGTTCTGTATCACTTCAAAAGTTTGAACCATCCCTTTTCCTCAGTTTAAAAAAAACCCTACAAGCTGCATGGAAATGTTTAAATATGCATTTAAAATGTGCTAAATATGCATTTTTATATATAAACATATTTACTGTCAAAGTATCCATTTTTAAATGTATTTTGATATTATTATTATTTTGAGCTAAGAATTGCATCTGGACCTGGAAAGTACAAAAAATGTGTGGATAATGAAGTATGGTATTTATTTTATTTTATTTATTTTATTTAAAATATTTATATCCCGCCCTATATCACTAAGATCTCAGGGCGGCGTACAGATAAAAACATACAGTATAAAACAATAAATATACACATTTAAAAACAAATTAAACCATAATCCAAGTTAAAACAATATATAATTTAAAAGCAATAGATGCAGTAAAAACAGTTAAAACAATGTGCCAGTGAGTTTAACCATCAAAGGCTTTGTTAAAAAGCCATGTTTTTACTTGGCGTCGAAATAAAATCAATGTTGGCACCAATCGGGCCTCCAAGGGGAGGGCGTTCCACAGTCGGGGGGCCACCACAGAGAAGGCCCTCTGCCTTGTCCCATCATAGCGTATATGTGATGGTAGCAGATGTGGATCAGATCAGTTCATATTAAAATTCACAAATACCAAATTTGTCAGCTCCCCCACATTTAGAACATTGTGTCTGGTTGGCAGTGAGGTGGTAAACAGGTTTACCACCTGCAGGAAGTGGATTTCATAACAGAATTATCTTCCATTCCAAAACAGACAATCCTGAGCATAGAAAACTAGCATGCCAGTGATTGCATCCATTTCCTTCTCATGCTAGTTTTCTATATCGGGGGTGGGTGGGTTTCATGATTGTTGTTTTCCATGGAGGAGCATTGAGTCATGCCAGGCCATACCTGGAAACTGATGAAGTGTAGCCCAAGCAAAGAACCATGGCTATATTTATAAAATTAAGGATGAGAGACAAATTAGAAGGCATTTGAGAACCATCTGGCAAAGTGGAAGTGATGGGGACACCAATTCATGTCCAATAATGCCAATCTATTCACTTCCGCTCAGAATTCAAGGTAATGGTAATGACGTTTAAAGCCCTAGATGGCTTGGGACCTCGATACTTGAGGGAGCACCTCTCCCTATATCTGCCTGCCTGAGATTTGAGATCTGTTGGAGGAGTCCTCCTCCGTGTCCCACCAATGCAAATATATGCTATGGTGGGACATAGGAGAGGGCCTTCTCTGTGGTGGCACCCCAGTAGAATGCCCTCCCTTTGGAGGCCCAACTGCCGCCGACACTGGTTTCATTTCATCGCCAAGTTAGGACATGACATTTTAACAAAGCCTTTGTTGGCCTAAATTCACCAAGCCTGTACGTAGTTTTAATTGTTTAAATTGGTTTTACTGTTTTAAAGTTCTAGACTGGTTTTAGCTTATTAATGGCTTATTTATTAATGGCTTAAATAAGAGTATTTTCCAACTCTACTATTCTATGGTTCTTTAGGGCAGGATACAAACGTTTTAATAAAAATAAATAAACAAAATTTGCAAACACATCCGGCGTCTTTGTATTGCAACGCGGGGCTGTGTGGTCTGATTCCGGTTGTGCTCTATCTTTGGTGTAATGATCTTCTCTTGATGGGCATTCTTTAGTGCTGTATTTCTGAAACCTCTGCCCCAACGCCCCCCACCTGCCCCAGGTTATTTTTGTAACCCTGATTTTCAGGTTTACTCAGTTCCCATTTCGTAGCCATCATACTAAAAACGCTGTGATCCCACTCATCTGTAATTTAGGATAAAAGAGAAAGATTGGTTGGGTTATTAAATTTCCACTAGTGTTATTTAATCCTGCGGACAGTTGCAGAGTATGGGGAAAAGGTTTGCATGTGCCCCGTCTCTATTCCTCTTAATTCCGTGCCTCCCAGAAGCCACCTGTTCTCATAGCCACAGTTTTCCTTAACCTCACTAACTTGTTAACACTAGTTTATTGTCTTTAGCAAACCCCTTAAGCAAGAAAGGTGAGTTTTTATCACCCCAATGCAGGCTTCAGTTGAAGGTGTGATCTTTTTTTAAAGGTGTCGCTGGCTGTGAAATTGAACCCGCTGAGTAATTGCAGGCCGTAAGAACCGACCACAAAGTTGGATGCAAGACGTATAATTTTCTGAACTCTTTTCCCGATTAGAGTTTATCACGTATATCCAGGGCCACGTGCTTTGCCTTAAAACTTCTACAGAATTCTTGGTTGCCAAGGAGACCAACAAGTATCAGCAGATGGATAGATATTCTTGTTTGTGCCTGCCTTGTCCTTGGCTGGAGTGGATATTGCAGCTCTTAGTGTAGAAGACGGCTGCCTACTAATTAGATTGCTCACAACTCTGACTTGCGACCCACGTCCTGGCATTTCCTTTGCAGGAGGGGCCATAGCTCTGGGTAACCATGCGGAAAAGAGGTCAAGGCTCCTTTCTCTTTAACAGTTGTAGAGAAAGGGGACTTTCATCAGGTGTCGTTTGTATGCCTGCAGCACCTGGTGAAGTTCCCTCTTCATCACACCGGTTAAAGCTGCGGGAGCCCTGCCCTCTTTTCTATCTGGTCACCCTAAAATAGTCCAACCTGGTATAAAGCATTTTCCTATGCTCCTGTTATATCTGTAGACCTCTTGACATGGGCAGGGTTGGACTGTGAGTCCAACAATATGACTCTTGTGTAACTTTGCACGAAATTTTTGGGAATGCTGTTTGGAAACGTCTCTTTGATTGGCTCCCTGAATAACTCCCCCCTCCCTCTGCCACCCCATTGGCGTCTCTTATTCAGTTTCAAAAGCAGTGGGCTGAGCTTCATTCAAGGGTGGTGTAGCCCAGGGTGTGTGTGTGTGTGTGTGTGTTACTGTTCAAGAATCATGTCAGGTCTGCTTTTGTGGATGTTCACACGCTACACCAGTTCTCCCTTGGCAAATTCCCTCAGGGATGGGCTACAAGCTTTTTCTCATATTTATTTACTTTTATTGGTGTTTTCAAAGAAGAAATCAAAGTAGAAGGAGAATCAAACACAACCTCCTTGCAGCTTAATCCTAGTGTCCAGAAACTGTCCCAACTAAATAATTTTGCAACAAAGATATTTAGACTGATCCCTGGGGGATTGCTATATTTTCCCCCTGTCTTTGCTTTGCTTTGCAAACTGAAGGCCTAAAAGCATGTTTCTCTTTCTCCTTTTAAACGAAAGCTGTCTTAAAGTTCTGCTTGAGCTGATGGATAGTTGTCTGTGGGGACCACTTTAGCAGCCCTGTAGATTTCCTGAAATCCTACCTCACTAGTCAGTGGCTTGATCCAAACATAGTGGTAAACAACGCCCAAACTTTGGCTCATGTACACCCTTTCCCCCTCTCCTCTTCGCACATGTGAAGAAGACTACATAATGTCTTTAAAATAATAATAATAGAAACGCAATGCATTCTGCTTCTTTGCTTAAAGTTTCATAGAATCATAGAATAGTAGAGTTGGAAGGCGCCTCTAAGGCCATGGAGTCCAACCCTCTGCTCAATGCAGGAATCCATCTTAAAGCATCCCTGACAGATGGCTGTCCAGCTGCCTGTTGAAGGCCTCTAGGGTGGGAGAGCCCACCACCTCCCTAGGTAACTGGTTCCATTGTCGTACTGCTCTAACAGCCAGAAAGTTTTTCCTGATGTCCAGCCGGAATCTGGCTTCCTGTAACTTGAGCCCGTTATTCCATGTCCTGCACTCTGGGAGGATCGAGAAGAGATCCTGGCCCTCCTCTGTGTGACAACCTTTCAAGTCTTTGAAGAGTGCTCTCATGTCTCCCCTCCATCTTCTCTTCTCCAAGCTAAACATGCCCAGTTCTTTCAGTCTCTCCTCATAGGGCTTTGTTTCCAGACCCCTGATCATCCGCATAAATGTGTTACCTTTGTTTTAGCTGTGGGGTTTTGGCACGGGACTGTAATTGTGAAGGGAGGGTGGGACAATAGGGAAAAGCCGCAAGACAAGGATGGGTAGCCATATTGAGCCTGAGAAATTCCACCGCCCGGATGTCGCGATTTGTTACAGAGAAACACACCTTTTCAGGCACATCTCAGCCGTCATAAAAGCTAGATAGAATATTTGCCAACGTATATTATACGGTCATTTAGAAACAGCAGACACCCCATACAACTTTGTGTTCATACACCGTGAATTTCTCTGTCCTTCTGAACACGGACTCCTTTCTCCTCTGCTGCTGTGCCTCCGCGCTTCTCCTTCTGTTCTGTACTCTGGGCTCCTTTTTCTTCCCTTTCATCTTCTGCGTTGAAACTTACTGCTGTTTATTTATTATTATTATTATTTCGTACTATTTTGTACAGCCACGGTTCACTTTGCTTCTTTTAAAATCCATTTTAAAGTGTTTTTTATTCTGTTTTTATTTTTATTTTTATCTTGTACACCGCTCTGAAATTTTGCATGGGGAGCGGTATATAAATATTGTAAATAAATAAATAGAATCATAGAATAGCAGAGTTGGAAGGGGCCTACAAGGCCATCGAGTCCAACCCCCTGCTCAATGCAGGAATCCACCCTAAATGATCCCCGACAGATAGGTTGTCCAGCTGCCTCTTGAAGGCCTCTAGTGTGGGAGAGCCCACAACCTCTCTAGGTAACTGATTCCACCGTCGCACTGCTCTAACAGTTAGGAAGTTTTTCCTGATGACCAGCCGGAATCTGGCTTCCTTTAACTTGAGCCTGTTATTCCGTGTAAATAAATTATACCTGGGTGTTTGTACTGGTAAGATGCTTCCTTCATTTCTCTCCGCCGCCTCCCCCCCCCCCGGTCTTCTGTTGAATGGAGATAGAAGGGGTGGGTAGAAGGACTCACTTAGGGAGGTGGTGGGCTCTCCCACACTAGAGGCCTTCAAGAAGCAGCTGGGCAACCACCTGTCAAGTATGCTGTAGGGTGGATTCCTGCCTTGAGCAGGGGGTTGGACTCGATGGCCTTGTAGGCCCCTTCCAACTCTGCTATTCTATGATTCTAAATTAAATTAAAAATCATAAGCGGGGGAATGGGGGACAAGAAAGCCTGCCCGCGCACCAGTTCTGCTCCAGGTATAAGATCCTACACGAACGCGATATGTATGGAATCAATCAAAACAAGCAGGGCTTTAGAGGGTCCCCAGGGCATGAAACGTTGCAGCAATGCCGGCGCGCTGGTGGGGAAAAGGTCTGGCGTGTCTCCTTCGTGCACTTCAGTCCCTTCCTTCTGCACTCAGAGACTTCCCTTGAAAGACCCGCTGATCGCCTCCTCCAAAGCAGCCTTTTGTTCTCGGCTCCCTCCGGATACGGCCGTCACCTTTCCCCGTTCCACTGTCACCTGCGCTTGTCAGACCCTCATGTTTAAATAATCCTTCATCCCATGCATCAAAAATATCTGTAGATGAAACACAACTGTCTCGCTCCGGCTCTCGGCCCTTCCTCTCCGTGTGGAAGAGGTAGGATGCCAACTTCTTTTATCTCAGCTGAACAGTAGGTTCCACACCTCATCTTTTCTCACTTCCCCCTCCGTTCCCATTCCAAAGAAGTGAATATTTAATACAGCCAGCAGCTCATTCAAGTTCACCAGCCTTTGTCTTGTGACAGAAGTGGCAGCTTCCATTTTCCTGATCAGGGTGTCCTTACCGTTCTCCAATTGTTGCTAGCAGGATCAACCATCTGTCAGGGATGCGTTAGGGTGGATTCCTGCATTGAGCAGGGGGTTGGACTCATTGGCCTTGTAGGCCCCTTCCAACTCTGCTGTTCTATGATTCTATGATTCTATGACTGTTAGAGCAGTACGACAATGGAACCAGTTACCTAGGGAGGTTGTGGGCTCTCCCACACTAGAGGCCTTCAAGAGGCAGCTGGACAACCATCTGTCAGGGATGCTTTAGGGTGGATCCCTGCATTGAGCAGGGGGTTGGACTCGATGGCCTTGTAGGCCCCTTCCAACTCTGCTATTCTATGATTCTATGATTCTATGATCAACACCCCCATCAGTACTGATCTAAGTCTTTGGCCAGGTTCAGACAACACACTACACCATGCTAGCTAACCACAAAATGGTTAAGGGAATGCATTAATGCAGTGATTCCCAAAATGGGCGGCCCCCTTGGGGGTGGTGAGATTGCATAGGGGGGCGTTAAGAGGCAAGGGGGCGGCAGGGGGGCGCTAAGAGGCAAAGGGGCAGCCGGAGGGGGGGCGCTCGAGGTGGTCTTTTCCAAGAAGTGACTCTCCAGAAGGTCTTAAAACCCAGGGACATTTTTATGGGAGAAGGTAGTTTGGTCCCAAGTCATATAGGGGAAGAATCCACACATGTATTAATACCATTTAAGAAGAGTCCTTTTAACAGTGAATTGAAATGTTTCAAAAGCACCAAAATGCTAATGAAGAGACATACCCTGCTTGGTGTGCCCTGCCACGCTGGCTGCAAAAAAAGAGGCGTTCGCTCTCTTTTCCCTCCCTCCCTCGGCAAGCCTGCGGCGGGTGCTTCGGATTTTGAATAAATATTCAATTAATTGTTACTGTTTTGAATTTTATTGTTATTGTCTTCCTTAGTGGGTCGTTGAAAACCGCTATTCTGAATAATTATTTTTATGGTGTACGGTAGGGGGCACTGGGCATGAGTTTGTGGAACCAAGGGGGCGGTTACCTGAAAAGGTTTGGGAACCACTGCATTAATACATTCCCTTAACCATTTTGTGCTTAAGCATCATGGTTTATTTAGCGTGTTGTCTGAACCTGGCCTTTAAATCCCTACACTGAGAGCCAGTGTGGTGTAGTGGCTAAAGTGTTGGTCTGGGAGTCGGGAGATCCGGGTTCTGGTCCCCACTCAGCCATGGAAACCCACTGGGTGACTCTGGGCCAGTCACAGGCTCTCAGCCCAACCTACCTCACAGGGTTGTTGTTGTGAGGATAAAAATGGAGGGAAGGATGATTATGTATGCTGCCTTGGGTTCCTTGGAAGAAAAAAGGTGGAATCAAAATGCAAAAATTAAATAAATAAATAAATAAATAAATACATGCTCAGGGATCCAGAACAATCTGCTCCAATATACGCTTTTCTAGGCTACCTGTCTGTACTCTTCTTTTGTAGCCTGGCCTTCGTTCCACTTCTTATATGTGTCCTTTTTTTGTTTTCAGATACGGGGCTACAGTTCATATAACCAATGGTAGCATGATAAAGCAGGTTGCTCTTAGAGCTGACGTCAGTCAAATCTCTGGCCTGTTGTTGGGGGGGGGGGGGTGGCTTTCCCACCATGTGCAGAAAATGAGGAATTCTCAGGGTTGTTGTGATGGCTGGATAAGTCATATTGATACTTGAGAGAGCGTCTTCTCCCCTACCAACCTGCCCGGTCACTGAGGTCATCCGAGGGCCTGCTCCTGGTGGTTCCACATAGATCCATCCTCCGATTGGTATCCACCAGGGGAAGAGCCTTCAGCGTGGAGGCCCCCTTCCTGTGGAACTCCCTGCCTCTGGAGGTCAGGAGGCACCAACTTTGTACTCCTTTCAGCGCCTCCTGAAAACATCATTATTCCAGGAAGCCTTTCCTTAACGTCCAGCCATGAGTCACTGTATTTGCTTCTTTTAAAATCTGTTTTAAGTGTTTTATTCTGTTTTTATTTTCATTTTATCTTGTACACCGCTCCGAAATTCTCAATGGGGAGCGGTATGTAAATATTAATCATCAACTTTATTACGGTCACCGACCAGACATTACACATGCACGAGAGTAGGGCAAAATTACATACAGATTTGAAAAGTATGTAGCAGAATCAATTCTGGAGAGACCTTATTCTTATAGCATTCAAAAAGGAAAAAAAGATGGCAGAACTGTAAATAAATGCCATTGGTACTAAAAAGTGCATCTCTTTCTCTCTCTCTCTCTCTCTCTCTCTCTCTGTGTGTATGTGTGTGTGTGTGTGTGTGTTTGTGTGTCTGTATATAGAGGGACGGAGAGAGAGAATGTGAAAATTAACTGGTATGGCAGGTCCCGTACAATTTAAAATAGAATATAACCAGCAATAAAAGGGGAAATGAGGTGTGCGAATCAGGGGAAGGATATAAGATTTCTTCAATTTCACATTCTTTGGCTTGATTACAATAAGAACTAAGCTTTGGCCGTAGGGGATGATCAGGGGTCTGGGAACAAAGCCCTATGAAGAGAGACTGAAAGAATAGGGTATGTTTAGCCTGGAGAAGAGAAGATGGAGGGGAGACATGATAGCACTCTTCATATACTTAAAAAGTTGTCACACAGAGGAGGGCTAGGATCTCTTCTCAATCCTCCCAG
Organism: Elgaria multicarinata webbii; assembly: GCF_023053635.1. NCBI lineage: Eukaryota > Metazoa > Chordata > Lepidosauria > Squamata > Anguidae > Elgaria > Elgaria multicarinata. Next base: position 10,530,478 of record NC_086189.1, read on the forward strand.
AGTGCAGGACACGGAATAACGGGCTCAAGTTAAAGGAAGCCAGATTTCGGCTGCACATCAGGAAAAACTTCCTGACTGTTAGAACAGTACGGCAATGGAACCAGTGACCTAGGGAGGTTGTGGGCTCTCCCACACTAGAGGCCTTCAAGAGGCAGCTGGACACCCATCTGTCAGCGATGCTTTAGGGTGGATTCCTGCATTGAGCAGGGGGTTGGACTCGATGGCCTTGTAGGCACCTTCCAACTCTGCTATTCTATGATTCTATGATTCTAAAGGCTTCCTGGCCAAGGTGAGTTTTGAGGAAGGACTGAAAGGAACTAAGGGAGGTGGTTAGCCCTGTAACTTTGCTGGTGTCCATGGCATGGTCAGCTGGTTTTAACAATCCTTTTCCTCCTCCAAGGGAAGAAGCCATGCTGTCCACCTATTTCGAAACCATCAATGACCTGCTCTCCTCCTTCGGGCCCGTCCGAGACTGCTCCCGCAACAATGGCGGCTGCACCCGCAACTTCAAGTGTGTATCGGACCGCAAGGTGGATTCGACAGGCTGTGTGGTACGTGCGACTCTGAGTTCCCACATCCTGTTAGGTGCTAGGACAAGAGCGGCTTGAAATTGTTAGTCGGACGCATGACCCAGCTATGGGCCAGCCAGTGGGTTGCTGGTTTCACCGAGGGCCATATGACCAGAACCACATGGTTTGTCCTGGTGTGCAGGACTTTTCTTTCACAAATTGCTAATGTGCCTCCCCACTCTGATTTGGGTCTGGAGCCTGGCATAGTGGGGGCTAGAGGTGGTTAACTCTTCCTCCTACTACAGTCCGAAACAGGTGATGTATCGGACTCCTACTACAGGTGATGATTGGCGGGGGTGGGTCTGATCTAGATTTGGACTGCCAAGTAGCAAAAGATTAAAGCCCCTGTATACTCTACACCAGAGTCCCTATTCAAATCAGGGGGCCTTACCTAGGGTGACCCTATGAAAAGGAGGACAGGCTCCTGTATCTTTAACATAGGGTGACCCTATGAAAAGGAGGACAGGGCTCCTGTATCTTTAACATAGGGTGACCCTATGGAAAGGAGGACAGGGCTCCTGTATCTTTAACATAGGGTGACCCTATGAAAAGGAGGACAGGGCTCCTGTATCTTTAACATAGGGTGACCCTATGGAAAGGAGGACAGGGCTCCTGTATCTTTAACATAGGGTGACCCTATGGAAAGGAGGACAGGGCTCCTGTATCTTTAACATAGGGTGACCCTATGGAAAGGAGGACAGGGCTCCTGTATCTTTAACATAGGGTGACCCTATGGAAAGGAGGACAGGGCTCCTGTATCTTTAACATAGGGTGACCCTATGGAAAGGAGGACAGGGCTCCTGTATCTTTAACATAGGGTGACCCTATGAAAAGGAGGACAGGGCTCCTGTATCTTTAACATAGGGCGACCCTATGAAAAGGAGGACAGGGCTCCTGTATCTTTAACATAGGGCGACCCTATGGAAAGGAGGACAGGGCTCCTGTATCTTTAACATAGGGCGACCCTATGGAAAGGAGGACAGGGCTCCTGTATCTTTAACATAGGGCGACCCTATGGAAAGGAGGACAGGGCTCCTGTATCTTTAACATAGGGCGACCCTATGGAAAGGAGGACAGGGCTCCTGTATCTTTAACATAGGGTGACCCTATGGAAAGGAGGACAGGGCTCCTGTATCTTTAACATAGGGTGACCCTATGGAAAGGAGGACAGGGCTCCTGTATCTTTAACATAGGGTGACCCTATGGAAAGGAGGACAGGGCTCCTGTATCTTTAACATAGGGTGACCCTATGAAAAGGAGGACAGGGCTCCTGTATCTTTAACATAGGGTGACCCTATGGAAAGGAGGACAGGGCTCCTGTATCTTTAACATAGGGTGACCCAATGAAAAGGAGGACAGAGCTCCTGTATCTTTAACATAGGGTGACCCTATGGAAAGGAGGACAGGGCTCCTGTATCTTTAACATAGGGTGACCCTATGAAAAGGAGGACAGGGCTCCTGTATCTTTAACATAGGGTGACCCTATGAAAAGGAGGACAGGGCTCCTGTATCTTTAACATAGGGTGACCCTATGGAAAGGAGGACAGGGCTCCTGTATCTTTAACATAGGGTGACCCTATGGAAAGGAGGACAGGGCTCCTGTATCTTTAACATAGGGTGACCCTATGAAAAGGAGGACAGGGCTCCTGTATCTTTAACATAGGGTGACCCAATGAAAAGGAGGACAGAGCTCCTGTATCTTTAACATAGGGTGACCCTATGGAAAGGAGGACAGGGCTCCTGTATCTTTAACATAGGGTGACCCTATGAAAAGGAGGACAGGGCTCCTGTATCTTTAACAGTTGTATTGAAAAGGGAATTTCTGCTGGTCTCATTTGTATATATGGAGAACCTGGTGAAATTTCCTCTTCATCACCACAGTTAAAGCTGCAGGTGCCCTGCCCTCTTTTGTATCTGGTCACTCTAGTATAGCTCCTGCAGCTTTTACTGTTGTGAAGAAGAGGGAATTTCACCAGGTTCACAGTTATTTTCTAACATTACTTCTTTTCAGGAGTCCCAGAGCGTCCTATAGGCCTCTGCCGGAGTTGTTCTGTTCATTTCTTTCTTCATATATTCGATATTTTTTTGCCAATCTTTCTTAAAGTGATCTTTTTCTTTTTATTCCTCTTTGTGATTGTAATTTCTGTGTTAATTTCCCACTAATTGCGAGTGAAATTGCTAGTTCTTTTTTAATAATCTTTTCTTTCCTTGCCCCGCCCTGTCTTCCTCTCTGGTGTGATGGCCACCTCACCTTGCAATTCTTTTGCTACCTGATGTGCCCTCCCACTGTTGTCGAGAAAGAAAGGAAGTAAAAATATTAGATCAGTTGAATGCAAGGCATGGATCGAGGCCTTTAAATGGTGGCTACGGCTACACTTCCTTGCAGCTCCTGGTAGCTATGACTTTTTACTGCTCTCAGATCCCTATGTCACTCGTTGGATGAGAAAGAGGGAGAAGAAGCTACTTAGCCTGGGCTTCTCTGTGGAAGCTGTGGACATCTATGGCCTCCAGAAGGCCCAATCTCTTGTTGTTCGAAGACAAATAGATCTAGATCTACAGCATTTAAGAACTGCTGCTAACAAATCTTGTTCTCCACTGCTCTACAATAACTCTGGACTCACTGCAGCTTCATTTCTGTATGGTTTAACTATTCCCAAGTATAGGAGAACATTTACCCTCGCTCGCTTTAATGTGTTGCCATCAGCATTACTAGAAGGGCGATTTAGTAAAATCCCGGTTAATGAACGGATCTGTCCCTGTGGTTCTGGAGCAACAGAATCTGTGGAACATGTCATTTGGCATTGTAACATGTATGAGGAATGCAGAAAAAAAGTTAACCTTTCCTTTAGTAACAGCCTTTTCTGGATGTAGCCCCACAACGTTGGTATTAATCTGTTTAAGGGATGTGTCCTCCCATATCACTGAAAGGGTCTCTAAGTTTCTCATGACCTCAATGCAAATTAGAAAAATAATGTTGTTGCAATCCTCCAGAAAGAAGGAACTCACCAATCTGTATTTTGTTTTTATGTCACTTTTTATCTATCCTTTGCATGTTTTGGTGTTGATTTTGCTGGTCTGCGACCGTAATAAATAATAATTCGAAAGAAAGTGAAACACTGCATCCTCCTGGGAGAAATGTCCCACCTTTAGAAGTCACGATGCATTACGAGAGAAAGTGAAGCTAAATGGCATCCACGTTTCTCTCTCTACATTGTATGGAGCCGTAGCAATGGAAACAGAGTTCCGTGTCATTCAACAAACCCAACCGGAAATATAATAGCAGCTCTTCTCCTTCTTTCGCAATGGTTGGTTGTGCTGGAATTGTTAAAGGAGGTCAAATACACGAACTGCAGGTCTCAGGAATGACTGTGACTGGGTTCAGACAACACAATAACCCACTGTGGTTTAAATAGTCGACGGTTCGTTATTTAACCCACTGTGGGTTATTGTGTTGTGTGGTGGGTGTTTTTTAACCAACGGTTATTTATTTATTTATTTATTTATTACATTTCTATACCGCCCAATAGCCAGAGCTCTCTGGGCGGTTCACAAAAATTAAAAACATTCAAAGTATAAAACAACAGTATAAAACTATAATATAAAATACGATAAAAAAGCTCAACCAGATAAAAACAGCAGCAATGCAAAATTACAAATTTAAAACACCAAGTTAAAACTTATTTATAGACTGTTAAAATGCTGGGAGAATAAAAAGGTCTTCCCCTGGCGTCTAAAAGCATATAATGTAGGTGCCAAGCGAACCTCCTTAGGGAGCTCATTCCACAGCCGGGGTGCCACAGCAGAGAAGGCCCTCCTCCTGGTAGCCACCTGCCTCACTTCCTTTGGCAGGGGCTCACGGAGAAGGACCCCTGAAGATGACCTTAGGGTCCAGGCAGGCACATATGGGAGGAGGCGTTCCTTCAGATAGCCTGGCCCCAAGCCGTTTAGGGCTTTAAATGTTAATACCAGCACTTTGAATCGGGCCCGGACCTGGACTGGCAGCCAATGAAGCTGGAAAAGGACTGGCGTGATGTGGTCTCGTCGGCCAGTCCCTGTTAGTAACCGTGCTGCCCTGTTTTGTACCAGTTGAAGTTTCTGGACCGTTTTCAAAGGCAGCCCCACGTATAACGCATTGCAGTCATTCAAACGAGAGTTTATCAGAGCATGGATAACTGTAGCTAGGCTGTCTCTGTCCAGATAAGGGCGCAGTGGTTATATCAGCTGGTTATGTGGCTGAAATAACCAACGCTGTGTAGAGTTGGCTATTTGAACCACCGTTGGTTATCGTGTTGTGTGGAGGACACTGTTTGTTATTTCCTCGGCCACGGAGTCACAAGGCACGAGCGGTCAAAAGGGCGGCTGCTGCTGTTGTCCAGCCGGCACGTTAGATTTTCTGCAGCAATGGCTGATGGGATATTAGCTGTCGTGTTTCTCAGAAACTTTCTGCCTTCAGGGGAGATAATGACGAGGCCTGCTAAGTAATCCACAAAGCTTTATTTAAGCAATCAACATCTCTTCCCACCTGAAGAGAGTCTAATCTCGTGGAACCTTCCCCCAAGGGAAAACTATGCAAATTAAGCAAGACAATTGCCTTTTCAAGGAGAACAGAAAGCCTTTTCTCAAAACGCGTTAACTTCAGAGAGGCTAGTTCTGAGGCGGTGTCTGATGGCAATGTGAGCCGGGCCAACTTTCTCTGGTCTTCCTTGCGCTCTGCACTTTTTAGCTTGCAGTGCACCCTCAGATCAGCTGGCCTATCGGTGCTCTCTCCTTCGGAAGAATGTTGGCTTCCCACTGACTGTGTATTGTTTGCCCTTGAGGAGATAAGCCCTGGAGAAGGTTCATTCCCAGCTGGTGAAGAACCCATGAGAGCTTTCTCCCCCACTGGTACAGGCTGGCCTGTGTCTGGCGCCGACTCCTCTACTTGTCTGATTCTGATTGATCACCTGAAACACCTTCTTCCAAAACAAGGGGAGCAGAGCTGGACATGACACCAGCGGGAAGACTGAGGGTGGGGAGAGGGGGGATGAGTGAGTCAACACTACATGGACTACTAGTCAACTCAACGCTGATCCTAACCCACACCACGGTTGATTATTATCTAGGGTGACCATATGAAACAGAGGACAGGGCTCCTGTATCTTTAACAGTTGCATAGAAAAGGGATTTTCAGCAGGTGTCATTTGTATATATGGAGAACCTTGTGAAATTCCCTCTTCATCACTCAGTTAAAGCTGCAGGAGCTATACTAGAGTGACCACGTTTAAAAGAGGGCAGCTTTAACTGCTGTGATGAAGAGGGAATTTCACCAGGTTCTCCATATATACAAATGACACCTGCAGAAATTCCTTTTTCAATACAACTGTTAAAGATACAGGAGCCCTGTCCTCCTTTTCATATGGTCACCCTATATTATAATGTTGTTTGGGGAGTAACCCCTAGATAAATGACTGTGGAGTTGGTTATTACCCCACCGTTGACTGTCTTGTTGTCTGAATGTATCTGTGTGTTTAGGGGAAGGATCAAGGAGCACATTAGGGTGACCATGTGAAAAGGAGGACCAGGCTCCTGTATCTTTAACAGTTGAATAAAACAGGGAATTTCAACAGGTGTCCTTTGTATGCATACAGCACCTGGTGAAATTCCCTCTTCACCACAGCAGTTGAAACTGCAGGAGCTATACTAGTGTGACCAGATAGAAAATAGGGCAGGGCTCCTGCAGCTTTTACTGCTGTGATGAAGAGGGGATTTCAGCAGGGGCTGCATGCATACAAATGACACCTGCTGAATTTCCCCTTTCAATACAACTGTTAAAGATACAGGAGACCATGTCCTCCTTTTCATATGGTCAACCTAACATAATGTACACATCAATTTGTGAGCCCCCAAAAGAAAGGGAGACTGACGGGCACTTGTTATTGTGTGTAGTGGTGGAAGACATGGAATCAACTGCAGCTTCTTTCTGTTTTAGGTTTCATTTGCAGGCTCTGGAGGGAAAAAATTAAGTTTATTTATTTATTTATTTATTTATTGCATTTCTATACTGCCCAATAGCCGGAGCTCTCTGGGCAGTTCACAAAAAAAAGTTGGCTCTGTAAATAGCAAAGGCCTTCACGAATTTGGCAGCAGGTGCTCACTTCTCTGCAATTTGGGTGGTAGTGGAGATTACTGTGGGTGAAAGTCGAAATACTTGGACTTAGAATCACAGAAGAGCCCACATATTTTATTTATTTATTTATTTATTTATTTATTTACATTTTTGTACCGCCCAATAGCCGAAGCTCTCTGGGCGGTTCACAGAAATTAAAACCATAATAAAACAACCGACAGATTAAAAGCACAAATTCAAAATACAGTATAAAAAGCACAACCAGGATAAAAACCACGCAGCAAAATTGATATAAGATTAAAATACAGAGTTAGAACAGTAAGATTTAAATTTAAGTTAAAATGAAGTGTTGAAATACTGAGTGAATAAAAAGGCCTTCAGCTGGCGACGAAAGGAGTACAGTGTAGGCGCCTGGCGGACCTCTCTGGGGAGCTCATTCCACAACCGGGGTGCCACAGCGGAGAAAGCCCTGCTCCTAGTAGCCACCTGCCTCACTTCCTTTGGCAGGGGCTCACGGAGAAGGGCCCCTGTGGATAATCTTAAGGTCCGGGCAGGTACATACGGGAGGAGGCGTTCCTTCAAATAACCTGGCTCCAAACCGTTTAGGGCTTTAAATGTATACCAGCACTTTGAATCGGGCCCGGACCTGGACTGGTAGCCAATGACGTTGCAAAAGGACTGGCATTCATCTTCTTTCTTTTTCCCATTCGTGTCTTCTCCTTTCTCTCAAAAAATGCTTGCTTGAGGCTGGATAGGGTAACAAATGGTATCATTCCTTCCGGTAAAGAATTAAATGCAAGTTTCCCCTCTCTGTTCTGGCAGGGTCTCCCCTGCCCCAGGTCTGTGTGTGTGGGTGTTTCTGTCTGTTAGTTGCCCACTCTCTGGGGACCCAAGTTCTGGTGTTCAGCACAATTCAGTCACGTAATCAAATGGCCCTTCAGCGCAATTGCTGTTCTCAATATTGTACCTCCAGACATATTGTGCCTCTGAGCATACTTCCTCACTTTTTTTCACACCCAGGCCATCTGAAAGCAATTTCTGGAATTGCACACCCCATCCATCCTTTTTAAGGTGATTACTCCCCCCCTTCATTCCTCTTTCGTTTTGGTATGTCAGCACCTCCAAGATGCCGGCTGTGATTTGGCCGAAGCCAGTAATAAAAGCAGCTTGCGTACACACGCACGTGTGCGCAGACCCCTACCCCAATGCCCACCCCACCAGGTGATTGGGTTTGCCATCTGGTCCATTATATCCCTGCCTTGCAGTTTCAAACCACCCCCATCACACCGACTAAATTTAATCGATGCTTCCGTTCAAGAGAAGGCATTTCAGTGTTACCGCAGATATCTGCAGCAGCTGATCCCGCACAGGCAACCTTCAGGTAGAGGGGCTGGCTAAGGAGAAGGTTGATTCCTTTTAGCTATCACTTAAAGCAGGCAACCTGGCATTTCGGACTACAGCTCCCATCAGCCCTTTCTAGTATGACCCTTGGTCAGGAATTATGGGGATTGTAGACAAAGCAGCTGCAGAGCATCAGGTTGGCCTACTGCTGCTTTAAAGGCTCAAATTCGGAAACATCGCCAAAGGCGAAGGGCTGTTTTGAGGAGTAGCTTCTTTAAGAGACTATGGGAGACATTTGAGATGACACGATTTATTTATTTATTTTTAAAATGCTGTCTCTCACCTTATACTCTTCGTTTTAACAGGTGTACAGCACCATGTACATTGATGGCGCTATATAAATAAATAAATAATAATAAGTGTCATTTCTATGCATGCAGCACCTGGTGAAATTCTCTCTTCATCACAGCAGTTAAAGCTGCAGGAGCCCTGCCCTCTTTTGTATCTGGTCACGCTAGGCAGGGCTCCTGCAGCTTTCACGGTTGCGATGAAGAGGGAATTTCACCCGGTGCTGCAGGCATACAAATGATACCTGCTGAAATTCCCTTTTCTATACAAGTGTTAAAGATACAGGAGCCCTGTCCTCCTTGTATGCACACAGCACCGGGTGAAATTCCCTCTTCATCACAGCAGTTAAAGCTGCAGGAGCCCTGCCTAGCGTGACCAGATTCAAAAGAGGGCAGGGCTCCTGCAGCTTTAACTGCTGTGATGAAGAGGGAATTTCACCCGGTGCTGCATGCATACACACGACACCTATTGAAATTCCCTTTTCTGTACAACTGTTAAAAGTACGGGAGCCCTGTCTTCCTTTCCATATGGCCACCCTCGCTTATGCCCCTCCTCCTCCTCCTCCTCCTCCTCCTCCTCCCCCCATGCCAACCCCCTACTTTGGACTGATTTATCGATTCCAATCTCTGCATTAACCCTTGTCTGCCCCGGCTTCACACTATCCACCCCTGACCCTGTGTCAGGACTCTCCCTTCCTTTAGCTCCTAGCTAAACAGTTGCCTGAAGCCCCGAAGCTGACGCTGTGCTGGTTTGCGTTTTGTAAGGAGACCGGGGACTTGTTGGGGAGGCTTTTTTCCTCTGCATTGAAGCTGATCCTTAGCAGAATCAGCAGCTGTTGCCTTTTGACATCTGACAGTGCTAACAAGGTACTAAAGGAGGAACTTTGCCAAGATCCTAGCAAACAGCAGCAGGCTGTGTTCTTGGGGGGTGATGACATTGAATGTTCCCCCCTGCTTTTAATTAAAGGCCTTTAAGCAACCCGCCTTCCCATTGTTTCGATATGAGGCTACTCCGGTTTCCTTCCTCAAAGCCATTTGTTGCTGGGTTGTGACCCTTCCAAACACCACCACCCGGTCTTTTTTGAAGACCCAACGGCATCTCTGATGCACCTTTATTAAACACTGCCGACAAAGGGCTTGCCAATATTTAGAGGACGCAGTAGAATATTTGAAAAGGCAGCAGTCTACTCTCAGCAGAAACACTCTATTAAATATTCTTTTACAAGGGTAATAATGAAGGAAGGAGCTGGGGGGGAGGCAGGAAATGCCCTTTTAGACAATTTAGCTCACTTATTTCCTTTCGGCGTTAGGAAATGGTGTCCGTAATGAGGCATTTCTGATGTTCCCAAGTAGGACCCCGATCACCTGACCTTGTTGTTAATGAGTTTTTTGGTGTGTGTAGCTGCTGAAAGTAATGGGAATAAACAGGTAATGGTCCGGATGTTCATTTTCTGGAGCAAATGGACCATTGGTTCCTTTAATCTCGCCTTCAAAGTCCCTCATTTCCTCCGTCCATTTTCAGTTGCAGTGGCAACATTACAGGAGCAAATTTTGGACTGCGGTGGGTTTCTTCCATGACTTCCATCAGCCAAAATGGTCCAAAAAATGGGAGGCAGGGAGGTGACCTTTACCACCAGCCACGTGGTGGCCATTTGTGTGTGAATGGCGGTCTCGTCGCTGGGAGAATCCAGGGAGCTGCTTTATCCCAAGTCAGACCATAGCTCAGTGCTAGAACACCTGCTTTGCATGCCAAAGCTGCCAGGATCAATCCCTGCTATCTCCAAGTAGGGTTGGGGAAGAATTTATTTATTTATTTATTTATTTTATTACACTTATATACCGCTCCCATAGCCAGGGCTCTCTGGGCAGTTTACAGAAATTCTAAAATTGAGATAAAAACAAGTATACAAAATTTAAAACTCCATACACACATAAAGCATTAAAAACCGATTAAAAACTAAACATGTGGGTAATTAGGATATGCCGCCATATGCCTGGGCAAAGAGGAAAGTCTTAACCTGGCGCCGGAAAGATAGCAGCGTTGGTGCCAGGCGAGCCTCGTCAGGGAGATCATTCCACAGTCTGGGGGCCACCACCGAAAAGGCCCTGTCCCTCGTTGCCACACTCCGAGCCTCTCTCGGAGTAGGCACCCGGAGGAGGACCTTAGATGTTGAACGTAGTGACCGGGTATATTCACATCGGGAGAGGCGTTCTGTCAGGTATTGTGGTCCCAAGCCGTGTAAGGCTGTATAGGTCAAAACCAGCACCTTGAATTGGGCTCGGAAACATACAGGCAGCCAGTGCAAGCGGACCAGAGCAGGTGTTATATGGTCGAACCTTCTGGTTCCCAAAATCAATCTGGCCGCTGCATTTTGCACGAGCTGCCACTTCCGAACCGTCTTCAAAGGCAGCCCTACGTAGAGCGCATTGCAGTAATCTAACTTGGAGGTTACCAGAGCATGGACAACTGAAGCCAGGTTATCCCTGTCTAGATCGGGGTGTAGCTGGGCCACCAACCGGAGTTTGTAGAAGGCACTCCGTGCCATGCCAAAGAGATCCATGGCTCTCACACAGGGTCGACAATCCTGAGCTAGACCAGTGGTCTAATGGTCTGATAAGATAAAACAGCTTCCTGTGTCCTCATTAAATCAGCTTCTTATTTAGAACTATGAGGACTGGAATCTTTTCAGGGAAAGGGCCATAGTTCGGTGGAAGGAGCACCTGTTTTGTATACAGAAAGTCCCAGGTAGAAGTCTCCATGTAGGGCTAGGAAAGACCTCTGTCTGACACCCTAGTGAGCCACTACCAGCCAGTGTTAGGCTACACTGAGCTAGATGGAGCAGTGGTCCTATCTTCCACTCCCACCCACTCACTCTGTCCTGATTCCAAGCCCTCCTCCCAAGATGCGAGACAATAAAGAGGTCCGCCGTGTAATCCACACAACATTCTTCTGCAAATAACCATCTCTTCACACCTGATGGGGGTGTGAATGCTGGGAGCTATCCTCAAAGCTTGATTAGCCTCACAAAGCGAGGCAGTTGCCTTTCAGCTCAAATGGAGAGTTTCTCCACAGTCCAACTGGCACTTTGCCTCCGGGAGGGTCTTTTTGGAGAAACCTGTGGTGAGTGGCTGCCCTCCTCTTCTCAACTCTGACCGATTGACCCTGCCGCAGACTCTGGCATCTGTCAACTCCGAAGTCCCCTCTCCCTCTTGACAGAGGCGGAGTTCCCAGCGGTGGGAGGAGGATGGTCTCGGAGCCTTTGGCAGCCAGTCCAATAACCTCCTGGGAAGATTCATCGTTGACTCCTGAAGAGTCTTGTAGAATCTCCTCACCCACTTCCTGCGTCTGCTGGTATACTTGGCCTGCTCCCCCTGGGTTGGAAGAAGGTGTTTCAGGTGTTCAGTCAGAATCAGACTCTGAAGTCGAGGAGTTGGTGCTGGAAACAGGCCAGCCTGTACCAGTGAGAGAGAAAGCTCTCATGGGCCTTAGCTAGACCTAAGGTTTATCCCGGGATCGTCCCGGGGTCATCCCTGTTCATGTAAATGACACACAGGGGACCCTGGGAGCAGGCAGGGACGACCCTGAGACGATCCTGGGATAAACCTTAGGTCTAGCTAAGGTCATGGGCTCTTCACCAGCTGGGAATGAACCTTCTGAAGTAGAGGAGTTGGTGCCAGACACAGGCCAGCCTGTACCAGTGGGGGAGAAAGCTCTCACGGGCTCTTCACCAGCTGGGAATGAACCTTCTCCAGAGCTTATCTCCTCAAGGGCAAACAATACACAGTCAGTGGAAAGCCAATATTCTTCCGAAGGGGAGAGCACGGAGAGGTTAGCCGGTCCTAGAGTATGCTGCAGACTAAAACGAGCAGACTAAAATGGGTAGCTGAGAGAAAGTCAGCCCGTCTGGCATCCCGTCAGAAGCTGCCTCAGAACTAGTCTCTCTGAAGTTAACGCGTCTTGGGAAAGGGCTTTCCATTCTTCTTGAAAGAACAATTGTCTGGCTTCGTTTGCATAGTTTTGCCCAGGGGAAAGTTCCAAGAGATTAGACTCTCTTCAGGTGGGAAGAAATGTTTATTGCTTGAATAAAGCTTTGTGGCTTACTTAGCAGGCCTCGTTATTGTATCCCAAGAAGTCGGGAGGTTTTGAGAAACACGACAATACTTTTGGAGCTGTTCCTTCTTCTTCTTCAGATTCTTAGTCCAATTCAGGCCCTGAAACCCCTTCCCCCATACTAGGGAGAACAGGCCTGAACTTGATACATTCTGTACTTTAAATTCCCCCCCACCATGCCCCCTTAACAGGGATCTGGAACTTCATGCACCCAGGGATGTCATCAGCAGGCCTGGCTGTGCCCTGAGCAGAGCTAACGAAAACCAGAAGGGAAGCACCCAAAATATCAAATGACGTGGAAAGAAAACGTTTTCTCAAAGGGGCCAATGAAAACTGTTTCCCTTTTCCTGGTTTGTGGTGCCGAAATTTGCTCTGACACCCAAATCGGGCAACGTGTGGGTAGCAATAATCTTAAATCTGTGGATTTACACCTCATGACACTAGAGTGAGAAACTGGGGAGGGAATTGGTGAGTGTGAAGGGGAGAAGGCGAAGCCTGATCCCTTAGCATGGCTTTATTTATTTATTTATTTTATTACTTTTATATACCACCTCATAGCCAAAGCTCTCTGGGCGGTTTACAGAAGTTAAAAACAGTGAGCATTAAAAACAAGTATACAAAATTTAAAACCATCAAGAACATAAAAACAACAATATCCTTTTAAAACAACGATTCTAGGGTCAATTAAAAAAAAAAACCCCACAAAACTCAGCATATGTTGTTCACTGCCCAGGAAAAGAGAAAAGTCTTGACCTGGCGCCGAAAAGATAACGATGTGGGTGCCAGGTGATCTTCGTCGGGGAGATCATTCCATAATTGAGGGGCCACCACTGAAAAGGCCCTCTCCCTTATTGCCATCCTCTGCGCGTCCCTCGGAGTAGGCACTCGGAGGAGGACCTTAGATGTTGAGTGCAGTGAGCGGGTAGGTTCATGTCGGGAGAGGCGTTCCGTCAGGGATTGTGGTCTTGACAATCAAGCTGTAGTTTGTCCATGACATTCCTCTTCTTATTCCTTGGGACGGGGAGGTTCAGTTTGACTGTTTTGGATGGGTAACATTCTGTTCATGTCTTTTGTAGGGATCAGTGAATGATTCGTCACATGCAAAGCTTTTCTTCAAACTCCGATCTTACTGTTTTCTCATTCTTGTGGTATTAATAGCCCTGCTTTTCTTGCCCCACAGTCCCCTCGTCACCGGGGGTGTGTGTGTTTCATGAATAATACAAACGTAACTCATGCATAGCGAATCTCCCCTCCGAAATTTGCATTTGGCTGCCTCCGCTCCCTTCGCCATTCCTAGTGTTGGTGACAGCCTAGCCATGGAGCTGTGCTCAGGGCCTGCCTCTGTGCCACACTGATTGGCCAAGCGGCGCTGTCACTCATCCTGATGGTGGAGGGGCTGCCCTTTCTGTTTGATCCAGAGGGAAATTAATTGCTGATAAAGTTTCAACTTTGGGCTTTTTGGAACATTCAAATTTTTCTGCACGTCTATACTGCTAAAGCCTCAGATTAAAACAGAAATGAGCAAAATCAGTCTGGTAGATCTTGGACAATAAGCCTTAGATTACCATATTCTTATGTAAGATAGTTTGGCGAAATAATGCATGCAAAACGTTGCTCTCCATACAACTTGCCAGCCAGCCAGGAAATAGCTCCTTTGGGAAGATATTGACTGAAGACACATCACCCACGATTATCCAGAAAGAATTATTGGCTGGGCTGCCTATTGATTTTCTAATAATTTCCCTCCCTCCCCCATCTTCATGTCACCAGAGAGGCAGATCACAGATTGGACTGCAGCTGAATTGCTGTGGGATTGATTAAAACTCACGGTAATTATTGCTTCGGTGCTGCTCAAGGCAGACTGATCGATGTTAGCAATAACTGATAGGATTCTTTAGGCAATCTCAGGAAATGGGCATGAAGGGCGTTCCCTCAGCACCGACTGAAGAGCAGGGATTTAGGAGTGCCGGCCGGCCACACAGATCGTCTGCGTGGTCATCCAAAGTGTCCCCAAGAAGGTACTGGTTTCTCTCTATTCGGCCCTGGTTAGGCCTCATCTAGAGTATTGCGTCCAGTTCTGGGCTCCACAATTCAAGAAGGACGCAGACAAGCTGGAGCGGGTTCAGAGGAGGGCAACCAGGATGATCAAGGGTCTGGAAACAAAGCCCTATGAAGAGAGACTGAAAGAACTGGGCATGTTTAGCCTGGAGAAGAGAAGATTGAGGGAAGACATGAGAGCACTCTTCAAAGACTTAAAAGGTTGTCACACAGAGGAGGGCCAGGATCTCTTCTCGATCCTCCCAGAGTGCAGGACACGGAATAACGGGCTCAAGTTAAAGGAAGCCAGTTTCCAGCTGGACATCAGGAAAAACTTCCTTACTGTTAGAGCAGTACGACAATGGAACCAGTGACCTAGGGAGGTGGTGGGCTCTCCCACACTAGAGGCCTTCAAGAGGCAGCTGGACAAGCATCTGTCAGGGATGCTTTAGGGTGGATTCCTGCATTGAGCCGGGGATTGGACTCAATGGCCTTGTAGGCCCCTTCCAACTCTGCTATTCTATGATTCTATGACTCTATGAAAACACCGTTAAAGCGAGAGCTACAATATAATGGCCACCAAGGAGGTATAAATATACACACGCATTGTGAACAAATGTTTTCCCCATATGCTTTAGAAACTCTTCCCCACCCTGGTGGCTTCTGGAAGTATTGGACTACAGTACGTCCACCATCCTTCCTGGCTGCGGCTGAAGTTGAAGTCCAAAACATCTGGAGAACATTTGGAGTTTAGGGAAGGTGTTTTAGAGAAGCGATTTGGTCGTCTTTTGGGGGCCAAAACGTTGACGTGAAGAGGCTGTGTATGACGGAGCAGGCAGGTAGATCTGGGTTGTTTAGTGGGCTGTGAAGCACGTATGGAACGTATGGAATGGCATCAAGTGTCAATATCAAGAAAGGGTTGTGTTTGGTGTGAGAATGGTGAAGGGTTTGAAGGCAGTTCTGGTTTAATAATAATAATAATAATAATAATAATAATAATAATAATAATAATAATGATAGATTTATTTCTTACCCGCCTGTCCCTTTGGATCGAGTTGGAGAACAGCAATGAATACAAAAATGCTATAAAATACGTAAAACTGATTTAAAGCATATAAAACTAATACATTATTAAAATAACGTCCAGACATCTTAAAATTCGACTGGGTAGGCCTGCCGGAAGAGAGAAGTCTTTATAGCTTTCTTAAATGCTAAAAGACTGTTAAGTTGGAGAATCTCCTCTGGCAGGCCATTCCACAGTCTGGGAGCAGCAGAAGAGAAAGTCGTCTGGGTAATGGTTGGCAGGCTTTTTTTTTTGCTGACTGAAGTAGATTCTTCCCAGAGGACCTGAGTGTTCGGGGAGGATTGTACGGGAGAAGGCGATCCTGGACCCAAACCATGTAGGGCTTTAAAGGTGATAACCAACACTTTATACTTTGCACGGAAACGAATTGGCAGCCAGTGAAGAGATTTTAAGACTAGTGTAATGTGGTCCCCCCTAGATGTTCCAGGGACCAACCTGGCTGCCATATTTTGAACTAGTTGAAGTTTCCGGACAAGGCACAAAGGTAGCCTAGACCGTGATTATGGTTTGAAGTTTTAGAGTTGGTGTAATGTGGTCCCCCCTAGCTGTACTTGTGACCAGCCTGGCTGCCATATTTTGAACTAGTTGAAGTTTCCGGACTAGGCACAAAGGTAGCCCTATGTAGAGCGCATTGCAGAAGTCGAGCCTCGAAGTTACCAGCGCGTGCACGACCGTTTTGGGGTCTTCCAACTCTAGGAAGGGGCACAGGTCTAATCTGCCCAGGCCAAGGATCCAAGAGTGGCATAGAAACTTAAATTATGGGGGTCACAACCTCTTGGAGTGGGAAATATAAACTGCCTAGTTCATTTATGTGTTTCATCAAAAACTAGCTATTTTAACAGTGGTGAATGTCAGACGGAAAGAGCCAAACTGGGCTCACTCAGCAATTAGAGTGGGTTCTCCGTATTCTCAAGGGAACCCTGCAGTTTATAAAGGTACATAAAATAAAATTTAAAAAATCAAGTACAAGCCAAAAAAAGGGAAAGGAAAGGAACCCAAAGAGGACAAAACCAAACATAATCCGCCTACTGAGAATGGAGCCTGTTCAAGTGGCTCCCAAATGCTGAGTGTCTGTTGTGGGAGGAGGAGGAATGGAAGAGGGTGATCTGGAACCCTGAACAGGAGCACTCGGCGCTGCAACATTTTGTTGCAGGACCCACTTCTAAACGCTCTGTTCGGGCAGGCAGAAGAAAGCAAGTCAAGTTTCAGGGCTGTTGAGTCAAATGACTGGTTGATGAGCTGAAGGAAGGGCGCTAGTGGATGGATGAGTGGGCACTGAAAGAGGCGACCCTGTTTAAATAAAGGGCCTGTGGTGCTTCTTCCATCCCTAGGAGAACCACTGTCGATGGGGTCACACAGGGAGGGAGCTCTTTTCACTCCATCTCCCGGCCTCCAGGCCGCACACCGCTCGGAGTGCCTGTTGCCGATTTTCCAACCTGCTCACCCGGTCCCTGCTGTTGGCAGAATCCCCAAACACTTTTTGGCGCACACGGTCCCTAGAGCCGAGATGATTAACTGCTTGCAATTAAAGACTGAGCGCTCGGAAGTGCAAAATAGTTTGCAGATATTAAGTTAATCATGGCGATATACGGGTTTATTTAACCAATAAATATATCACTGTGGGCCTGGAATTGCTGCCAGAAACCTTTCTTCCACCCAGCCGAGGTGTACCTTTGCGATGGGGTTGGCTGGGTTCTCCGTCCCTTTCTCTCCTGCCCCAGCTCTGATTCGGAAGGTGGAGGGCAGATGTAAAGAATCGATGAAGTTGCTGGTGGCACAGACAAAAGGGCAGAGCATTTGCAATGTTCTGTGCAAATGATGCTCTCATTGAATCATAGAATCATAGAATAGCAGAGTTGGAAGGGGCCTACAAGGCCATCGAGTCCAACCCCCTGCTCAATGCAGGAATCCACCCTAAAGCATCCCTGACAGATGGTTGTCCAGCTGCCTCTTGAAGGCCTCTAGTGTGGGAGAGCCCACAACCTCCCTAGGTCACTGGTTCCATTGTCGTACTGCTCTAACAGTCATAGAATCATAGAATCATAGAATAGCAGAGTTGGAAGGGGCCTACAAGGCCATCAAGTCCAACCCCCTGCTCAATGCAGGAATCCACCCTAAAGCATCCCTGACAGATGGTTGTCCAGCTGCCTCTTGAAGGCATATTTGCATTGACCTCATCTGGAGGACAGCGAAGGGGGCATATGGAACTTTCATTGGCTTTCCTCAGCGCTGACCAGGAAGTGTCCAATAATAATAATAATAATAATAATAATAATAATAATAATAATAATAATAGTAATTTATTTCTTAATCGCCTCTCCCTTTGGATTGAGGCAGAGATCCACATTAGTACAACAATACAATATAAATCAGATGCATAAAATTAATTAAAAGAGCATATAAAACCAATACAAGATCAAAATAACAATCAAGACATCCTAAAATCCTTGGTTTGAAATTCATCTGGGTATGTTGACTCCCAAATGGAGTGGAGAGGCTCGTTACCTCGGCGCGTAATTCTCCAATAAAACACACGAGGCTAGAGGATTTAACTTAACTGTTCACTTCCAATACTGAAGTATGTCTCCAGTGATCGGCAAAATGGAGGCACCTTGAACAAAGAAATCCCACTTACATTTATAGGTTCTGTTTAAAAGTGTGAGTGTCTTGGTTAGTCATTACATTCAAAATCTTTTATAGGTCAGCTTTGGATTAGCAAGTTAGACTACATTTAAAAGATAGTTAAGGTAAGGTGACCCTATGAAAAGGAGGACAGGGCTCCTGTATCTTTAACAGCTGCACAGAAAACCGCCCAGAGAGCTTCAGCTATTGGGCGGTATAGAAATGCAATAAATAAATAAATAAAACAAATAAAAGGGATTTTCTGCAGGTCTCATTTGTATATATGGAGAATCTGGTGAAATTTCCTCTTCATCACACCAGTTAAAGCTGCAGGAGCTATACTAGAGTGACCAGATTTAAAAGAGGGCAGCTTTCACTGTTGTGATGAAGAGGGAATTTCACCGGGTTCTCCATATATACAAATGACACCTGCAGAAATTCCCTTTTCTATGCAACTGTTAAAGATACAGGAGCCCTGTCCTCCTTTTCATAGGGTCACCCTAGTTAAGGTGCATAATTTCAGAGAGTCATAGTTACATTCAAAGCTTCATTAGCTACTGTCCACCGTGAAGGAATGCATGTCCAGTGTGTAGCCGGAACCACCCTTCGGCTGAGGAGCGATCTTTTAACCTTTTACCTGTCTCATTACATTCTTTCACAAGATGAAATTCCCTCAGCCGACATCAGGTAGGCGTGATCACAGTAAGGCCGTTCAACGCAGTGCATGGGTCGCTGACTCTCGCCATCCTGTTTTTCAACGTTCTCAGCATCCTCTTAATGACCCTGTGGGGTGGGCCAGTTAGAGCATTTCTTCCTAACTCCCTCAAACAAAAGAACCTTGAACGGTTTGGTTTTCCCTTTTCAGGAAGAGAAATAACAAGTATCACACTGCTTTTATAGAACGCTTGTTCTAATGTAGGGGGGATTTCAACACCTAAGTAGGGATCTTGTTGCTTACCGTGTATGCAAGTTGGCGTTGGGCGTTCCTGTAGCGTTCTCACACTGGACGTGTAGACAGACAAGACAAAAATAACTTGCATGGGACAGACTACTCCACAGTAGATGTAATGTGTATCTGTGAATGGTGTGGCCGGTGAAATCCATGGTGGTGGAACATGTGGTTCCATGACCAGCCATTAATCAAAGCTTGTCCAAATGGATCAGGAAGAGAAGGTCCCAGCTTCAAAACCTTGATATCTCCAGTTAAGAGAATCTCTGGTAGTATACAACAGTGAGTATAAAATACATTAAACTGAATTAAAAACATAGTATACATTATTAAAACATCCTAAAAACATCCTAAAATTCCACTGGATAGGCCTGCCGGAATAGATCAGTCTTTATAGCTTTCTTAAGTTGACGAATCTCCTCCGGCAGGCCATTCCACAGCCTGGGAGCAGCAGAAGAGAAGGTCCTCTGGGTAATACTTGTCAGCCTAATTTTGGCACACTGAAGTAGATTCTTCCCAGAGGACCTGAGTGTGCGGGGCGGATTGTATGGGAGAAGGTGATCCCGCAGGTAGCCTGGACCCAAACCATGTAGGGCTTTAAAGGTGATAACCAACACTTTATACTTCACCTGGAAACTAATTGGCAGCCAGTGAAGAGATTTTATGACTGGTGTAATGTGGTCCCCCCTAGGTGTACCGGTGACCAGCCTGGCTGCCATATTTTGGACTAATTGGAGTTTCCAGACTAGGCACAAAGGTAGCTCTATGTAGAGTGCATTGCAGAAGTCGAGCCTGGATGGATCAGGTCTACGTAGGCGTGATCAGTGATGCTGTGAGCTGTAGTCCAAAACATCTGGAGGGCACCCCGTTGGCGAAAGCTGATGTACAGGGTTGTAATCACACATTTCCTTCTCATCCAACCCTTTCTCTCCCCCCGCCCCATATTTTTTTTAAAGAAAAAGTAGCAATTTTATAACCTTGCTTTCACTTGACAGGGGTCGTTTATAACCCACCTTCATGCCTCTCTGTGGTGGCTGTGTTTTAGCTCATCTCCAGGAATGCCATAATGCATTTTTAATTGGGAGCTGCTGTTGGGCCACATTTATTATCTCCCCCCCTCCAAAGGAAGGTTCTTTTTCTCTTTGTTTTTGTTTTTGTTCTTATTTCTCTTTCTTCCACTTGAAATTGGAGTGCAGTTTAATAAGGACGACTATTGATTGATGCTGCCGGATGCTTGCCTGCTTTAATCATTTGGGACAGGCGGAGTTTGCCGGGAAACTGAAATTAAAAACTCGGCTCAAAATTCCAGCGGGTAGAAATTAGTTTAGAGCCTTTGCAATGACCAAGACCCCAGATCCCCAGCTGGAAAAATACTAAAACAGATTCATTCGGATCTCAACTTCTCACTGCTGATTTCAATAGATGTTCGCTAGATCAGGTGTAGACAATATGATGGGGAAACCCCCCGAAAGTGGAGAACATCCAAGTCAGGACAGGGGGGGAAAGGGAGGGAAAGGTTCTCAGGATGCGAAAAATACTTTATTTCAAAGCCCGACGCGTTTCGGCCTGTGTTCTTTCAAAGGCCTTCCTCAGGGGGTTGATAAGAGATGGATGCAGAAATACTCCTAGAAAGGCAATTGTCTCTTATAATATCCAGGTCATTGATGATTATGGACAAGGATGTTGCTAGGCCGTGGCACATGGGCTCTCTTCCGCAGATGCCAGTGTAAGAGTCTTCTTCTCCTTAATCACCCGATTACAGCGTAATTCTCCCCTCTCCAAACGCAGCGACACAACACACATACACACACACAGAAATCTTCCTCTGCACTACACTTAAGCTTAGAAAAATCACCTTTTTTACCCTGCTGGTTTGAGATGATCTGGAGGCAGGGTTCAAATTAACTGAAGAGCTAATTTTATTTGAGATTCATTGGCCGGCTTTAGCCTCCTGTGAAATTGAAATAAATCTTTGTGATTATTTCTAAATGTGTGTATTTGTTTATTTATTAAATTTATATACCGCCCCATAGCCGAAGCTCTCTGGGCGGATTACAAAAGTTAAAAACATTGAACGTTTTTTTTAAAAAGTATACAAAATTTAAAACCATCAGAAATATAAAAAACAACAATGTCCATTTAAACAACAACAGTTCTGGGGTCCATTAAAAAACAAAAACAAACTTAGCCTAAGTTGTTAAATTTATTTATGTATTACATTTTTATACCGCCCAATAGCCGAAGCTCTCTGGGCGGTTCACAAAAATTAAAACCATAATAAAACAACCAACATGTTAAAAGCACAAATACAAAATACACTATAAAAAAGCACAACCAGGTTAAAACCACGCAGCAAAATTGATATAAGATTAAAATACAGAGTTATTTTGTAACTCTGTATTTTAACATTGCTGCTAAATGCCTGGGAGATTAGAAAAGTCTTGACCTGGCGACGAAAAGATAACAATGTTGGCACCAGGCAAGCCTCATTGGGGAGATCATTCCATAATTGGGGGGCCACCACTGAAAAGGCCCTCTCCCTTGTTGCCATCCTCCGAGCTTCCCTCGGCACCCGGAGGAGGACCTTAGATGTTGAGCGCAGTGAGCAGGTAGGTTCATGTCGGGAGAGGCGTTCCGTCAGGTTTTGTGGTCCCAAGCCATGTAGGGCTTTATAGGTTAAAACCAGCACCTTGAATTGGGCTCGGAAACGTATAGGCAGCCAATGCAAGCGGGCCAGAGTCGATGTTATATGTTCAAACCTTCTGGTTCCGTTTATCAATCTTGCAGCTGCATTTTGCACAAGGTGCAGCTTCCGAACCGTCTTCAAGGGCTGCCCCACGTAGAGGGCATTGCAGTAATCTAACTTGGAGGTTACCAGAGCATGGGCGACTGAAGCTAGGTTATCCCTGTCCAGATAGGGGCGTACCTGGGCCACCAAATGGAGTTGGTAGAAGGCACTCCATGCCACCGAGTCCACCTGGGCCTCAAGTGACAGAGACACAGATTTTAGACAGATTTGTGACCTGCGGGCTCAAGTCCCTGATCTTTCATGTTCCCAGCAACACCCCTGCCCGTGGGCACCAATGCACTCAGGGACACCTGTCCTGGTGCCCATCAAGGTGTTCCATCCCTCCTACCTTCTGAGATTACTATCGGAATAGATTTCTGTTAGTTGCTGAAAACTGTGAGTTTAAAGGTGTGTTGGGGGCCAAGTCCTCACCTTGGCCTTGCACTCAGTCTTTGGGCAGGTGACTTGTCTCTTGCCTCGCCTCCTATGACAGCCATTTTGTAGTGGTGCCCAAGACGGTTTCTCAAATTGCCAGGTGTGCTCACAGCCCCAAATGTTCTCCTACTCCTTCTCTAGAGGATACTAAACCAGGCATAACCCTTCCGTGTCGCTGGCAACATTTTCCATCCTCTACAAGAGCGGAAAGAGCAATGGCATTGCAAAGTCAACCTTGGCCCTTCAAGATGACTAGCATCTTGATTATCAAGAGTAAGGCAGTTTTCTCTAAAGGGGTGAGAACAATTATTGGGAGACTCGGGTGGAAAATCAAAGCACGAGCAAAGAGATCTTCACCCTTTGCCAGAGTACTTTATCTTACTTGGTAGTAACGCAAATAATTTCCGTATCATTATTATTAGCCTAAAGTTCGTACTCAGGGTGACATGACGCAGGCAAGAGACCCATGAACAAAATTCTTTAGCTTTGAATGGCCCCGTTCAGAAGACACCTTAAACCACGGCTTTAACCATAGTGAATAAGGCTTTCTGGCTTAAAGCCATGGTTTAAGGTGTCTTCTGAATACAGCCCGGCTTTCTGGCGTAACCACCATGGTTAAAGTCATGGTTTAAGGTGTCTTCTGAACACAGCCCGGCTTTCTGGCGTAACCACCATGGTTAAAGTCATGGTTTAAGGTGTCTTCTGAACACAGCCTGGCTTTCTGGCTTAACCACCCTGGTTAAAGCCATGGTTTAAGGTGTCTTCTGAACCCAGCCTGGCTTTCTGGCTTAACCACCATGGTTAAAGCCATGGTTTAAGGTGTCTTCTGAACACAGCCTGGCTTTCTGGCTTAACCACCATGGTTAAAGCCATGGTTTAAGGTGTCTTCTGAACCCAACCTGGCTTTCTGGCTTAACCACCATGGTTAAAGCCATGGTTTAAGGTGTCTTCTGAACACAGCCTGGCTTTCTGGCTTAACCACCATGGTTAAAGCCATGGTTTAAGGTGTCTTCTGAACACAGCCTGGCTTTCTGGCTTAACCACCCTGGTTAAAGCCATGGTTTGAGGTGTCTTCTGAACCCAGCCTGGCTTTCTGGCTTAACCACCATGGTTAAAGCCATGGTTTAAGGTGTCTTCTGAACCCAGCCTGGCTTTCTGGCTTAACCACCATGGTTAAAGCCATAGTTTAAGGTGTCTTCTGAACACAGCCTGGCTTTCTGGCTTAACCACCATGGTTAAAGCCATGGTTTAAGGTGTCTTCTGAACACAGCCTGGCTTTCTGGCTTAACCACCCTGGTTAAAGCCATGGTTTGAGGTGTCTTCTGAACCCAGCCTGGCTTTCTGGCTTAACCACCATGGTTAAAGCCATGGTTTAAGGTGTCTTCTGAATGGAGCCACTGTCTTCGTGTGGGGCGTTTCCCGATGCTAACTATGCAGTAGTTGGGGGGTCCCTAGATCCAGCTATTGTTCTTCTAGCGCGCTCAGAGCGATTTTGTAAAGGCGTTAGAAGCATGGAAGCTGTTGCCAGAAGATGCTTCAGCCACCTGAAACGGTTGGTGTTCCATCAGCAGGAGTCTTGGAGGACATGGCATGGATGGGGGTGTTACCTTTTGCTTTTATGCCGGTGGCGCCGCGTCAATGCTCTGCGTTCCACAGCCTTAATGGCATTTCTCTTCTCATTGCAGTGTCCAGAGGCCCTGAGGCCCATGAAGGATGGCACAGGCTGCTACGACTACTCCAAAGGGATCGACTGTTCGGATGGCTTCAACGGCGGATGTGAGCAGCTGTGTCTCCAGCAGACGCTGCCTCTCCCCTCGGAACCAACGTCCAGCACCATCCACATGTTCTGCGGGTGAGTCTCCCAAGCGGAAAAGGCCTCCAAAGTGCACTGAGTGTGATTGCTTAAGTCTGCTGTGTCCCCTCTTCTCACTGGATCCTGTCTGGCTAGGCTAGCAAGAAATAATAATAATAATAATAATAATAATAATAATAATAATAATATAATTTATTTCTTACCCGCCTCTCCCTTTGGATCGCGGACCTCATCTCAGTGCAAATGGATGGCAAAGCTTAAAGGAGGAGGAGAAGGCTCTACTTGTGTGCTGTCTCCAGTATTCGAGGCAATAAGCCTGTGTGCACCAGTTGCTGGGGAACATGGGTGGGAGGGTGCTGTTGCACCATGTCCTGCTTTGTTGGTCGCTGGTCGACAGCTGGTTGGCCACTGTGTGAACAGAGTGCTGGACTAGATGGACCCTTGGTCTGATCCAGCAGGGCTCTTAAGAACATCAGAACATCAGAAGAGCCCTGCTGGATCAGACCAAGGGTCCATCTAGTCCAGCACTCTGTTCACACAGTGGCCAACCAGCCATTGGCCAAGGATGAACAAGCAGGACTTCTTCTCCTCCTCCTCCTCCTCCTCCTCCTCCTCCCCCTCCTCCTCCTCCATCATCATCTAGTCCATCTGGTCCATCTAATCCAGCACTCTGTTCACACAGTGGCCAACCAGCCATTGGCCAAGGATGAACAAGCAGGACTTCTCCTCCTCCTCCTCCTCCCCCTCCTCCTCCTCCATCATCATCTAGTCCATCTGGTCCATCTAGTCCAGCACTCTGTTCACACAGTGGCCAACCAGTCATCGACCAGGGATGAACAAGCAGGACGTGGTGCAACAGCACCCTCCCACCCATGTCCCCCAGCAACTGGTGCACACAGGCTCTTCTTATGTTCTTAAAGTTCTCCCTACCTGCATGCTGGGATCCAACCACCCTGCTTGTTTTCCCAGTGCCAATCAGCTGGGCAAGGGGAAAGCCGTGTGATTTATAACCGTGAGGACAGTGTGTGGAGAGACATGATAGCATTCTTCAAATACTTGACAGGTTGTCACACAGATGAGGACAAGGATCTCTTCTCGATCATCCCAGAGTGCAGGACACGGAATAATGGGCTCAAGTTGCAGGAAGCCAGATTCCGGCTGGACATCAGGAAAAACTAACTGACTGTTAGAGCAGTATGACAATGGAACCAGTTACCTAGGGAGGTGGTGGGCTCTCCCACACTAGAGACCTTCAAGAGGCAGCTGGACACCCACCTGTTAGGGATGCTTTAAGGTAGATTCCTGCAATGAGCAGGGGGTTGGACTCATGGCCTTGTAGGCCCCTGCCAACTCTACTATTCTATGATTCTATGATTTAGACTGTTCTCCCAAGTAGCCTGCCCAACATCTCTTAAGCTGGATGGTGTAAGTGCCATTGCACCAGGCAGAACAGGGCATGGGAGGGTCATTCCTGTGAGCTGCCTTCCCTCACACAGACATGCTCTTGCCAACCCCTCAAACATCTAAATAGTGGATTTGGGGTACTGCAGACTTTGCAGGGAAGGGGCATGGGCATCCATGGCCGGCTGCACAGAATTCGGGGCAGCAGGTGTGCGTCCCACATCCAAAGGACCGCACGCAGCCCGCTTGTTGCCTGTACATGCTATGTTGTTACGCTGTGTCGTGTCTCTCAAAACACTCGTACTTTCAATGGGAGGCAAATGATGAGGCTTACTAAGTAATCCCCAAAGTTTTTATTAAGCAACAAACGTCTCTTCAACCTGAATAGAACCCGACCCCCTAGGCAAAACTATGCAAACTAAGCAAGACAATTGTCCGTTTAAGAAGAGAAAGAAGTTGCTTCTCAAATGCCCGTAACTTTAGAGCGCCTGGTGCGGAGGCAGGTTCTGGCGTAATCGAACTGACTTTCTCACGCCTTCCTTCCGCCCCGTGCATTTGAGCTTCCGACGGACCCTAGCATCAGCTAGCTTGTCAGGACGTTCTCCTCCGGAAGAAAGCTCACTTCCCTCTGAGTGTGTAGGATTTGGCCTTGAGGAGATAAGCTCTGGAGAGGGCTGACTTTCAGCTGGGGGAATCACCTGTGAGAGCTTCCTCCCCCACTGGTACAGGCTGGCTGGTGTCTGGCGCTGCGTCTCCCAGTTCTGAATCTGACTCTGATTGATTACCTGAAACACCTTCTCCCGAAACAGGGACATTAGGGTTAGACATGACACCCTGTTATCCTACAAAGCCCTAAACAACTTGGGACCAGGATACCTAGCAGACCGCCTTCCCTTATATACACCCAGATGACAACTACGATCCTCAGAGGACGCCCTACTGGCCATTCCAAGACGCACAGAATGCCGCCATGAAGAACCTCAGCGGCCGGGCCTTCTCTGTGACGGCCCCCACCCTCTGGAGGACCCTCCCTCGTGCGGTTCGGGAGGCGGAAAACGCCTCCTGAAGACATACCTTTTTACACAGGCTTCCCCTGGTCTTCCATGTGGCTGGTTTTATTTTGCCTTTTAAACTGTTAATGTTTTAAATTTGGACTTGTATTTTAGGATTTTCAGTTGTGCACTGCCCAGAGAGCTTTGGCTGTTGGGCAGTATAAAAATGTAATAAATAAATAAATAAATACTGCCCCAGGAATGGTATTCCCCGTAGTAACCTATGGCTGTGGGAGCTGGACCATAAGGAAAGCTGAGCGAAGGAAGATAGATGCTTTTGAACTGTGGTGTTGGAGGAAAATTCTGAGAGTGCCGTGGACTGCAAGAAGATCCAGCCAGTCCATCCTCCAGGAAATCAAGCCAGACTGCTCACTTGAGGGAATGGTATTAAAGGCAAAACTGAAGTACTTTGGCCACATAATGAGAAGACAGGACACCCTGGAGAAGAGGCTGATGCTAGGGAAAGTGGAAGGCAAAAGGAAGAGGGGCCGACCAAGGGCAAGATGGAGGGATGATATTCTGGAGGGGACAGACTTGACCTTGGGGGAGCTAGGGGTGGCGACGGCCGACAGAAAGCTCTGGCGTGGGCTGGTCCATGAAGTCACGATGAGTCGGAAGCGACTGAACGAATAAACAGCAACAAAGCCCCAGGAACAGCGTCTCCCAGCTTCGAGTTCCCATATTTTATTCAGCTACATTTCTGCAAGCCCAAGGGGCGTTGCCGATCTCTGCATCCCTTCCCCTGGCCTGCTAAATCCCCCCCACCCCCAGATTTTATTTGTCTCTTTGCATTGCGGCAGCTGATGCTTGTCTCAACCCCATTTTGACCTTCAGAGGAATAAGGTGTAGTTTTGTGCAGTGGGAGAAACAAATTCCTAAAAGTAACTCGAAGGAACATCTGTCAATTCCTGACACATCCAGGTGCTCAGACGGCAGAGATTTTACTGTGTTCCAGCCCTGCATGGTTCCCCGGGGCTTTAGGTTCATCAACCCATTTTTTTGTGTGTGGGTTGCTTTATTGCTCAGAATAGTGAAGAATGGGCAAAGTGGAAATGACATTCTAGAGGAGGACCAGCAGTTCTAGTAAAAGGTGCTGAAGCAGCCAACCCAAAAACAGCTTTTTTTCTCTCAATCCTGCATGAAAGAGACTGTAGGCTGTTTTGATTCTGCGTTGATTGGCACAGGAACGGACTGTCAAGATTTCATTTTTTCCTTTGGATCATTTTTATCATACGAAGAATCCTAACGTTTCTTTAATCAGGTAACAATAGCTCTAATAATTTGGAAGGGTGGAGGAGGATTGAGGTAGGTTGGTCTAAGCCAATTTCCCCTGTCATAATTTTATTTATTTATTTATTTATTTTATTACATTTTTATACCGCCCAATAGCCGAAGCTCTCTGGGCGGTTCACAAAAATCAAAACCATAGTAAAACGACCAACAGGTTAAAAGCACAAATACAAAATACACTAAAAAAAATTATACTATAATTTAATAAATAAATTATTTTTATTTATTATTACATCTATATCCCGCCTTTTTTTCCTCCAAGGAACCCAAGACAGCATACATAATCCTCCTCCTCCTCCTCCTTCTCTCTATTTTATCCTCACAACAACAACCCTGTGAGGTAGGTTGGGCTGAGAGTGTATGACAGGCCCAAAGCCACCCAGTGGGTTTCCATTATTTATTTATTTATTTATTATTTACATTTCTATACCGCCCAATAGCCGGAGCTCTCTGGGCGGTTCACAAAAATTAAAAGCATTCAAAGTATAAAACAACAGTATAAAACCATACTATAAAATACAATATAAAAGCTCAACCAGATAAAAACAGCAGCAATGCAAAATTACAAATTTAAAACACCAAGTTAAAATTTATTTATAGACTGTTAAAATGCTGGGAGAATAAAAAGGGCTTCACCTGGTGTCTAAAAGCATATAATGTAGGTGCCAAGCGAACCTCCTTAGGGAGCTCATTCCACAGCCGGGGTGCCACAGCAGAGAAGGCCCTCCTCCTGGTAGCCACCTGCGTTACTTCCTTTGGCAGGGGCTCACGGAGAAGGACCCATGAGGATGATCTTAGGGTCCAGGCAGGTACATATGGGAGGAGGCGTTCCTTCAGATAGCCTGGCCCCAAGCCGTTTAGGGCTTTAAATGTTAATACCAGCACTTTGAATCAGGCCCGGACCTGGACTGGCAGCCAATGAAGCTGGAAAAGGACTGGCGTGATGTGGTCTCGTCGGCCACTCCATGGCTGAGTGGGGACTAGAACCTAGATCTCCCAAGTGTCAGTCCAACACTTTAGCTACTACACCACACTGTCTGTCACTGTTGTATGGGGTTCTTCAGCATCTTATTATTTACAACATAACAATCATAAAGTCGTGAGTAACACTGCTGGATTTAATTACCGCCCGCCCCCCCCACCTCATAATGGGATTGGTCAAATGAAATTTTGTCCATCTTTACATCTTGGTGTCCTATGTTGGAGGAGATGGTTGCTCTCCATGGTGCTGAACTGAGAACCGATCGCACATTTCCTCAAAGAGCTGCCTGTGAGCACCTCCGTGGGCCACCTAATGTATGGCAGTGTTGGGCAAAGGGTAGGTCTTCAGGTGTTTCTGACATCAGCTCCCCAGAAGCTCCTTGCCAATATGGCCAGTGGTCAGGAATGCTGGGAGTCCAAAACATCTGAAGATCTTCCTTCTACCTACTCCTGATGTGAGGTATATGTACTTTTGTCCCAGTAGCAGTTTCCATGAGCTGGGATTTCTTTATCAACAGTGTGGCATTGAGGCCCTCTTTCAGCATATTTTTTTCCTTCTACAGGAGAGCTTTTCTTGTTTCGTTTTGTTTTTCCAGAGAAGTAGGCATGTTCATCTCTAGGAACTAAAACAACCATCTTGTGACACCTCAAAGATTAACAAATTAAAGAACATAAGAAGAACCACTCTGGATCAGGCCAAGGGTCCATCTATTCCAGCACTCTGTTCACACACTGGCCAGCCAGCTGCCGACCAGTGACCCACAAGCGGGACATCGGTGCAACGGCACCCTCCCAAATTATGCCAAATTTATTCTGCCATAAATCACACACGTTGTTTCCTGTACTCCTCCCCTTATCCATAGGATCAAGTGTACATCAGATTTTATTTTTATGCTGTTCCATAAAGCTGGCCTTCTTAACCTTCACCTCCTTTGAAATGATACAATGCAACGCATTTGAGCTGGAAGTGTCTTTTGTTGGTTGCGTTTTGAGGGTATCTGATATTCTCCTTTGTGTTTGGTTCTCAGCTGTGTTGAGGAATACAAACTGGCACCAGACAGCAAATCCTGCCTCATGTTGTCAGACATCTGCGAGGGCCCCAAGTGCCTCAAGGCGGATGGGAAATTCAATGACACCCTCTTCGGAGAGATGTTGCATGGCTACAACAACAGGACCCAGCATGTCAACCAAGGGCAGGTCTTCCAGATGACCTTCAGGTATGTCCTATTCCCACTAGCTTTTGCTATGGGCAGCACAGCACCGACTAGGCTGCATATGTACCTGGACGTGTGTGTGTAGAACGTTTGAAAGCCGCAGTGTCCTACAAAGCCGCCCAGGTTCTGTGATTGCAATACGTTTTGTCTGGAACTGTGAAAGAACCCATAGTATGAAAACATGGCTACTACAGCGGGTGGTGTGGTTTGTATAGGTCTGTCTTTACGTACGTCCGGGCTTGTTACTACTGCAAGCGCTATGTTGAAGAGGAAGAAAAAAGATACACCCTCATACACTTCAAAGTTCTATTGCTTGTAAAGTCACACTCATTGAGCAAATCACTTGAGACTTAGCATCTGTGATCTACCTTATGAGGTCTGCAATTGCGCACATTTTCAAAACCAATCCAATTACCCAAAGTTCTCCAACCTTTTGGAGCCAATGGGCCCATCTGGCACCACCATAAATTGATGGTGGTGGTGGTGGTGGTGGTGGTGGTAGGACCAATCACAAAAATGTTCGGAGTGACCCCTTATCAGTGTTGGTGTGTGTCTGCAGGAATGTGCACCCTGTGTGTGCACTGCTAACTCTGGCTCTTCTCTCTCTCTCTCTCTCTCTCTCCCTTCCTTCCTTCCTTGGCTCCACTTCTCTTTCTCTCTCTTTCTTCCTTCCTCCTTTCCTTCCATGCATTTTCTTCCTTCCTTCTTTCTCTGGCTCCACTTCTCTCTCTCTCTCTCTCTCTCTCTCTCTCTTTCTCTCTCTCCCTTCCTTCCTTCCTTGGCTCCACTTCTCTCTCTCTCTCTCTCTCTCTCTCTCTCTCTCTCTCTCTCTCTCTCTCTCTCCCTTCCTTCCTTCCTTGGCTCCACTTCTCTCTCTCTCTCTTTCTTCCTTCCTCCTTTCCTTCCATGCATTTTCTTCCTTCCTTCTTTCTCTGGCTACACTTCTCTCTCTCTCTCTCTCTCTCTCTCTCTCTCTCTCTCTCTCTCTCTCTCTCTCTCTCCCTTCCTTCCTTCCTTGGCTCCACTTCTCTCTCTCTCTCTCTCTCTCTCTCTCTCTCTTTCTTTCTCTCTCTCTGGCTCTTCACTCTCTCTCCGGCTCTTCTCCCTCTCTCCTTTCTCTCTCTCTCTCTCTCTCTCTCCCCTTCCTTCCTTCCTTGGCTCCACTTCTCTCTCTCTCTCTCTCTCTCTCTTCCTTCCTTCTTTCCTTCCATGCATTTTCTTCCTTCCTTCTTTCTCTGGCTCCACTTCTCTCTCTCTTTCTCTCACTCATGCCCATGCACTTGAATGGAGGAATTTCTCTATTCATTCGCATGGCTGAGAATAAACTCCCATGCCAAAAATCAGCTGGAGGTGGGGTGAAGTTCAGCCCCCCCCACTTACCAAGGACTCTGTTTTACCGCCCATGCTCCAGCTGATTATGCACTCCCTATACAAGTCATCTCAATTGCCTTCTTATTGGAAGCAAGACCTCCTCTGCTGAAAATCGGTTGGAGGAGGGAAAAGCTCCTACCCTCACCATGGACCCTGTTACTTCAATGGTCATTGGGGGAGTCCACTTCATCCCCCCTGTGCCCATTTCTCACCCAGGAGGATCCCCCCTACTCCAATACACATGAATGGAGGAATCACTCCAGTCACTTGCAGAAGGTGAAAATAGCTTGTTGGCTTTTAAAATAGCCCAGCCTGGCCTTGTGGGCACCATGGCATATAAGGATCATGTCTCACACAAGGGATACTTACCCATTACCTATTTCATGCTCTAGGTGCACTCTAACATGGTGGTAAGAACCCAGCCCTATTCAGTCATTCTGCTCAAGTGTAAGCTTTACACGCGAGGAGGGGCTAGGGATACATCCACTAGCTCTCCCTCTTTGTGTACTTCTGGGATGCTCGCCCGCCTAGCACCCCCTGTGTGCAAACGAGAGCCTCCTCTATCTGTTGAAACTTTTGCTGCGATTTTAGAATTCCTATGCTTGACATAAGCGTGCCCGGTACAGTTGTCCTATCAGCATTTTCACTGTCAGGAAAGGGTAACAGGAAACTGTCAACTGAGACAAGAGAAAGGTAGTTTTGAGGTCTGAGAGAGTCGTTCTGCCTGACAGATAGATCAGAGATGAAGAGGGAGGAAAAAAGTCGGAAGCCTGTGCAGGCCTACTTGGACGTAAGCCGATCTGAACATGCAAGGGCATATCTATTCATTTGTACACATCTACCCAGTGAATTTGTGTTTTGTTTTTAGTTTATATTTGTGTGTGTGTGTGTGTTTTGCCCAGAACGCTGTAATAATACATTTCCTTTTTTAAACCCCCCCAGAGAAATTCAATTATCAAAAAGCTTGCCAGTTTCAGATCAGAGTTACAGTTTAACTCATGTTGGCTCGTGTTCCACGAAGCCAGGAAATTGGAAGCTCAGGCTGCTGCCTTCACAGACGTGCTTCGGGCTCCATAATTGTGTTGTGCAACGTCACAACACGGTCTTGTTTACAAGCAAGGGACGTGGTTCAACTCACAGGAGGATTCCTCTAACAATACAGCAATGCTCAGATGTTCCCTAAGGCAATACAGGGCCAGTAGGTCATCTTTGCTGGTCTCAGGGACTCTATCCTCCCCATCTGGATTTGGGCCTGAATGAAAGTTGTGGGTGCATGGAGAGTAAGTTATAAGCAAACGTCGTTTGTGACATTTCACAGCATCATTACCAATCACAAAGGTGTTTTTTTTAAAAAAAATAATAAATAGTATTATTATATGTATATTATTAATATTAATATATTGCTTTATCTGCCAGAAACACATCAAGGTGGTGTACAACAATTTAAAACATGAAAACCCTGCAACAATCAAAGCAAAACAAAACAAGAGTATTTAAAACAGTAAAAGCATTAAAATGTTGAAGAGCACGCTTTTTAAAAGGCTAAATTGAAAAGACGTGTCTTTACGTGCTTTCTAAAGGTCAAGATATTGGGGGGGGGCAATTGCCATTCTTGAGGGAGTGCGTTCTATAGCGTGGGGGTGAAACAGGAGAAAGCTGTATCATATTTGCCCAAGTAACAGGCCTCTTTGACTAGTGGTGCCGTTATAAGGGCCTCTCTTGCAGACCATAATACTTGGGCAGGATCTTAAGCGAGTCAGGCGGTGGCAGGGATAGCCAGATCTTAAGCTATTTAAGGTGTTAATGGTTAAGGCCAACACCTTGAATTAACCCTGGGAAGCAATTGATAAGGACGGTGCTACCATAGAGGCCACTCAGGCGGCCGCCTAGAGTGCCAAGCTAAGAGGGGCACTGGGCGCAGCGCAGCGCTCACGCGCGTTGGCTGTGGTCCGTCCCGTCCCGAGGATTCAGCTGGGCCTGGGTGGGCGAGATGGTGCCCCACACCCGCCCAGCTGAAGCAAAGCCAGGGACGCTGGGGTGGAGGTGGGGCGGCTCCACGTTCGGACTTCCGGAACGCGCCCGGAAGAGAGAGAGAGAGAATGTATGAGTGAATGGGGTGCATGGGGTCTTTGAGTGAATGCATGTGTTCATGCGTGTGTTTGTTTGGAGTGGGTGATGCTGAGTGTGTGTGTGTGTGCGCGCGCGCGTGTGTGACTTGGGGTGGGATGTTTTGGAGTTGATATTCCTATTAAATAATGCATTTTAGACCCATAGACGTTCCGTTCCAATTTGTTTGCTAAAATCGGCATGACGTATTTCTTGCACTTTAAAACAAGTTTAGCAGTTTCAAATTTTGTGCTTCTTATTTTTTCCAGGAAACATATGTTCTTAAAAATCAAAGTTGGCATGTGTGTGTGTGTGTGTGTGTGTGAAAGTAGCTCACCTTGCCTAGGGCGCAAAATAGTCTGGCACCGGCCCTGACCACAGGGCTTTCAGGACAAGTGGAATAATTAGTCCTGATACTGTGCACTGATTGAAACTTCTGGATACTCTTCAGGGATAGCCTCATGTAGAATAGGTTTTTTTTCTCTTCTAAAATCATTGAGTGTGGGTGTGCTTATGTATATCTATATCTTTTATATGGGGTTTATTTAATATGACATTTATTCATTCATTACATTTCTTTACTATCCAATAGCTGACATTCTCCTGGGCAGTTCACAACAATTTAAACCATAAAACACAACGTGACAAGTTGCAATATAATAGTTTAAACCTACAGAATAAAATTAAAATTAAAAAAAAAACAGAAAAACAAAATAAAGCCTAACAGCAATTCAAAGATTTAAAATACAGTAACAGAATTAAAACAGCAGGAACACTTGGTGATATATATATCAATTGCCTGCTCCCAACCACAATTCTAAATTCCTTATCAACACGCTTGTAATTCCTCAGAATCTCAATTAACAACCAGCAATTACAACAACACGATTATTTTATATTTGCCCAGGAATTTTTGGCTAACAGCAAACCTGAGAAAGGGTGCGTCTGGTTTTCTAGGCGTTTCGTCTTGTTCTGAAATTCACATGCTGTGTGTCCTACGTTGATTAAGTGCCTGCATTATTGCAATATCTCAACATCTGTTCAGTTAGTTGTGGGTGTTTTTTTTTTTTTTTTCATTTTTAAGGCTTTGGCTGAATCTGTGCACATACTTTCCAAGTTTGCTTATTTATTTCTTAAACCCATTTTTGTACCTTCTCTCGTCTTACGATACCGGGGCAGTCAACAATTAAAGATTCTCATACAGTCAACAATAAAAATAATAAAATGACAATATTCCCTACATCGATAAAAGGCAGGCAATAACATGACCCAGGCTACAGCTAGACCTAAAGTTTATCCTGGGATCATCCAGGGTTCGCCCCTTCCTGAGCACTGGATCCCCTGTGTGTCACCTAGATGAACAGGTTTGACCCCTGGACGATCCAGGGATAAACCTTAGGTCTAGCTATGGCCATAGACAGCTCTTACCCACCAGCAAGATAAACCAGTTTTGAATGCCAGGGCATACAAATAGATTTTGAATTCGGTTTGGAATTTAACAGGCAGCTAGACCAGGTCTTGGAGAGCTACTGTAACCTGACCCCACCTGGCTGTTGCACTCTGCTCTAGCCAAAGTTTCTGAGCTGTCTTCAACGTCAGCCCCCAATACAATACATTTTAGGAATCGGAGAATGAACCATTGTGGCCAGACAATCCCTGTCCGTGAATGGTCATAGCTGATGAACCAGCCAAAGCAGGGAAAAGACACTCCAAGCCACCTGGGCCCCACGTGACAGGTTGAATCAAGGAGTATCCCCCCACACCAAGCTAGGCATCTGTTCTTTCAGGTGAGCGCAGTCCTGCCTAAAACAGACCATACACCCAAATCTCAGCGCTTGCTTGTAGCGGTTCTGGTTCCACCAGATTTTGCTCCAATAGGGTGACCATATGGAAAAGAGGACCGGGCTCCTGTATCTTTAACAGTTGCACAGAAAAGGGAATTTCAGCAGGTGTCCTTTGTATATATGGGGAACCCGGTGAAATTCCCTCTTCATCACAACAGTTAAAGTGCAGGAGCTATACTAGAGTGACGAGATTTAAAAGAGGGCAGCTTTAACTGCTGTGATGAAGAGAGAATTTCACCAGGTTCCCCATATATACAAATGACACCTGCTGAAATTCCGTTTTCAATACAACTGTTAAAGATACAGGAGCCCTGTCCTCCTTTTCATATGGTCACCCTAGCTCTAAAGAACATATCCTCCAATTCTCACTGTGATAGTGGCAAATCATAGGCCATTTCCCCCCAGGATTGTCCTGGGATCATCCCTGTGCATCCAAATGACATACAGGGGATCCCAGGAGCAGGCAGGGACGATCCCTCTATTTTCCATGGATAATCCTTAGGTGTAGAAAGGGCCAGAGTTAGTTCTCCAGTTCCAAACTGGAGCAAAACCAGCTTGACTCAGGGAATGATCCTGAAGGCATCTCAGATGCTTTCTCTTCACAGCTAAACACATCTAGGCCTGCCCAAGCCCCCAATGGAAGACTGCAAAGCTCATGTATAGTTTCCTAATTTCCTCTGAGGAAAGGATACACATGAAAAAGTTGAATGCAGCTTCTCTTTAATCAGTCTAATTGAAAAGCCTGAAAGCAGGCCTGTGTATGTGCTGGAATCTTGGGTCCCCAGAAGAAGTCGTGGCACAATTTCCCTCTCTTCCTATTGTAAATAAAAGTCGACGTCTCATTTTAATAAGAAGGAGGCATCCAAGGGCTGATAAACGAGATTCCTCAAACTTCTGGCCTTTCTTCCCCTTTCCTTGTGCAGTGCAAACTGGTTTCGGAGTGACTGAATTTATTTTAGGGACCAATTTGTTCTCCGCGATACGAAAGCCGAGTGCTTCATTTGATTAAAAGGTAAAGTGAGGTGTCTTCACCAGGCAAAAATGCCAGCCGTAAAGGATGTGATTTATTTATTTATTTCTGGCCGGAGTTGCTCAGTTTCATTCCTTGTGTGTTTGTGAGTGTGTGTGTGTGTGTGTTTTCCTGGCGAACAGGAGTCAGAGGCAGGGACAGCCTGTCATATCACTGACAGCTAACACGCTTAAGAGTCTTTCCAGTTCTTGCGCTGATTCAGCAAGTCCTTTCCCCACTGTCCTGTTCGCGAGAGAAAGGCTGATGACGCTGCAAATCTTAAGGCTATTCGTGTCACACGCTATGCAGAGGTTTATTCTTGAGAGGGGGCCTGGGGTGTTCATTGGGTTTCTCAATTCCTTGGAGGGTAATTAGGGAGAAATCCCAGAAGGACATCTGTGTTAATCTGTAACAGAAAAGAAGGGCATCCCCCAATCCCCGCCCTAAAAGAGCTCCCCCCAGCTTGCTATCTTGGTGGAATATGAATCACGATATGGTGAGGATTGTGGTAGGGTGACCCTATGAAAAGGAGGACCGGGCTCCTGTATCTTTAACTGTTGTATTGAAAAGGGAATTTCAGCAGGTGTCATTTGTATATATGGAGAACCTGGGGAAATGTCCTCTTCATCACACCAGTTAAAGCTGCAGGAGTGACCAGTTTAGGGTGACCATATGGAAAGGAGGACAGGGCTCCTGTATCTTTTAACAGTTGCACAGAAAAGGGAATTTCAGCAGGTGCCAATTGTATATGGTGAAATTTCCTCTTCGTCACAACAGTTAAAACTGCCCTCTTTTAAATCTGGTCACTCTAGTATAGCTCCTGCACCTTTAACTGGAGTGATGAAGAGGGAATTTCACTAGGTTCTCCATATATACAAATGACACTTGCAGAAATCCCCTTT
Organism: Elgaria multicarinata webbii; assembly: GCF_023053635.1. Classification (NCBI taxonomy): domain Eukaryota; kingdom Metazoa; phylum Chordata; class Lepidosauria; order Squamata; family Anguidae; genus Elgaria; species Elgaria multicarinata. The sequence goes on from NC_086189.1 coordinate 10,567,850, forward strand.
TCTATGCAATTGTTAAAGATACAGGAGCCCTGTCCTCCTTTTCATAGGGTCACCCTAGTTTGTGGTCCATCAGGAGGGAGGGAAATATGCTCTTGCCCCTAACCAAAGTCCAGTCCAGGCAGATGACAAAGATGATGTTGATGATGATGATGATGATGTCGTCACTTGTAGATTTACAGTCTCAAAAGAGTCCAGACAGCAAGGGTCAGGGAAGAGAGAAGCAGAGACAATAGAGTGCCCATATGAAAAGGAGAACAGGGCTCTTGCATGCAGCACCTGGTGAAATTCCCTCTTCATCACAACAGTTAAAGCTGCAGGAGCCCTACCGTCTTTTGGATTCAAAATCTTTTATTGGTCAGCTTTGGATTAGCAAGTTAGACTACATTCAAAAGATAGTTAAGGTAGGGTGACCCTGTGCAAAGGAGGACAGGGCTCCTGTATCTTTAACAGTTGCATAGAAAAGTGGATTTCAGAGGTGTCATTTGTATGCATGCAGCACCTGGTGAAATTCCCTCTTCATCACAACAGTTAAAGCTGCAGGAGCCCTACCCTCTTTTGGATTCAAAATCTTTTATTGGTCAGCTTTGGATAAGCAAGTTAGACTACATTCAAAAGATAGTTAAGGTAGGGTGACCCTGTGCAAAGGAGGACAGGGCTCCTGTATCTTTAACAGTTGTGATGAAGAGGGAATTTCTGCAGGTGTCATTTGTATGCATGCAGCACCTGGTGAAATCCCCTCTTCATCACAACAGTTAAAGCTGCAGGAGCCCTACCCTCTTTTGGATTCAAAATCTTTTATTGGTCGGCTTTGGATTAGCAAGTTAGACTACATTCAAAAGATAATTAAGGTAGGGTGACCCTGTGCAAAGGAGGACAGGGCTCCTGTATCTTTAACAGTTGCATAGAAAAGTGGATTTCAGAGGTGTCATTTGTATGCATGCAGCACCTGGTGAAATTCCCTCTTCATCACAACAGTTAAAGCTGCAGGAGCCCTACCCTCTTTTGGATTCAAAATCTTTTATTGGTCGGCTTTGGATTAGCAAGTTAGACTACATTCAAAATATAGTTAAGGTAGGGTGACCCTGTGCAAAGGAGGACAGGGCTCCTGTATCTTTAACAGTTGTGATGAAGAGGGAATTTCTGCAGGTGTCATTTGCATGCATGCAGCACCTGGTGAAATTCCCTCTTCATCACCACAGTTAAAGCTGCAGGAGCTATACTAGAGTGACCAGATTTAAAAGAGGGCAGCTTTAACTGCTGTGATGGAGAGGGAATTTCACCAGGTTCTCCATATATACAAACGACACCTGCTGAAATTCCCTTTTCATTACAGCTGTTAAAGAAACAGGAGCCCTGTCCTCCTTTTAATATGGTCACCCTAGATTAGAGCTTTAAAGCTCAAGAGTGAATGCAAGAACTGTCCAAACAATCGCTCGGAGTGAAAGGCGCAGATGTTAAAAGGCAGTGAATTCTAGGGGGAAAAAGGGGTCGTGCAAAAGAGGGAAGGTAGAGGTGTGGAATAGAGGAAGTAGTTTTTAATGTCCTGCAATCTTGTTTAGCTTTGCTGTGTAACCCAGTGGTTTAGAAAAGTGAAATGCCAGTTGAGATTCTCAGAACTCAAAGGTGTTTGCTTGCCCACTCCTATTCAAGTAGTTCAGAACGTTTTGCAACAACCCTGAGAGGTAGTGACCTGCCCAAGGTTTCTGATTCCCCAGATCCTGATGAAATACTTTTCAGGTATCCAATGCAGCCTAATCTACACCAAGTGGGATATTGCACGATGAAACGGTATGGAAGTGGTATATAAAAGGCAGGAGCCGCACCACTGCTTTAGAGTGGTATTGAAGTGCACTGATAACTGTTGGGGCCCAGGACACGTCTACACCAAGCAGGATGTAGCACTATGAAAGCGGTATGAAAGCGGTATATGGCATGCGTCAGTGGGCCCCAACAGTTGTCAGTGCACTTCACTCCACTTTCGTAGTGCAATATCCTGCTTGTTGTAGATTAGGCCACAGTTGACTCATATGTCTGGGTCCAGACTGCAACTAATTTTACACTTTTGCTGCTAAGATCTCAGAACAGAAAGGGCAACTTTCAAAAGACTGAGGTCACAACTAGACCTAAGGTTTATCCTGGGATCATCCAGGGTTCGCCTCTGCCGGAGCACTGGATCCCCTGTGTGTCACCTAGATGAACAGGACTGACCCCTGGACGATCCAGGGATAAACCTTAGGTCTAGCTATGGCCCAAGTCCAATGGTATGTTCCAAGACAGGGCCCAAAAGCAAGGTATTCAAGGTGTGCATTAGTTCAAGGTTCAGGAGTTGTCCAAGGGGATGAGTGTCCAGTACTGTGACGTTGTCGTACTGCTCTAACAGTCAGGAGGTTTTTCCTGATGTCCAGCCAGAATCTGGCTCCCTGTCACTTGAGCTCATTATTCCGTGTCCTGCCCTCTGGGAGGATCGAGAAGAGTTCCTGGCCCTCCTCTGTGTGACAACCTTTCAAGTCCTTGAAGAGGGCTGTTGTGTCTCCCTTCAGGCTTCTCTTCTCCAGACTAAACATGCCAGTTCTTTCAGTCTCTCCTCATAGGGCTTTGTTTCCAGACCCCTGATCATCCTCATTGTCTGTTCCCTTGAAGGCGTGACCCATCTGCATGAACCAAAAAGGAAGGACCGATATTCCTGTTCAGTCTTCTTCTTCCTGTTGTGGAAATGCTTTTCTTTGGAGTGTGTTTCTCAGTCCCTCATTTCACTTGTCCGCTGCACATGTGCCTCCCTATAGCCACGTCTGCTTCATGTCCTTTTTATGTTTATCTTGCTGCCGTCAAAGATCCCGATTAAAAACGACTCCCTGTTTTCTTCTACACGTACAGGCATATATAGCATCTGAATCTCAAGTCCCTTTGCCCAGTCTTTGTGTGGGGACGGGGTGTCGAAATGCCATTACATCATCTCATAACACGAGGCAAGAAGGGAGGTTTAATGGAGGATAAATTATTAACTGCAAGATGTAATTTGCCTCAATTTCCATAGATATTCAAGAACCTCTTTGAGCATTAAGGGTGCCAGCTGTTTGAGAAGGCCTTAATTTGGTGCATGAGGAACATAGCAGGAAACTGCCTAATACTGGGGATTAAAACCCTGTGTCGGCAAAAGCAGGAACGGGGGCATGTTATCGGAACAGGGCTGCATCTTTTGGAAGGATTTAGAGCTCCTCGGATCTTTTAACTAACATAGATGAGTCAGCGTGCATCCCGGGCCTCTGTAGCTTCAGTGTCCATAATAAATACTTTAATAGAAGTATAGCTTCTAAATCGCGTGAGGTATTGGTTCCTCTCTATTCAGCCCTAGTTAGGCCTCATAGAATAGTAGAGTTGGAAGGGGCCTACAAGGCCGTCGAGTCCAACCCCCTGCTCAATGCAGGAATCCACCCTAAAGCATCCCTGACAGATGGTTGTCCAGCTGCCTCTTGAAGGCCTCTAGCGTGGGAGAGCCCACCACTTCCCTAGGTATCCGGTTCCATTGTCGTACTGCTCTAACATTCAGGAAGTTTTTCCTGATGTCCAGCTGGAATCTGGCTTCCTTTAACTTGAGCCCGTTATTCCATGTCCTGCACTCTGGGAGGATCAAGAAGAGATCCTGGCCCTCCTCTGTGTGACCACCGTTCAAGTATTTGAAGAATGTTCTCATGTCTCCCCTCAATCTTCTCTTCTCTAAGCTAAACATGCCCAGTTCTTTCAGTCTTTTAATCCAGATGCTCTTGATGGGGCTATCATAGAATCATAGAATAGTAGAGTTGGAAGGGGCCTATAAGGCCGTCAAGTCCAACCCCCTGCTCAATGCAGGAATCCACCCTGAAGCATCCCTGACAGATGGTTGTCCAGCTGCCTCTTGAAGGCCTCTAGCATGGGAGAGCCCACCACCTCCCTAGGTATCCGGTTCCATTGTCGTACTGCTCTAACAGTCATCTAGAGTATTGCATCCAGTTCTGGGCTCCACAATTCAAGAAGGATGCAGACAAGCTGGAGCGTGTTCAGAGGAGGGCAACCAGGATGATCAGGGTTGTGGAAACAAAGCCCCGTGAAGAGAGACTGAAAGAACTGGGCATGTTTAGCCTGGAGAAGAGGAGGCTGAGGGAAGACATGAGAGCACTCTTCAAATACTTGCAGGAAACTTATAAAGCAGAAAGCATATGGATCTGCGAGGAGGGGACACACTCATTTTTTCGTCCCCAGGAACGCAAGCACATCAGGGACTGCATGGGAATTCCATGGGAGTTTCGCTTCCTTTCCTTGCTCCAGTTTTCACGTAATCCCCTTACTTGCTTGACAAAAAAGTTTCCCCTTTTCCAACATGTACATTTCGCCCCCGAGTGGAAATTTACGAACGTTTGGTTCAGTTTTCCTTCTCCTCTTCAGAAGGTAAACCAGCTTTTTCAGATCCAAAGTGGCAGGCTTTTGTTTCGGCAAAGTTATGTTAATGTTGTCAAGCTGCATGTCGGGTCACTGAACCGGCGAGGGAGGAATTGTCATAATATTGATGGGAAGTTTTGGCAAGTTAATTTCAAAGCTGTCACTCGGCGTCTCCCTTGCTGCTGCTCCTTAATAAAAACCCTATGATGATTATGGGTCATGTCTGACAGCAAGAGAGCAAACCTGCAACAGGGAACTGGCAAACAAATGTTTTTTTTCTAATTCCCCCCAATACCACCTTCCTGTATATCAACCCTCTTGGCTCTGTTTTGCCACACTAATGGAACAGATCGGAACATAGCGTACTTTTAAGAATCTAGGAAACTCTGGATTTATATCCCAGCCTGTATTTTCCCACCTCATCCATTGCCCTTGTCATGTCTAGCCAGACATCATGTCTAGCTAGACATGAGGGGTGGAAGGCAGGTGTAGAAATGGCCTTAGTCCAGTATCCTGTTTCATGCAATGCCCAACCAGATGCCTCCAAGCAGGGCATAAGAGGAATCTTCCTCTCTCTAGCAACTGGTACTTGGAGGCCTGCGGCCACTGGACTTTGAGGTCCCATATAGCCATCATAATGAATAACCATTGATAGGCCTGTCCTTCAAAGGAATAATGTTCTTCTTGTTGTTCTTTTCTCCTGCGATGCAATTTTATACAGGGTTGGTTGGTTGACTACAGTGGCCGTTTCTACACCTGTCTTCCCCCCCCCCCCCCCAGGGATTGTCCCTGTGCCTGCAAATGACACACAGTGGATCCCAGGAGCAGAAAGGGATGATCTCCCCATTGTCCTGGGATAATCCTTGGGTGTAGAAAGGGACAATGACTTTAATCTGGTGACATCCATTGTACTCTTGTACATAAAATTGTCTGGGTGGTATCGAAGTAAGATGTAGACCTTTGGCATAACTCCTAGGGAAATACGAACCACTGTTTTGGTTGTTATGTGAACACGCTGCAGACCTACGTCTTTCCCCATAAGTGTGTAGTTCCAAATGTAGGTCGCAATGGTGCAGTATGTATTGCATCCAGTTCTGGGCACCTCACTTCAAGAAGGACGCAGACAAGCTGGAGCATGTTCAGAGGAGGGCAGTGAGGATGATCTGGGGTCTGGAAACAAAGCCCTATGAAGAGAGACTGAAACAGCTGGAGCATGTTTATCCTGGAGAAGAGAAGATTGAAGGGAGACATGATGGCACTTTTCAAATACTTGAGAGGTTGTCACTCAGAGGAGGGCCAAGGTCTCATCTGGATCCTCCCAGAGTGCAGGACATGGAATAATGGGCTCAAGTGACAGGAAGCCAGATTCCGGCTAGACATCAGGAAAAACTTCCTGACTGTTAGAGCAGTACAACAATGGAACCAACTACCTAGGGAGGTTGTGGGCTCTCCCACACTAGAGGCCTTCAAGAGGCAGCTGGACAGCCATCTGTCAGGGATGCTTTAGGGTGGATTCCTGCATTGAGCAGGGGGTTGGACTAGATGGCCTTAGAGGCCCCTTCCAGCTCTACTATTCTATGATTCCATGATTCTTATAGAATAGAGGGATTTGGGTTGTGGATCATAAAGCTTGATTTATACAACGTCGATGCCTGGATGGTCCTGCGGTGAAGATCGGATGCGGTTAGGCCTTTGTAACATCTTTGCCTCTGCCTCTCCCTGTTCTGTGCTTCTGTGAAATGCCTGGCCTTTCCAGAATATTGCCCAATTCTGGCAGCCGGTACCCTGTGATTTGATTTGGGGTGGGTGGAGGTGTAGGAAGGTCCCTTAGATCTTTGAGCACATTTTGAATAGCTCTTGGGGAATATTAAATGTAAGGCATGTAACAACATTAAATTAATTTCATTGATTTTCAAAAGAGGGGTCCTTCAGAACACCTGAATGTATAAAGAATAATTGGTCTGTTTATTATTCCTGCCCTGGAGAGTGCCGCATTTCTTGGTACCTTGAATAGCTTGTTTACCTCTTACCCTTCAGCTTGGCATAATAGATAGATCTGCTTCCCCGGGGCTGGCTTCTATTTCATTCCCTTTTATTATTGGTTTTTTGTGCGATTCTATTACCTGTTCAGAGCTCCAAAGCCTCAGACATATTGGTCGGGAGGTAATGATGGTTCTCGAACCCAGGGTAATGCCTCCGAAACGCACGCCGCGCCGACGGATTGGAGCAAACGACGTGCCGGCTGCAGCTGGAAATGGTCTTTTGCCATTTAAGGAGCGGAGCGGCGCTCTCGTGCCAATTGGCCGGCCCCGTCGGCAACCACTTGCTATGCGGGCTCACGCAGGGAAATTCAAAGCAGCATGCAAAAACAAAAGGCCTCCTGCCATCCGAGAACGGCATTAGTTCCCCACGATCCATTTTGAACGAGCCGGGTCTCTTGCTAGCGCCAGCGTCGATTTTAGATGATTTGGCCTTTGCGTTTCCTCTGCATGCAGATGAGTTCCCCAAGGTCAGCAAGCCCTGTTGCAACACGAGTGGGCCGCTGCGTTGCCTGTTCCATCAGGCATATATGCCTGCCCTCCCCGGCACCGTTGAGAAGACAGCGAAGACACCCTGCTCGGTGTGTCCACAGTGGCCGCTCCCGACTTTATAACTGGGAGACAAAGTAAGCAGGATAGAGAGACCATTTTTTTACCAAATGCATGACTCAGTAATGGGCTGGATGAGGGCCAATAAACTGAGACTGAATCCTGGCAAGACGGAAGCCCTGTGGGTGAGTGGTTCCCGAGTCCGGGAGACAGGCTCATTGCCTGTTCTGGATGGGGTTGCTCTGCCTCTGAAAGAACAGGTTCGTAGTTTGGGGGTACTCTTAGACCCATTTCTGTCGTTGGAGGCTCAAGTAGCCGCCACGGCTCGGAGTGCCTTTTACTAGCTTCGGTTGGTTCGCCAACTATGGCCTCTCCTGGACAGGGATAGCTTGGCCACGGTGGTACAGGCATTGGTAACCTCAAGGTTGGATTACTGCAACGCGCTCTATGTGGGGCTGCCCTTGAAGCTGCTCCGGAAGCTGGAGCTAGTGCAGAATGCTGCAGCTCGGCTGTTGTCTGGAGCGGCCCCTTTCCAGCATGTAACTCCTCTGCTGAGGGAACAGCACTAGCTGCCTATTTGCAACCCGGCCAGGTTGAAGGTTCTTGTACTTGCGTACAAAGCCCTAAACAACTTGGGACCAGTATACCTGAGAGAGAGAGAGCCTTCTCTCTTACCCACCTGCCCGGTCACTGAGGTCATCCGAGGGCCTGCTCCTGGTGGTTCCACCTAGACCCATCCTCGGATTAGAATCCACCAGGGGAAGAGCCTTCAGCGTGGTGGCCCCCCTCCTGTGGAACTCCCTGCCTCTGGAGGTCAGGCAGGCTCTAACCTTGTACTCCTTTCGGCGCCTCCTGAAAACATCTTTATTCCAAGAAGCCTTTCTCTAACATGCAGCCTTGGATTACTGTTATTGCTTCTTTTAAATTTTGTTTTAACTGTTTTTATCCCGTTTTTATTTTCATTTTACCTTGTACACCACTCCGAAATTTTTCAATGGGGAGCGGTATATCAATATTCTAAATAATAAATAAATAAATAAATAACCATTTATTTTTATTTATTTTAAAAAAATATTTTCAATACTTAAACATACATCAATACAATAAAAGAAAACAACATAATACATAAATGTTGAATAACCTTAATAACATATATTCTGGCTTAATCTATTAACATAATCATACTTAACATAAAGTGCCCCCCCCCACGGGATCTTATTCCTGTTTCCAAAATCTCATTGTTTCTTCTGGAGGTGCTTTCCTACTCCCCTTAGATAAAACAAATTCTAGGAACTGTTTCCATATTCCCTCAAAATCATTCGTTTTTGTTATTTCTCGTCCCACTTTTATATTACATGTTAATTTATCATTGATAGCAATATCCCATATCTCTTTATACCAATCTTCTATATGGTAATCCCCTTGAACCTTCCAGTTCCTAGATATCATTAACTTTGCTGCTGTTAGCAAATTCGTTATCAATTCTTTTGTCTCTTTGTTACAATTTAATTCTCCATATAATGATAACGATGCCACTATAGGTGACTCTCCAATCTCCATTCCTAAAGTTTCTTTTATCTCATTAAACACCATTTCCCACAAGGATAGAAAGACCAAAGGAGTCTGATTTTATAGCATTTACACTAAGGCCCAAAAGTTCAGTTTTGGTCTCATCAGACCAGAGAATGTTCCCCCCACGTGCTTGCTGTGTCTCCCACGTGCCTTTGGGCAAAATCGAAACGGGGTTCGATATGAGGCCTTTTTCAGCCATTGCTTTCTTCTCTTATTTATTTATTTATTTATTTATTTATTGCATTTCTGTACCGCCCAATAGCTGAAGCTCTCTGGCCGGTTCACAGAAATTAAGACTAACCATCTGTCAGGGATGCTTTAGGGTGGGTTCCTGCATTGAGTGGAGGGTTGGACTCGATGGCCTTGTAGAATCATAGAATCATAGAATAGCACAGTTGGAAGGGGCCTACAAGGCCATCGAGTCCAACCCCCTGCTCAATGCAGGAATCCACCCTAAAGTATCCCTGACAGATGGTTGTCCAGCTGCCTCTTGAAGGCCTCTAGTGTGGGAGAGGCCACAACCTCACCAGGAAACTGATTCCATTGTCGTACTGCTCTAACAGTCAGGAAGTTTTTCCTGATGTCCAGCTGGAATCTGGCTTCCTTTAACTTGAGCCCGTTATTCTGTGTCCTGCCCTCTGGGAGGATCCAGAAGAGATCCTGGCCCTCCTCTTAGGTATTTTAAATACTTAAAATACCTTTTAAGTATTTGAAGAGTGCTTTCATGTCTCCCCTCAATCTTCTCTGAGGCCCCTTCCAACTCTGCTATTCTATGATTCTAAGTCCATTCAAAGTATAAAACAACAGTATAAAACCATAATATAAAATACAATATAAAAGCACAACCAGGATAAAATCAGCAGCAGGGCAGAGATACAAATTTGCAGGGCACCCACAAACAACGGAAAGGCTTTTTCTTTTACAAATGACAATAAACGCTGTTTAAAGAAGACAACAACCAGAATAAAAAAAAATCTAGTATAACTGACAGAGGGCTTAAGGGCCAGGGAAATTCTTTAGATTGTTTATTCTTTTCACAGCCATGGCTGCATACTTTTCTTTGTGAAATCAGCTTTATTTTGGAAACAACCTTGTTGATCTGACTAACTTCATTTTCGGTCCATAGTTGTGCGTAATTTGGGGTTGTAGACCTTTTCCTCCCATTTGGTAAATTCTGTGTTTGTGCACTTCTTTTCTTCTTCAAAAGAATGCATTTTTCACACGTTGTTGTCTCTGCTCCATAAATCAGGTTGCATGCTCAGAAATGTGCAAACATCAACCCCCAGTTGGCTTCCAGATCCATGAACACAGTGACTCATATAACAATCCTGCACTTTATTTATGTGTTTGTTTACAAAATTTGTATACTGTTCTATACATAATCATACTTAACATAAAGTGCCCCCCCCCCCACGGGATCTTATTCCTGTTTCCAAAATCTCATTGTTTCTTCTGGAGGTGCTTTCCTACTCCCCTTAGATAAAACAAATTCTAGGAACTGTTTCCATATTCCCTCAGAATCATTCGTTTTTGTTATTTCTCCTCCCACTTTTATATTACATGTTAATTCTGGAGAGGTGAACATAAGAAGTAAAAACAGTAAAAGATACAAAGGTTAATACACATAAAAAGTATACTTTAAAAAAAATAGAATGCCAATAAATAAGCGTGGCTGGCAGTTAAGGAAAGCTTCCTGGAATTAGAGTTGTTTTCAGTAAGTGCCAGCAGAAACGCAGTGATGGTGCCTGTCTGACCTCCAGGGGCAGGGAGTTCCAAAGAAAGGGGGCCACCACTCTGAAGGCTCTTCTCCTGGTGGACTGCAATTAGGCCAGGGGTTCATGACCTCAGCAACCAGGCAGGTTAATAAGGCTCTTTCTCAGGTATCCTGGTCCCAAGTTGTTTAGGGATTTCTGCACTAGTACCAAAACCTTGTGGTGTAAATTTGGGGAGTTTATGAAATAGTACACAATCGTAGTGATAAGCTGAGCTATGCCACAGCATTACTTCAGAACATTCCTCTTCTGCAGAAGGGCTCTGTAGTCCTTAACTTTCAAAAGCCCCCAAGGAATAGCATTCCAACTTCTACCAGATCCCCATCCTTTGCTTCACCCTCCCAAGATATTGTCCTATGTTGCACGGGGATTCACATAGAGTGCCTCTACATTAAGGGGAAATTGTGTTGCTTACCTGGAGCTTTGTGTTTCCTGCATCTTTTGTGTGATTGTTATGGGCTGCATTACATGGGCGGAGAGGGGTGACCATGTGGTTTTAATTGAATACTTTCCCTCTGTTCACTTCTATTGAGTCAGCGCCATCTAGTGCTGGAAGATCCTGCTTTCCCCCCAGCTATTACAACATTAAAAGTGGTTCTTTTCATAGCAGGATTTCCAAGGGATATCACGGGAGACGTCCCGGTCATTAACGATGTCATGTAGTGAACCTGAAAACTTCCTTGATCACGAGTGTGCGCACCTTCACAAAAACGTCACAATGTTTCTGTTTTGCGTAGGAAGCTTGATATTCCTGGTTGTTTCAAGATTCCTCCCCACTTTTCCCGCTGTTCTCTCTCATTTTGAGAGCTTTTATCTTAGGAAACGGAGATTGATTTCTGCCCATTTCTGCTGATGTCAATTATTCAGCTCCTGAATGAGTAGTTCCTGCTGAAATTCGAAGGCATGATTTGCCTTTGAAAAACCTCAACGATCCAGAATTGGCTAAAACAGCCTGTGGCATCTGGGTCATTTTGGGTAAGTCCTTCGAAGGCCGCCGGGCTTCTGCTTTGGCTGATAAATCTGTGAAGAAGCTGTTTTCCTACCAACCACAACATACCCTCATCCCTTTCTCTCCATCCACATTTGCCGCACCATAGTACACGGACCGTCTCCTCCGCAGATGTTCGTAATCTGTTCAGTGGGTGAAAATACTCATTATCTTGTTAGCTTGCTGTGGTGAAGGAAGTTCAGATTTGCATCTCCACAGATAATCGCCAAGCACACACACAAAGGTCTTCTTATCCAGCAACACTAAATGGGCTTAACACTGATCTGTTGGGGGAGGAACCGCCGCTACCGTGCCACCCACTGCCAAGGCATCGGATCATCTTTCACTCAACGTGGAGTCGAGATTGGGAGGGCCAGTTTAAGCTATGAGAGCTTTAAAAAAAGATATTATAGAGCTGGAAAAAGTGCAGGAAAGGGCAACTGAAATGATCCAGGGGATGGAGCGTCTCCCCTATGAGGGAAGGTTCCAACAGCTGGGATTGTTTAACTTGGAGAAATGGAGGTTGTTGCCTGAAGAGACCAGCCCAATCGGGTAAGTCATAGAATCATAGAACAGCAGAGTTGGAAGGGGCCTACAAGGCCATCGAGTCCAACCCCCTGCTCAATGCAGGAATCCGCCCTAAAGCATCCCCGACAGATGCTTGTCCAGCTGCCTCTTGAAGGCCTCTAGTGTGGGAAAGCCCACAACCTCCCTAGGTAACTGATTCCATTGTCGCACTGCTCTAACAGTCAGGACGTTTTTCCTGATGTCCAGCTGGAATCTGGCTTCCTTTAACTTGAGTCCATTATTCTGTGTCCTGCACTCTGGGAGGATCGAGAAGAGATCCTGGCCCTCCTCTGTGTGACAAAAACTTGTGATAAAAGTCCTTTTATCACAAGTTTTCTTAACGGCCAGTTGCATGGCTAATTTAATGGGATAGTGGTCACTTTCCGGCCGATCTTCCACTGAGAATCTTTTGACATTAGGGAGTAGAATAGGGGAGATTAAGAAGAAATATACTACTCTACCCCACCCCTCTTAATGAGAGGTAAATATAGTGTCCACTAGACACATCCACTGAACCGCCATTCAGGATTAACAGGAAATATTTCTATGCTAGCATCATGAATTTTTTGCCATTCTTATTTATTTTCTTATCTTGGGAATGCCCGTCCAAAAGGAAATAATCATCAAGAGGAACTCATAGCTGTTTTAGCAACTCCCCATTGGTTTGTCCCAAACGAGCATTAAAATCAACTCCCATAATAACATGAACGTTTCCGGACTGCGAATTGATCCCTCCTAATACAGTCTCCAAAGATCATAGAATCATAGAATCATAGAATAGCAGAGTTGGAAGGGACCTACAAGGCCATCGGGTCCAACCCCCTGCTCAATGCAGGAATCCACCCTAAAGCATCCCTGACAGATGGTTGTCCAGCTGCCTCTTGAAGGCCTCTAGTGTGGGAGAGCCCACAACCTCCCTAGGAAACTGATTCCATTGTCGTACTGCTCTAATACTCAGGAAGTTTTTCCTGAGGTCCAGCCGGAATCTGGCTTCCTGTCACTTGAGCCCGTTATTCCGTGTCCTGCACTCTGGGAGGATCGAGAAGAGATCCTGGCCCTCCTCTGTGGGACAACCTTTTAAGTATTTGAAGAGTGCTCTCATGTCTCCCCTCCATCTTCTCTTCTCCAGGCTAAACATGCCCAGTTCTTTCAGTCTCTCTTCATAGAGCTTTGTTTAAGCTTCATGCCAATGTAAGGGACATAACAGAGTTTTCTGGGGGGGACGTAGACATGAATGCAAAATAGGGAGATGCCATTTTTAAAGGTTATCTGCAGTGTTAGGATACCATCGTCGGGCTGAGTGCCCACCATCTGCGAGACATTCTCCAATTCCACGGAGACGAGGATTGCCAAACCACCACTTTATTGTCCCATTTTATGGTGCCTCATTGCAGCAGTGGTGAAAGCTCTATAACCCTGAAGGTACAACTTGCAGGAGCCCTACCCTCTTTTGTATCTGGTCACGCTAGGCAGAGCTCCTGCAGCTTTAGCTGCTGTGATGAAGAGGGAATTTCACCAGGTGCTGCATGCATAGAATTGACACCTGCTGAAATCCCCTTTTCTATACCACTGTTAAAGATACAGGAGCCCCGTCTTCCTTTTCATAGGGTCATCCTACTAGAACCCAATGGAGTCATCCCATGAAACTGAGTGGTGGGAAATTCAGGACAAATAAAAGGAAGTGCTTCTTCACACAGCACATAGTTAAATTATGGAATTCATTACCAGAAGATGTCGTGATGGCCACCAATTTGAATGGCTTTAAAAGGAAGTTGGATAAATTCCTGGAGGAGAAGACCATCAATGGCTACTAGCCCTGGCCCTCCTCTGTGTGACAACCTTTGAAGTATTTGAAGAGTGCTATCATGTCTCCCCTCAATCTTCTCTTCTCCAGGCTAAACATGCCCAGTTCTTTCAGTCTCTCCTCATAGGGCTTTGTTTCCACACCCCTGATCATCCTCATTGCCCTCCTCTGAACCCCGTCCAACTTGTCTGCATCCTTCTTGAAGTGTGGAGCCCAGAACTGGACACAGTACTCAAGATGAGGCCTAACCAGGGCCAAACAGAGGGGAACCAGGACCTCACGCGATTTGGAAGCTATACTTCTATGAATGCAGCCCAAAATAGCATTTGCCTTTTTTGCAGCCACATCACACTGTTGGCTCATATTCAGCTTGTGATCTACAACAATTCCAAGATCCTTCTCGTTTGTAGTCATCATGTCAACTGATACCTTCTTTCCCATAAATTTGTCCATTCCCTTTTCAGAGCCATCTAAGTTCTCGTGAATTCCATAGTCAGACTATGCACTGTGAAGAATTTGTGAGTCCCTTAGTTAAATCTCAGAGGCTCTGGTGGCACCTTGAACACAGTTATTCTGGCATACATTTTTGCGGACTATATAACCCACTTCATCGGATATCTTCTGCAGAAGCTGATGCCAATAGAAGTATCCTAGTCTTCAAGGAGCCACAAGACCTTGTTGTTTTTCTGCAACAGACTAAAATGGCTTCCCTGTGGAAATAGTTAAATTGTGCACTGCGGTTTGCTCAGAGGACTAAAATGCATGTTATGAGGGCAAGCTTCCTCTTTAAAAAGGAACTCTGACAAGTGAAGCAATTCCCCCTTTAGCAATAGGGAGCCAAAAGGCGCAGGAAATTGGATTATCTTGGTGCGAAGCGTTTCCTTCACACCTTTCGATACAGGATGTCAGTCTTGAGGGCTGAGCCATCAAGTGGAAATGGGCAAAGTTCCTCTGCTATTATGAAAATACTTGACAATACTCAAATCGCATGTGAACAGAGTTTGAAAAGGGTGTGAGACATCCATCACACGGGACTAGGCTACGTGCTCTACTGCACTGTGTTCTGTCTGGGAGCATCATAGAGTCATAGAACAGTAGAGTTGGAAGGGGCCTACAGAGCCATAATGTCCTGCCCCCTGTTCAGTGCAGGAATCTACCTTGAAGTAGGGTGACCAACTGTCAGGATTTCCCCGGATTTGTCCTGGTTTTTGTTCTTTCCATGGTGTCAGGGGGGATTTTCTATAATTTTCAATAATGTCCTGGAATGACACACCTTCCCCTTTAAGGCTGCCATTAGCATGGCAGGAGGGAATGACATGCTTTCTTGAGGCACATCATTCCCCCACCCCGAGCTCCAATTGAGGTCTTAAAGGGGAAAGTGGGTCATTCGTGGACATTATAGAAAAGGCCCCAATTGGAGTGGATGGTGGTGGTGCAGAATGAAATCCTTTCCCCTCCTCCACTCCAATTGGGTTCTTTAAGGTGGCGGGGGAATAACGTACTTCTGCAGGACTCAGAAAGCTGCTTCCCCCCCCACACACACTAGGTGTCCTCTTTTTTGGTTTCCCAAATATGGTCACCCTACTTGAAGCCTCCCTGACCGATGGCTGTCCAGCTGCCTCTTGAAGGCCTCTAGTGTGGGAGAGCCCACCACCTCCCTAGGTCATGGGTTCCATTGTCATACTGCTCTGTCAGGAAGTTCACACTGCCTTTTGCCAATGTTGTTGTCTTTTCTGTAGCCCCTAAACTAAGAGGACTTGTGGTAGGGTCCTGGTTTGGCTCCCTGCCTGGTGAGTAAAACCTTTATTGCTGGTGGTAACTTTTCTTGCATTTGCCTCCCTCCTTCGCTCTGCCTTTGTCATCCAGCAGCGGGGGATGATACAGCTTCTGGCGAGGCATGGAATGAGCTGACCTAGGAGGTCTTTACCGTCTCTAACTTTTTATGATTCTAATTTTAACCTGGGATTATTGCACACTTATTCCCCATTATTAAACAATGTGGCAGAAATTGGTTTTACAATTATAATAATAACTTAGATTTATTAAGCACCTCTCCTTTCCTCCCCAAGGGTTTCTTTTCCTGCCCTTCTTAAGATTTTTTTTTCTCCTTTTGTTGGTTTTTGGCCAACATTGACAGGCAGATTTCAGATACTTATTCTGCTATGACTACAGTCCAACCATTACAGGGCAGGGAGCAGCCAATCGTTGAAGCAGCTGTTCGAAGCAGGAGGTCAAACCAAACGAGCACATCCACGTATTTAATTCGCACATCTGGCCGGGCGTCGGCACCCAGCATCCTGAGGGAACTGCCGGGCTCCCACTGACATCTTCCCTGGGTCCCCATAAAAACACACACGCCATGGAACAGGACTGTGTGGAGGAACCCTAAAGGGCAGGTTCCCTTGGTTCGCTGAGTGGCGGTCAAAGACTCTCAAGACACCATTTCTCTCATCTTGGAAAAGTTTTATTACGAGCAGCCTGCAGTGCTGCAAGGTGGCAACCCCTAGAGGATCTGAAGGACTGCCCACTAGTTGCAGGCAAAGCTAGGGTGACCATATGACCGGATTTGCCTGGATTTTTCCGGAGTTTTGATGACAAATCCGGGAGGGGAAGGGGAAATCCGGATTTTTCCAAAGAGCAGCTCTAATGGGAATTAACAAAAATGCTTATAACGCCATCATTTTTTTAAGATAAAGACATGAAACTTGGCACGATGGTAGCTCTTAGGAAGGGCTTTAGTCATACCAACATTGAAACAGATCTGTTCATCCATTGATTTTTTAGGATTTTTTTAAAAAATTGAGGATTTTTTAAAAAATGTTATTTTTAAAGATAAAGAGATGAAACTTGGCACCATGATTGCTCTTAACAAGGACTTTAGCTATGCCAAGTTTGAAACAGATCTGTCCATCCATTGAGTTTTAGGATTTTTAAAAAAAAGTTTGAGGTTTTAAAATTATTTTTTAAAAATAATTTTAACATGGATCTTAGGGTCCAGGCAGGTACATACAGGAGTAGGCGTTCCTTCAGATAGCCTGGCCCGAAGCCATTCAGGGCTTTAAATTTTAATACCAATACTTTGAATCAGTCCCTCCCCACCTTCTCTGCAATTTATGCACAGGTCTAGGAAGTCGGAAGGAATCTCCCCAAATAGAATAGGTCAAAAATACTCGGCTCCTATGAAGTTGACAGAAGTTTTGGCATTGACTGGAGCAGGAGCCTCATTTAAATTCCAGGTCGATACTTGGAGCGGCATTCAGCCCTAACTATACATCAACCATTAAGGAACATTAGCGTTTCTTAATAATCCTCCAGCAAGCCGGACTGCGAGGGAAGGCATGAAATACATGCTTCATGTACACCTCACTCTGCCTGCATGATATACTGTGTGAACAGAAGCAGAGTTAAGAGTCTCATTGTTTTGTCATTGCTCAGTAGTGACATCTTTGCTCCTTCCAAGGATCTGGAGGCAAGCAGAAGCAACTTTGAAATGGATGGGAGGGGAGATATCCAAGCGTCGTCGTCTTCTTCTTCTTCTTCTTCTTCTTCTTCTTCTTCTTTTTCTTCCTCCTCCTCCTCCTCCTCCTCCTCTTCTTCCTCCTCTTCTTCTTCTTCTTCTTCTTCTTCTTCTTCTTCTTCTTCTTCTTCTTCTTCTTCTTCTTCTTTTCCTCCCCCTCCCCCTCCCCTCCCCCTCCCCCTTCCATCTTTCAGGGCAGTCTCTCTTTCTGACTGCTTGCCTGGGGCCAGCATGACTTAAAAGGCTCTTTTAATTCTCTGGATTAACCTTATCCTGCATGTGTAACATTATTTCCCCCCTTTTAGGTATATTTACCCAACTAATCCTGAATAAGAGTTTTGTGCAAACTCAAACATTTGCTTAATTTGGGCATGAGTTCGACGAACGAAGGGGGTTTCCTCACTCTCTGACTATTCCATGAAGGCACTACTGCACAGAGTTTCTTGCTCTACATCTCTACATCCTCCTCTCTCTCTCTCTCTCTTTGTGTGTGTGAGTGAGTGTGTGTGTGTGTGAGAGAGAGATATTTCTTCAGTGTTTGGTCCTTCAGAACATAGGCGTGCGCAAGGGGCGTGCCAGGTGTGCCCAGGCACACCCTAATGTCTCAAGCAATAAGTGCAGAATTTAGGGGGCCACAGTGTGGTTCCATAGGGAGATCCAGACACAGTGGGAACTGTTCTCTAGCTGCTCCACCACCGTCCCGAAAAACCACTGCTCCCGACACAGCACCGTTGCTAGCGGCAGCAGGAATTAAACGAAAACTCTCTGCTGGGAGCCGTACTTCAAAGAGGCCAGGAGGAAGGGCCTCGGAGGCTAATATTGCCTCCTCTGCCCAGTGTCGCCACAAAGCCCCACCAATACCGAGGCTTGAGGCGTGTCTCCTCATTCCCAACACCTGCAATGGCCCGCCTGTGGTCAGGCAAACTGAACGCGCAGTAGGGCATCAGGGTCTACAATGTTCTATAAAGAAATGAATAAAAATAATGTCCTTTATGAGTGAGTGTTCAATAAATGTTTGCCTTTGAAAAAATTACCTAGGGAGGCTGTGGCTCTTCTAGATCCTCCCAAAGTGTAGGACATGGAATAATGGGCTCAAGTGACAGGAAGCCAGATTCCGGCTGGAAATCAGGAAAAAATTCCTGATGGTTAGAGCAGTATGACAGTGGAACCAATGACCTAAGGAGGTGGTGGGCTCTCCCACACTGGAGGCCTTCAAGAGGCAGCTGGACAGCCATCTGTCAGGGATGCTTTAAGGTGGATTCCTGCAATGAGCAGGGGTTGGACTCGATGGCCTTGTAGGCCCCTTCCAACACTGCTATTCTCTGATTCTATAAAATTCCCTATAACATTTTCAAACCATTTTCAAAGCGTTTCATCCTGCTTCGTGTAGGGAGACACACCACACTTCAAAAAGGATGCAGACAAGCTGGAGGGGGTTCAGAGGAGGGCAACCAGGATGATCAGGGGTCTGGAAACAAAGCCCTGTGAAGAGAGACTGAAAGAACTGGGCATGTTTAGCCTGGAGAAGAGAAGATTGAGGGGAGTCATGATAGCACTCTTCAAAGACTTGAAAGGTTTGTCACTCAGAGGAGGGCCAGGATCTCTTCTCGATCCTCCCAGAGTGCAGGACAAGGAATAATGGGCTCAAGTGACAGGAAGCCAGATTCCGGCTGGACATCAGGAAAAACTTCCTGATGGTTAGAGCAGTATGACAGTGGAACCAATGACCTAAGGAGGTGGTGGGCTCTCCCACACTAGAGGCCTTCAAGAGGCAGCTGGACAGCCATCTGTCAGGTATGCTTTAAGGTGGATTCCTGCAATGAGTAGGGGTTGGACTCGGTGGCCTTGTAGGCCCCTTCCAACTCTACTATTCTATGATTCTATGAAGCACACCCTAATTAAATGTGCTGCACACGCCTTTGCTTCA
This sequence comes from Elgaria multicarinata webbii, assembly GCF_023053635.1. Lineage (NCBI taxonomy): Eukaryota > Metazoa > Chordata > Lepidosauria > Squamata > Anguidae > Elgaria > Elgaria multicarinata. Next base: position 10,586,998 of record NC_086189.1, read on the forward strand.
GAACCAGAAGTCAGGTGCTCTCTTTTGCTTCTCAGCCTCCACATTCTTCCAGAGCAGGCTGACAGCGCATTGCAACTCAGCAAGGCTTGCTAGGTGGGAGGAACTGCAGAGCTGACGTGGCAGAGAGGAGTAGAGAGGGCTGAAACCTCATCTCTCTCCCTACCCTGGCTCCTGCCAGATGTTTAGCTCCTGAAACGGGCAACAAGTGAACATCTGGAGGGTTGGAAGGCATTGCCACTTGTCATAAAGGAGCCTGTGAGCCTCCTGCGATTGATGGGGAGGGAGGCATCCCTGGGGCGTGTGTGTGTGTGTGTGATATGCTGATCAGATAGGAAGTATGAAAAGAATGTTAGCTGCTGTGGTAGAACTTCATCCCCCGAGGATGAGATTGCGCTTCCTGAGAGGGCTAAGTTTGGAGCGCAGGGCTTTCTCTCTCCCTCTCCCCCGCCCTCCTTCTCTCGTTCTCTTCATTGACTGCACAGGGAGCTTCGTTTCCCACAATTCCCTTCATATGGAGAAATGCCGCCTCTCCTTTGCCATCACGTCCCCTACGGCTCCTGTGTTTGGCTAGCTGGAAGTAAAGCTGCCTGCATTTCATATGTGAAAAATAGGGACGCACTTGTATTCCTCCCATTTCTGAACCAAGGATTGCTGCCCCCCCCTCCCCTGAATTATTAGTCATTGCTGAGTACAGCATTGAAATGAATACGGCATTGCCTGCTGTATTCATTTAGCCGGCATTCATTTAATCTGCAGTAAGCTGCCTTCCACCAAATTTGAAAGTCAATATAGTGTTTCTTCTTCTGGCTAATGATGGAGCAGACACACCACAATTGCCCTACAATAGAACCATGGAATCAAAGAGTTGGAATGGACCTTAGCGATCATCTAGTCTAACCCCCCTGCTCCATGAAGGATGCAAGTACAGCATCCACGACAGATAGCTATCCAGCCTCTGCATAAATGCCTCTTGCAATGGATAACCCATTACCTTCTGAGGCAGCTGCCCCATGACCTAGTGCCCTCACTGTTCCCCTTTGCGGAAATCTGCCTCTCTGCAATATCATAGAATCATAGAATAGTAGAGTTGGAAGGGGCCTACAAGGCCATTGAGTCCAACCTCCTGCTCAATGCAGGAATCCACCCTAAAGCGTCCCTGACAGATGGCTGCCCAGCTGCCTCTTGAAGGCCTCTGGTGTGGGAGAGCCCACCACCTCCCTAGGTCATTGGTTCCATTGTGTTCTGATGTAGATCAGAGCCCCAGAAGAACTTGATCTAGACGTTGACCCAACCCTTTGACTTCTCACAGTTGTAAACGGGATCTCACATTTGTAACACTCCAATTCTCATGTTAAGGACTGCTGTATGAGCCCCCTCGATTAACTGGCCTGGTAGAATCATAGAATAGTAGAGTTGGAAGGGGCCTACAAGGCCATTGAGTCCAACCCCCTGCTCAATGGAGGAATCCACCTCAAAGCATCCTTGACAGATGGCCTCTTGAAGGCCTCTAGTGTGGGAGAGCCCACCACCTCTGTAGGCAATGGGTTCCATTGTCATACTGCTCTAACAGTCAGGTTTTTTTTCCTGATGTCCAGCCAGAATCTGGCTTCTTGTCACTTGAGCCCATTATTCCATATCTTTACCCTAAGGTGCTTCATAGAATCATGGAATCATAGTAGGATTGGAAGGGGCCTATAAGGCCACTGAGTCCAACTCCCTGCTCCATTTAGGAATCCACCTTAAAGCATCCCTGACAAATGGCTGTCCAGCTGCCTCCTGAAGGCCTCTAGTGTGGGTGAGTCCACGACCTCCTTAGGTCATCGGTTCCATTGCTGTACTGCTCTAACAGTCCATCCCTAGATTGTAGTCTTGCTCTCTGGAGCATCAGATTCGGTTGCATTCCTCCAGCGGGTGGTGGCATAAACCTCTGGTCCTACCATTAGGCAGAGTGAGGCAATGGCTAACAGATTCTGGGGGGGGTAGCAATGTCATTCCTCCTGCCATTTCTTCTGAGCTTCCTGGGTTGCTCCCTTCTCTTGGAGGAAAAAGCTGTGTGTGCAACCCAGCCGTCCTGCACCCCCTAAGCTACTTGGCTGCCTTCAAGTGTAGTAGTGCAGGGATGGCAGAAGGTAGATGTCCAGAAGTTTTGGACCAATTACTAGAGGGGTCAGGAATGCTGGGGGTTGAAGTCCAAAGCATATTTCTGCCCATCCCTGGATTAGATCAAGGGTCCATCTAGTCCAGCACTCTGTTCCCAGAGTGGCCAACCAGGGACCCACAAGCAACAGCACCTTCCCACCCATGTTCCCCAGCAGCTGGTGCATACAGGCTCACTGCCTCTGATACTGGAGGTAGCATATCAGGACCAGTAGCCATTGATAGCCTTCTCCTCAATTAATTTATCCAACCCCCCTTTTAAAGCCATCCAAATTGGTGGACATCACTACTTCTTGTGGTAGTGAATTCCATAGTTTAACCATGTGCTGTGTGGAGAAGTCCTTCCTTTCACCTGAATTGACCACTCATCAGATTTATGGGATGAGCCCGGGTTCTACTATTATGGGAGAGGGAGAAAAATGTCTCCGTATCCACATTCTTCAAATAATAATAATAATAATAATAATAATAATAATAATAATAATAACCTGCAAAATGGTGTATTCCTCTATCAGGTCTCCTTCTTAGCCACCATTTTTCCAAGCTAAACAATCCCAGCTGTTGTAACCTTCCCTCGTAAGGGAGATATTCCAGCCCCTTGATCATTTTAGTTGCCCATTTCCTGCACTTTTCTACAATATCTACAATATCTTTTTTTTAGGTGTGCTGTCCAAAGCTGTACACAGTATTCCAAGTGTAGTCGCACCGTAAATTTGTGTAATGTCAGTATGATACCGGCAGCTTTATTCTCAATTCGTTTTCTTATAATGCCTGACATGGAGTTTGCCTTCTTAACAGCCGCTGCACGCTGGGTGGACATTTTCATTGAGCTGTCCACCGCAACCCCGAGATCCCTTTCTTGTTCAGTCACCGCCAGCTCAGATCAATGCCCATATACACCACTCTGTGCACCTTTGTGTGATAAACAAATGGCTTTAAAGCCTTATTACGCCTGTCTTGCCCTGATGCACCTGGGAAAGGTTGATTCCTTTAAGCACCACTGTGGTGTTTCTAAATCAGGCGCTCTTTTGATACATCTTCCCTGCTAGCTCTTGCAGGAGGATTAACGGCCTGACAGGTGTGAACTTTTAAAAGCACATTGTATTTGAGTTAGGGGTCATCAATGGAAAGGTTGTGATATATAAATATATTATGGTTGTGGAGACCGTGAGGACCCTGAAACACAAACTGTTTCCCCAGTCTGCTTCGAACTTTGCACACCTAGCAGCCACAGAGTGAAGACTTGGCCTAAGCAGCTGCAGATGTCTCTTAAGGAAGGAATATAGCCTTTAGATTAGAATCATAAATAGTAGAGTTGGAAGGGGCCTACAAAGCCATCGAGTCCAACCCCCTGCTCAATGCAGGAATCCACCCTAAAGCATCCCTGACAGATGGTTGTCCAGCTGCCTCTTGAAGGCCTCTAGTGTGGGAGAGCCCACAACCTATCTAGGTCACTGATTCCATTGTTGTACTGCTCTAACAGTCAGGAAGTTTTTCCTGATGTCCAGCTGGAATCTGGCTTCCTGTAACGTGATAATCCCGTTATTCCGTGTCCTGTTCTCTGGGAGGATCGAGAAGAGATCCTGGCCCTCCTCTGTGTGACAGTCTTTTAAGTATTTGAAGAGTGCTCTCATGTCTCCCCTCAATCTTCTCTTCTCCAGGCTAAATATGCCCAGTTCTTTCAGTCTCTCTTCATAGGGCTTTGATTCCAGACCCCTGATCATCCTCGTTGCCCTCCTCTGAACACGCTCCAGCTTGTCTGCGTCCTTCTTGAATTGTGGAGCCCAGAGGAAAGGAAAGAACCTCTCGTGCAAGCACTGAGTCATTTCTGACTCTTGGAGGGACGCCAGCTTTTGCTGACATTTTCTTGGCAGGCCTTATAGCGGGGTGGTTTGCCGTTGCCTTCCCCGGCCGTGATTACCTTTCCCCCAGCTAACTGGGCACTCATTTTACTAACCTTGGGAGGATGGAAGGCTGAGTCGACCCGAGCCGGCTGCCTGAAACCAGCTTCCGCTGGGATCGAACTCAGGCCGTGGGGAGAGTTTCAGCTGCAGAAACTGCTGCTTTACCCCTCTGCGCCACAATACTCTACATGAGGCCTAACCAACAAGTTGAGAGCAAGAGAACTTCGCTCTGGCAACTGTGAGCCCCTCATTAAGGCATAAATCGCGGCTGTGATGCCTTAACTTCGCATAATAGACACGGACAAGGTGTTGCCGTGGGAACCATACATTTCCCTGAATGTCTTTTCTTCTGACGTTCCCGGTGGACACGCCAGGGAGAAGCTAGTTCCTTTGCCTACTAGTAGTTTAAGGCACAGGGGAGACAGTTTAGTAGAATAAACAGAAGTGGGAGGAGACCAAGGGAGAAGCAAAAGAACAAACATTAGATGGGGCACTTGGATGGCTTCTTAGAATGTCTGTCTTCTGTTGCAGCTTTTTTGACACTTGAGCACCACAGGGATAAGAACTTTGAGTTGGGGATGCTTTTATCTGTAGAGTCACAATGCCAGGAGCAGAACCCTGTGATGTGTAGTTTGACAGTCCATGGATGGAGTCTGCTCAGTTTAGTTCGCCCATGCACTTTTCTCCTGGAGGAGAAGGCTTACGTGTTCGTCTGGAGGAGGAGGAGGCAATCGATGGCTTTGTCCTGATAGCTATGTGCTCCCTCCATTATCAGTGGCAGTAAGCCTGTATACACTAGTTGCTGGGGAACATGGGTGGGGGGGGTGCTGTTGCACCCGTGTCCTGCTTGTGGGTCCCTGGCCGACAGCTAGTTGGCCACTGTGGGAACAGAGTGCTGGAATAGATGGACCCTTGGTCTGATCCAGAAGGACCACTCTTATATTCTTATGTTCTCCTGGTCTTCTGACACTGCTGAGAACAGTCTTCCCCAACCTGCTGCTGTGCAGATGTGTTGGAACTAATATAGCTTGGTCAATATGAGACTGGGACACTTTGGGGAGGGACAGTATCTCAGTGGTAGAGCACCAGCGTTGCGTGGAGGAAGACTAGGGTCCATCCCCTGGCATCAACGAGCAAGTGATGAGAAAGACCCTTTGTGCCTGGGATCCGGAAGAGCCACTGACCTTGTAATAGGTGGCCTCCTCTCTCCCCAGCTATCCTTCCCACAAGGCAGGGAGTTGGATGATCACCTGGGAACCTCCCAACATTGTAATTCCTTGTGTGTTGGGGCTTGGTGGCTAGCAAACTGACAACCAACACATTTGGTCCATGAGTAGCTGCAACGGTGGCCAGCCTTGAATCATTTCTGACCCCATGGAAGTGTCCAAGGAGCAGTTAAGACTTGCTTATACTCTTTAATTCCAGTTTTGCATCCCTGTACTTTCCATAATATGGGACTTCACTACTATCGGGACACACTGCTGCAGTTGTTTCAGCTGAGGACAGAATAGGGGAATGAGGGCTGCAGTGACTTTGCAGAGAGTTGACATCAGAGTTTGCATGTGTCACTTGTGCCGTAGCAGAGCCGGTTTGCAAAGCACCACATCTGACTGGACAATAGAGCTATGTTGTGGCAGAGGCATCACATCTGGCACATCTGGTCAGACAATAGAGTTACGTTGTAGCAGAGGCATTTTTGCAAGCACCACATCTGGCTGGACAAATAGAGTTGTGTTGTAACAGAGGCATTTTGCAAGCACCACATTTGGCTGGACAGTAGAGTTCTGTTGTAGCAGAGGCACCACATCTGGCCAGACAATAGAACTATGTTGTAGCAAAGCTGTTTTGCAAGCACCACATCTGGCTGGACAATAGAGTTATGTTGCAGCAGAGGCACCACATCTGGCTGGGCAATAGAGCTATGTTGCAGCAGAGGTGTCACATCTGGCACATCAGGCTGGAAAATAGTGCTATGTTGTAGCAGGGGGCATTTTGCAAGCATCACATCTGGCTGGACAATAGAGCTGTGTTGTAGCAGAGGCGTTTTGCAAGCACCACATCTGGCTGGACAATAGAGCTATGTTGTATCAGAGGTGTCACATCTGGCTGGAAAATAGTGCTATGTTGTAGCAGGGGCATTTTGCAAGCATCACATCTGGCTGGACAATAGAGCTGTGTTGTAGCAGAGGTGTCACATCTGTCTGGAAAATAGTGCTATGTTATAGCAGGGGCATTTTGCAAGCATCACATCTGGCTGGACAATAGAGCTGTGTTGTAGCAGAGGTGTCACATCTGGCTGGAAAATAGTGCTATGTTGTAGCAGGGGCATTTTGCAAGCATCACATCTGGCTGGACAATAGAGCTATGTTGTATCAGAGGTGTCACATCTGGCTGGAAAATAGTGCTATGTTGTAGCAGGGGCATTTTGCAAGCATCACATCTGGCTGGGCAATAGAGCTGTGTTGTAGCAGAGGTGTCACATCTGGCACATCTGGCTGGAAAATAGAGCTATGGTGTAGCAGGGGCATTTTGCAAGCATCACATCTGGCTGGACAATAGAGCTGTGTTGTAGCAGAGGCACCACATCTGGCTGGACAATAGAGTTGTGTTGTAGCAGAGGCATTTCGCAAGCACCACACATGGTGGGACAGTAGAGTTGTGTCATAGCTGAGGCGTTTTGCAAGTACCACATCTGGCAGGACTGTAGAGCCGTGTCGTAGCAGAGGTGTTCTGCAAGTACCACATCTGGTGGGAAAGCAGAGCTGTGTCGCAGCACAGGTGTTTTGCAAGCACCACATCTGGCAGGACTGTAGAGCTGTGCTCTCCCAGTTGACGGCTGCCTCTTCATGTTCCTGTTCCGGCTTCTGTGTGTGCCATCGCTCCCTGTGCTTTTCGTGTGTGCTCTCAGATCAGATGCTATTAAGGAGGAAGGGCCCAGGTTACGCCGTCTGGAGCATCCCTTGGCTCCGAAGTGAGCGCAGCCTTTGTACACCCCTTCTCCAGTGTGATTAGTATTCTGCTGCTCGGATGAAAAAGGTTACCAAGACGGAGCCCGCGGCATTCTGCCAGAGATGATTGACTGCATCATTTTCAGCACCTCGCAGTTACAAACCTGATAAGTTTATATTACAGCGCTGGTAACCCTCCCGCCCACTGAGGGGCTAATTTTTTATTTTTTAAATTAAGCGGGTGTGAGAAACGTTAAGTCTGCATGAGAGACCTGGATAAGGGTTCTTAATCACAGCTGCGTTGAGGTTGCTGAGAAAAGACACTTTGCACATGCTCAAAGGCATTCTCCGATACTGAACTTGCTCGGGGAGGGGGCTTTTCATTGGAAGCAGCGTCCCTAATCCACTAATCTATCACTCACTGAAGTTTGTAAAATCATCATAGAATAGCAGAGTTGGAAGGGGCCTACAAGGCCATCGAGTCCAACCCCCTGCTCAATGCAGGAATCCACCCTAAAGCATCCCTGACAGATGGCTGTCCAGCTGCGCTCCAGACAAAAAAGTCGGGGTGAATCTCCAACTTTTTTGCTTTGGAGCTTTGGGGAAAAGCTCCAGAATGACTGTGGAGCGGCTTCTGCGTCATATAACTGTCCCCTCGTTCCTGTGCACCCACCCCGGGGCTTTCGTCATGTATAGGCAGCCCACAGAAACAGAATGCATTCCCCCCCCAATCCGACTTAATGACCAGTAAAGGCAGAATAAGCTATGCTACTCCACTGAGCCCATATCCAGTATATATAATGTGTTGTCATTGTGAACCCAGGAGTTGAATAAGAGTAGTTACCGTTTTGAAAGAGGCTGTAAAACCAGGGTTCTGCATTCATTTCTCTGTCTCGCTCAGTGACTCTCCAGAAATGAGCTCGGTTTACAAGCTGATGTCTTCAGCATTTCTGGCTCTTCGGAGGGAGGCCAGACCCCCCCCCCCCCCGCCCCCAGCGAAATCCTCCAAGCTCACATTTCCTTGCCAGGAAAGAAATATTTCACCGTTCCATACCCGCTGTACTTCCAGAAGAAGAGCGGACGGGGCTAACACTTTGCTTGCGTGGCCGCGGCACATTGGACATCTGTGAAACTGAAACCCTGGTCTTCCCTGCCCAACTTCCGTGGCATCCCACGAGGTCGAACCACCTGCCTTTTAAGTCTTCATCATTTCAGCCGAAAGCCCTATAAATGTCAGGTGGCTTTTATTGTAGTGTTGTTGTATATGACTTCGCGTGCAGGGCGTGCGCGCGCACTTTTCCTTTTGCAACAAGGAAAACCTGTTCTCTACGTGCCTCTAATTAGACTCACATTTGACCCTCGTCTCTAAAGTCAGAACGCCGAAACCGGTTAAGCCACGGTGGGTGTTTTTGAAGTCCCGCAGCCCAATTTCCCCATTGTCACTTTTCGGAACAGAGCGTCGTTGGACAAAGGGCTGGATAATAATATGATTAACATTTGTAGCGGTGCGAGCTGGGAGAAAAGGTAATTAAATCTCACGCTTCGTGGCTTCTGCTAATCGCTGTCATGGGTCATGCTCCTCTCCTCCTCTCACCCAAATTAATGATTCGACGTTGGCACATTATGGGATGGCAAAGGATGGTGGGGGCGGGGGGCAGTTGCTTCCTTAAGCAGGGAATTTAGGAGCACAGGATGCCGCCTTATTCCGGATGAGACTATTTGTCCATCTACGCCAGTGTTGTACTTTATTTATTTATTTTTATTTATTTATTTGCATATAAAATTTGTAGTTAAACAAGAGCATCTCCAGCACAGTGAACTGCAATCTCAGTAATAAATCTTGCCCGAATTTTCATTGCTGCCAGGGCAAAAAGAGATACTTTGTGCGTTACCCTAGAGTCAGTGTCAGGCAGGAGATCGAAATTCTTTTCTGAAGTGGTATTGAAGTGTAGTTGATACAGAATAGATTCCAAAAATTTGGTTCTTGGTTCAGAGTATAAAGAACAGAAGAGCAAACAATGAGGCAGATCCTCAATTTCTGGGGCCCCACAAATACACAGACGGAGGGCCAAAGGGGTGCGCTGATATCTGCCATCCATCACAGCTGTAGGCATAGTTTGTAAAGGAGGGCTGTAAATGCTTACCTAAGCTTTGGGGATGTAAGCTTTACCAGGTCAACAGCCCTATGGTGGTCAAATTTATAAAGCCTGTACCATTTTGAAAATTTGGAATTGTTAATAGCTTGTCTGTCCAGCCGAGTATGTAGTACTTTTATATTGTTGTTTCTTCATAGTACCCAGTTAGCTGGGGGAAAGGTAATAATGGCCGGGGAAGGCAACGGCAAACCACCCCGCTATAAGGCCTGCCAAGAAAACATCAGCGAAAGCTGGCGTCCCTCCAAGAGTCAGTAATGACTCAGTGCTTGCACGAGAGGTTCCTTTCCTGTCCTTTCATAGTGTATGTATTCTGTATGCGAATGGCCTAAGCATTAATAAATTACTACTACTAATTAATTACTACTACTACTACTATTTATTTATTGCATTGATATACCACCCCATAGCTGAAGCTCTCTGGGCAGTTCACATAAGAAAAAACATTTAAAAGCAATATACAAAATTTAAAAACCACAAAAACATGCAAAATGCGCATACGATTTAAACCACTGTAACAACTTTCGAAACAATGAGCCAAAAAATCAGAGAGCCAGGCTGATTACGTATTGCTCAATGCCTGGGAGAAGAGAATAGCCTTGACCTGGCGCTGAAAGGATGACAATGTTGGTGCCAGGCGGGCCTCGTCAGGGAGATCGTTCCATAATTGGGGGGCCACCCCAGAGAAGGCCCTCTCTCTTGTTGCTGTCCTCTGAGCTTCCCTCGGAGTAGGCACTCGGAGGAGGACCTTAGATGTTGAGCACAGTGTGCGGGTAGGTTCGTGTCGGGAAAGGCGTTCCGTCAGGTATGGTGGTCCCAAGCCGTGTAAGGCTTTGTAGGTTAAAAACAGCACCTTGAATTGGGCTCGGAAACATACAGGCAGCTAATGCAAGCGGGCCAGAGTGGGTCTTATATGCTCAAACCTTCTAGTCCCGGTTATCAATCTGGCCACTGCATTTTGCACAAGCTGCAGCTTCCAAACCATCTTCAAAGGCTGACCCACGTAGAGGGCGTTCTAACTCTTTCCCATGACCTCCTAACTGATTCTAACTGGAGATGCCAGGAGTTGAGCCTTGGTCCTTGAGGTGGACAAAGAGGTGTTCTCCCTTAGTTGTGGCCAGCAACTATTATTACTGGCCAATACTGGGTGGAATGGGGTGACCATCTCCAGCCAGGTTTTTGCTTCTTCAAAGGGCTCCATCACCTCCTTTTCCCCTCTGTCAGCCTCAAGAGAGTTGAGAAGTTTTGGTCTGGGCTTGAGCAGCCTTCCGCCTAGGATATGGGGAATCCAAGGTCTAGTGCGGTAGACAGGAGGTTGGCTTTGGCTGTGGAAGGCTGAGATTCCAGCCATCCGCCAAGCCTGACCCTTGGTGGAGCGATGCACTGTTTCTCAGCGGAGCCTCCTGCAAGCGAGTATACAAATCCACGCGCCCGTTTGGAAAAGCGCTAGAGAAAAACAGCAAAACCGAACCTGTCCTCCTGGCCGCTGACATTGTTATCTTTTTGGCGCCGGGTCAAGACTTTTTCTCTTCAACCAGGCGTTTAGCAATATGTAATTAGCCTGGTTTTGGTTTTGTATGTTTTTGTGGTTTTAAATTGTATGTTTTTGTGGTTTTAAATTGTATATTTTTGTGGTTTTAAATTGTATGTTTTTGTGGTTTTAAATTTGTGTATATTGTTTTTAAGTTTTTTAATACTACTACTACTACTAATAATAATAATAATAATAATAATAAATTTATTTCTAACCTGCCTCTCCATTCTGATCAAGGTGGGGAACAACAGCAAGTATAAAACACATAAAATAAAACATCCTAAAAGCATCCTAAAATTCCACTGGATAGGCTTGCCAGAAGAGATCAGTCTTCATAGCTTTCTTAAATGCTAAAAGACTGTTAAGTTGACGAGTCTCCTCTGGCAGGCCATTCCACAGTCTAAGAGCAGCAGAAGAGAAGGTCCTCTGGGTAACAGTTGTTAATCTAGTTTTTGCTAGCTGAAGGAAGTTCTTCCCAGAGGACCTGAGGGTGCAGGGCGGATTGTATGGGAGAAGGCGATCCCGCAGGTAAACCACCCAGAGAGCCTCGGCTATGGGGCTGTATACAAATGTAAATAATAATAATAATAATAATAATTTTGACCAGACATTGGCACAACGTCCACACAGTCACAGCAACAACCTGCATCAACACAGTCGCAAACACGTGCATGAACGCGCAATTGCGTGCAACTGTGCCTCCTCCTCCCACTCTTCTTTCCTTGCGCCCTTCCTCGTTAATGAAATTCCTTCCGACTCCGTTCAGATTAGGTTCTTTTTTGTCACCCGCCCCCCTCCCGAAACACAAACGCACACAGACAGATCACCTACACCTTCGCAGGTGTCTGCTTTTGCCAAGGAGGGCTGGTGGAAGCGTAGACGCCCAACTCTGCCTTTCCACACTTACTTTCGTGCAATTGCCAGTAATGGAAGGTTGTCTGAACGGTGCGCCGTTCCAAAGCATGTACAGCCCTCTACTGGCTCAGGCGTCTCACTGCACCGTTGGCCTTTTCGAGCATTTTTCCTACCCACCCACCAGTGAGGCTGGAAGGTAGAAGAAGATGTTTTCAACAGCATCTGTGCTTCTCTGCCTTCCAAGCCTTGCGGAGCAAAGACCAGCTCTGTTCTTGGCAGATCGTTGGAGAAACCCAGCAACTAATGCGCCATTGGGTTGATTATAGGACTGAGAAACTGCCGTAATTTTCCCCGGCATGTTTTCAACGTGTTTATGCATGGAGTGGGCATGTGATGGTGGTGAAGAGGAGCCGTACCTCAGAGCTCATGCTGGGGAACATGGGTGCTCTGCTTGTGGATGCCTGGTCGGTGGCTGTGGGAACAGGGTGCTGCACTAGATGGACCCTTGGACGCAGACAAGCTGGAGCATGTTCAGAGGAGGGCAACCAGGATGATCAAGGGTCTGGAAACAAAGCCCTATGAAGAGAGACTGAAAGAACTGGGCATGTTTAGCCTGGAGAAGAGAAGATTGAGGGGAGACATGATAGCACTCTTCAAATACTTAAAAGGTGGTCACACAGAGGAGGGCCAGGATCTCGTCTCGATCCTCCCAGAATGCAGGACACAGAATAACGGGCTCAAGTTAAAGGAAGCCACATTCCAGCTGGACATCAGGAAAAACTTCCTGACTGTTAGAGCAGTGCGACGGTGGAATCAGTTAGCTAGGGAGGTTGTGGGCTTTCCCACACTAGAGGCCTTCAAGAGGCAGCTGGACAACCACACTCACCCTAACTAAAAGCACAGAGAAATGGCTCCGGAGATAAATATATGTATTTTCCTTCCACCCTTACTGGTGTATCCTGTGTCTGCATCCAGCATGTGCTTTGCAACGACATCCATCACAGGCATAAATCTCTTTTGGCACAGCTGCTGCCTACCCAAAAGCTTCTATTGCAGAGTCAGCGTTCAAATGGATGTTGGAGCCGTCACTTTGTACAAAAAGCTATTTACTGAGGGTTTCCGTCATGGTGAACCGACACCATTCCAGTCTCCTCATTCTGAGAGCATATACTCGATAGATTTATTATTCTTTGAAAATATCCCCCAGCTTTCTCAATTAAAATCACAATATAACAATAACAACAACAATGGCGTTGACAAAACAGAACGGACAGGCAAGGGCGGAAAAACACAATTTCCCACTAAAACCAACGAAGCCTGCCGGAATAAAACGGGCCCCAGAAGGTAATCGAAGATGAGACTGTTCAAGCCGAACTGGGGGGATTACAACCCTGGTGCGGCCATTCAAATGGCTTTACCTCTTCTCCCAAACATGAGCCTCGTGTGGCGCAGAGTGGTAAAGCAGCAGTTTCTGCAGCCGAAACTCTCCCCACGGCCTGAGTTCGATCCCAGCGGAAGCTGGTTCTCAGGCAGACGGCTTGGGTCGACTCAGCCTTCCATCCTCCCGAGGTCGGTAAAATGAGTACCCAGTTAGCTGGGGGAAAGGTAATCACGGCCGGGGAAGGCAACGGCAAACCACCCCGCTATAAGGCCTGCCAAGAAAATGTCAGCGAAAGCAGGTGTCCCTCTAGGGAGTCAGCAGTGACTCAAGTGCTTGCACGAGAGGTTCCTTTCCTTTCCTTCCTTCTCCCAAACAATCTTACTTCCACCATAGGTGGGACACAGAGAGCTCTATCACACCAGCGATTTTTCACACATTCGCCGTGCCTGGTGTGTAGATTTGCAGCACGGGACTCACATGAAGTCATCCCTGTCCTGCAGTTGTCTTGCCCCTTCCCCCCTTGTTGCATTTTATTTTGGTGTGGATAAAATCTGGATTATTTTCCTCTCTCGCTTTTTCCTTTGCTGGGGCCTTGTGCTGGTGGAGACTTGCTGACGAAAGGGGATGGCAGGGCGGTACTCCAGCACATCCTCGCATGGACTTGTTAGTCAGATAAATGAACTTTTAAGTGCTCCAACCCCACCCCATCCCCATTGCCCACAGAAACGGAGCCCAGATGAAACCTTAAATCAGTAATCGCTAGATAATAAAGCCAGAGCAAAGCGGAGAAAGAGCCCACGTCCATCAGAGTACCACAACCAATAAACTGGAGGAGGAAGGAGAAGGGGCGGGGTGGAATGGAAGAGCAAACAAGTGAAAACCCGCATGAAAGGGACCATGTGTGATGGAGCCCTTGACGCGCTTATGAAATGGAGGTAAAAAACACAGACAAACCAGGGGGGGGGGGGAAATAGGTGTGATGGAGCTCAAAGAAGGGCTTCCCTCCTTGATTGCAGGAAGGACGTGGTTCCTTGGGTCATAGAATCATAGAATAGCAGAGTTGGAAGGGGCCTACAAGGCCATCAAGTCCAACCCCCTGCTCAATGCAGGAATCCACCCTAAAGCATCCCTGACAGATGGCTGTCCAGCTGCCTCTTGAAGGCCTCTAGTGTGGGAGAGCCCACAACCTCCCTAGGTAACTGATTCCATTGTCGTACTGCTCTAACAGTCAGGAAGTTTTTCCTGATGTCCAGCTGGAATCTGGCTTCCTTTAACTTGAGCCCATTATTCCGTGTCCTTGCTGCTCAGCAAGAAATGGCTTTGTTTTGTTGAGATATGACTCTCCCTTCTATCGGACTCTGGGAGGGGGTGGAATTTGATCGTCTTCTCTCTCTTAGGTTCACGAGGAAGGCTCTGTAAGTCATTCGCCCTTGTGACAATCTACAGTGTGTCTCATCTGGCTTACTGGACGCAGATCAATAGGACTTTATTGGATGTAGCATCTTTCATATCAGTTATTTCCACAAAGCCCCGAAGCAAGGGATCAGAAGGGAAAATAAAGAGGGGGAGAGAAGGAACATCACATATCATAGAATCATAGAATAGCAGAGTTGGAAGGGGCCTACAAGGCCATCGAGTCCAACCCCCTGCTCAATGCAGGGATCCACCCTAAAGCATCCCTGACAGAGGGTTGTCCAGCTGCCTCTTGAAGGCCTCTAGGGTGGGAGAGCCCACAACCTCACCAGGCAACTGATTCCATTGTCTTACTGCTCTAACAGTCAGGAAGTTTTTCCTGATGTCCAGCTGGAATCTGGCTTCCTTTAACTTGAGCCCGTTATTTCATGTCCTGCACTCTGGGAGGATTGAGAAGAGATCCTGGCCCTCCTCTGTGTGACCACCTTTTAAGTATTTGAAGAGTGCTATCATGTCTTCCTTCAATCTTCTCTTCTCTAAGCTAAACATGCCCAGTTCTTTCAGTCTTTTAATCCAGATGCTCTTGATGGGGCTACCACGGAATCATAGAATAGTAGAGTTGGAAGGGGCCTACAAGGCCATCGAGTCCAACCCCCTGCTCAATGCAGGAATCCACCCTAAAGCATCCCTGACAGAGGGTTGTCCAGCTGCCTCTTGAAGGCCTCCAGTGTGGGAGAGCCCACAACCTCCCTACTTCAGCGGAAAGGGGAAGGTGGGGAGCTTCAGGACCCTCCCCAATACCCCCCCAAAAATAAATGGCACATCCCGTGTTCCAAGTAGATAAAAGCCATATGGACATAGCCTAGTGCTACCAGCCCAAAGGCATCATGTAGCAATTTCCATCTTTTTTTTCCTTAACACATTTTCTGTAGTGAGAAGAAGAAGAAACGATTCATGGTAGGAAAGATGGTTTGAGAGGAAGATGGTGTCAACTAGATCCCCTGTAAAAAAAAAAATCCCCTGAATAATGCATGATTAAAACTAACGAGCCCCTCATCTTAATATTGCTTTCATTGGAATGAACTTGGGGAGTTCTGTTAAGCTGATTGACGAAACTATTCCCTGTTAATACCTTGAACAGCAAGGAACTATGAGTTGTCGTGTGCAACACTTGGAGAGGGTGGGGTGACGGAGAGAGTTTTGTCATGCACTCGTCAGTGTCGGCCTTCCACTACTGAGCTGACCCTGTTACCATGACTTCAGGAAAGGTTAAACCCCAGGCCCAGGAATCCCATCCTTCTGCTAAGGACTGGGAACTCCTTGCCACCTGAGTCTGGGCACGAACACAGAATCCACAGCATATGCAAGTCCAAGTCTATGAAAAGCCTCACTGCTTTTCATGGCACAGTTCTTCGATATCCAAAGTCCAAATAGCAAAGTGTCCATGCGCAGAGTGCTTTCAAAGTCTCAATTGGAGATAGGATCTAAAACAAGAAAGAAGTCGGGCGTTGCGTGGAGAGATGAAACCTACCCAAGCTTTTTCCGCTTTGCACCAGCCTTTAAGGCCTATTCAAAGTCACTCGACAGACAGGTCCTCTGACCTGTCAACCAAGCCCACGTGTCAAGAGGGCGGGATGTTACAACCCACCTCGAAGAGGGCCCCCCCACCTTTTCCAAAACACCCTGACGTTCCCAGAGAACCAGCTGCCTCAAGGCCGAGATAAAGGAGTGAACAAGCTACTTCTACGGAAACTTTTTACAGCGAAAAGCTTGCAAGAGAACATCTGGCATTGTCAAACTATTTCCTAATAAATCGAACCACTAGGGACAAGGCCGGCCTTGTACCTATACCTGACATGAGTATTGCTAGAACTAATTAATGAGACATTATGATAATGATTACAAGAGTATTGTATCATCTTCGCTGGCTCCTGGTCTGTTTCCAGGCAGAATTAATAGTGTTGGTTTTAGATGCCCCTTCATAGTTTGGGAGCACAGGGTCAGAAGGCTTTAGCTCTTCCCATATAGTGGAACTGAAACCCTGAGATCATCAAGAGAGGCCTTTGCATACTGAAATCACGTGGAATCTGTTTTTATGCTTTTATAGTTTAAAAATTTGGTATATTTGCTTTTAATGTTCTGAGTTTTAATCTTTGTAGACTGCCCAGAGAGCTTCAGCTATGGGGTGGTATATAAATGCAAATAATAATAATAATAATAATAATAATAATAATAATAATAATAATTCAGCAGGCGGTGACTCAAGAGGGGGGCTCCTCAGCTGTGCCCCCCACCCCAATTGTGGAAAGCCCTTAGAATCATAGAATAGTAGAGTTGGAAGGGGCCTATAAGGCCATCCAGTCCAACCCCCTGCTCAGTGCAGGAATCCACCCTAAAGCATCCCTGACAGATGGTTGTCCACCCAGAGAAGGGTGTCTTGCACCTACTTTAATGTCTGCTCAGTTCTAGGCAAACTCTATTTTTATTCACATTGACTTTTACATAGGTTTTAAGGAGATTTTTAGCTCTAGTTTTGTGTGTGTGTGTGTGTGTGTGTGTGAGATCTTTGATATGATTTTAGACTTTGCTTTGTTGTTTGACTGTTTTCTGTTTGTTTGTTTGTTTGTTTGTAATTGGTTTTATGTTGTTGTTCTTTGTGTTTTCGTGTGCTGTACACCACCCTGAGAACAATTTGTTGCAGGACGACTAACAAGGGGGTTAAATGAACGAAGCAATTATGTCAGAGGAATGTGACACTGTACACCAGGTTGCTCTGAAGATGATGAGCAAAATGGAGACCGAAGAGGCTCCAGGCTGCCGATGGAATGACAGAGATGGAATGACAGAACACTTCCGTGGAAGGCAGCACCAATCAAACACTTACGGCCATTCTGAAAGGGAGAAATCAAAGCCCTATGAAGAGAGACGGAAAGGACTGGGCATGTTTAGCCTGGAGAAGAGAAGAT
Organism: Elgaria multicarinata webbii; assembly: GCF_023053635.1. NCBI lineage: Eukaryota > Metazoa > Chordata > Lepidosauria > Squamata > Anguidae > Elgaria > Elgaria multicarinata. The sequence continues at coordinate 10,604,309 of NC_086189.1, forward strand.
TGAGGGGAGACATGATAGCACTCTTCAAATACTTAAAAGGTTGTCACACAGAGGAGGGCCAGGATCTCTTCTCGATCCTCCCAGAGTGCAGGACACGGAATAACGGGCTCAAGTTACAGGAAGCCAGATTCCGGCTGGACATCAGGAAAAACTTCCTGACTGTTAGAGCAGTACGACAATGGAATCAGTTACCTAGGGAGGTTGTGGGCTCTCCCACCCTAGAGGCCTTCAAGAGGCAGCTGGACAACCATCTATCAGGGATGCTTTATGGTGGATTCCTGCATTGAGCAGGGGGTTGGACTTGATGGCCTTGTAGGCCCCTTCCAACTCTGCTATTCTATGATTCTATGATTCTATGAAATCCCACCCTGTGCTGGCTCTGCCTTCACCAGAAGTGCAAGGTTGCGTGCTTGTTCAGACCAGTGGCTTCTGTTCCCTCTGTCAGCGTTTAGATAAGGGCCCTTTCTACACCTAAGGGTTATCCCAGGAAAATGGAGGGACTGTCCCTGCCTGCTCCTGGGATCCCCGTGTGGCATTTGGATAAACAGGAACGATCCCAGGACGATCCCGGGATATAGGGCTGGTGTAGGGAGGTACGTTTGATTTCCCTCCCTTGCTTCAGCTGTTGCCATTCAAAACAAATTTTAAAAAACCCAACACCCTTTTTATTCGGATCTTGGCGTGAAGAGAGTTCCTATGTGGTATTCCACCCAGACATTGACCAGATCCAGCCCAACAAAGTTGCGGCAGGTAAGAACGTAAGAGCAGCCAACTGGATCAGACCATTGGTCCATCTAGTCCAGGATCCTGTTATCTCTGATGCCTCCAGGAATCCTGAGCATCTGATAGCATCTGATAATAAATAAATAATAAATAATAATAAATAAATAAAAATAAATAGTCAGAGAACCTCAAAGTACTCAGATCCAATTTAAAAACAAACATACCACAATAGTCATAATAATAACGCAACAAATGGCCAGTCTGTCTTTAAAATTAAGAAAAAAAAATCCAGAAAGCACCAGCCGCACATATAATTAAAAATCCCCCCTCCTCTGTTGCTGCAAGACTGGAGTAAAGGCTTATCGACATGCGAGGGTCCAGTGTGCCTGGAAGGCATGGGTGTGTTTGTGTTAGGTGCAAATAGACTAGGAGGGCCACCACAGAGAAGACTACGACCCAGTTGAGGCAACACGCTAAACCATGCTGCTTAACCACAAAACGGTTAACGGAATGCATAACCATGGTTTACGGTGTCGTCTGACACACGTTTTCCCTAACCGTCTGCCCCGTTAACCACACTGGGCCCGTCCAGTCAACACGCCAAACCATGCTGCTTAACCACAAAGTGGTTAACGGAATGCATTAAGGTTCATGCATTCCGTTAACCGTTTCGTGGTTAAGCAGCATGGTTTAGCGTGTGGTCTGAACGGGGCCAGTGTGGTTAGGCTCACTACGGAAAACTTACCCGCAAAAGGGTTAAAAGTGTCGTGTGCAAGCATTCGGCATGTGGTTAGCGTTAACCACAGCTGAACATGGTGAAGCTAACCACCAAGCCCAGAGGGTGCCTGAACCAAGGCGTTAGCACATGTGTGAACCAAGTCTTAAGAAGCAAGACTGGTACCAGCTTGCATTTTCTTGCAGCCAACCTGACAAGGCCTTTCCTTGCTCCGTTCCCGAAATCCTGAACTCCCCCCCACTTTTTTTTTTTTTTTAAAGAAAAAGATAATAATGTGGCAGTCCCTGGGGGAGCTAATTAGCGACTCCTGTTCCTTCGAGAGGAAACCTGGGCCTGAAACAGTGACAGATAATGCTATCCTGCCTGTCTACTGGAGCACATCTGCAGCGTGTTCTCAGATAAGGCTGTTGGCAGATGTTGCTTCAGGCAGCCTTGTTTTTCCGGCTGTAAGTAGAAGGAAGTACTTGCATGAGCCGATACGTTGGCTTTGTTGCCTTACGGTGCTCCCCAGGCAACCCAGGAGCGGCCTGCATCCTACTAGAGAGAGCCGATAGTAGGGGCAAGGCTGAACCGTGTGCTCCTTCGACAAATGGTTCATGGTGTGGAGAAAGTGCGTTGGGAAACATTTTTCTCCTTCTCTCCATAATACTGAGCCTCGTGTGGCGCAGAGCGGTAAAGCAGCAGTTTCTGCAGCTGAAACTCTCCCCACGGCCTGAGTTCGATCCCAGCGGAAGCTGGTTTCAGGCAGCCGGCTCGGGTCGACTCAGCCTTCCATCCTCCCGAGGTCGGTAAAATGAGTACCCGGCTAGCTGGGGGAAAGGGAATAACGGCCGGGGAAGGCAACGGCAAACCACCCCGCTATAAGGCCTGCCAAGAAAACATCAGCGAAAGCTGGCGTCCCTCCAAGAGTCAGTAATGACTCAGTGCTTGCACGAGAGGTTCCTTTCCTTTCCTTTTCTCCATAATACTAGAATGGAATGGGATCATCATCATCATCATCATCATCATCAATTTATTTCTTACCCACCTCTTCATTCTGATCGAGGCACAAAACCGAATTAAAACATAATATACATTGTTAAAACATCCTAAAAACATTCTTAAAAAATTCCTAAAATTCTCCTGGATAGGCCTGCCGGAAGAGATCAGTCTTAATTGCTTTTCTTAAATGCTAATAGTCTGTTAAGTTGGCGTGTCTCCTCCGGCAGGCCATTCCACAGTCCGGGAGCAGCAGAAGAGAAGGTCCTCTGGGTAACGGTTGTCAATCTAGTTTTTGCTGACTGAAGTAAATTCTTCCCAGAGGACCTGAGTGTGCGGGTGGGATTGGTGGGAGATTCGGGACAGATGAAAAGGAAGGGCTTCTTCACACAGCGCATAGTTAAACTATAGTGATGGCCACCATCTTGGATATCTTCACCATCTTGGATGGCCACCATCTTGGATGGCTTTACCAGCGTGGATGGCTTCATAGACAGATTCATGGAGGAGAAGGCTATAAGCTACCTCCTATATCAGAGACAAGATGTCTATGTACACCACTTGCTGGGAAACAAGACCAGTAGGGTACTATTGCACTAATGTCCTCCTTATGGCTTTCCAGCTGGTTGGCCATTGTGTGAACAGAACGATGGACTAGATGGATCCTTGGTCTGACCCAGCATTCTGAGTTCTTGTTAGATAGGCCTGGCGACATATACTCACCACCATTCTAGACTATTTATTTATTTATTTATTACACTTGTATACCGCTCCCATAGCCAGGGCTCTCTGGGCGGTTTACAGAAATTCTAAAAATTGAGGTAAAAACAAGTATACAAAATTTAAAACTCTGAAACACAGAACATACACACATAAAGCATTAAAAACCGATTAAAAACTAAACATGTGGGTAATTAGGATTTCTTCCATGTTCTGGACATACAGAGGTCGATAGGACTGAAGTGTATTAAGAATTGCAGCACAATAGTTCCTAAGCTTCCCAACCACTACATTCAGGAGATTCAGAGCTGTTAGCTGCCTCTGAGTATTTCAGGAGAAAGAATGTGGCAAATGGCCCGTGCTACAGCAATTCACTAATGGGGGAATTTATTTCCCGTAGTAAGTCATAAGAACATCAGAAGTGCCCTGCTGGATCAGACCAAGAGTCCATCTAGTCCAGCACTCTGTTCACACAGTGGCCATCTAGCCATCAGTCAGGGATGAACAAGCAGGTCTTCTTCTTCTTCTTCTTCTTCTTCTTCTTCTTCTTCTTCTTGTTCTTCTTCTTCTTCTTCTCCTCCTCCTCCTCCTCCTCCTCCTCCTCTACATCAGAAGTGCCCTGCTGGATCAGACCAAGGGTCCATCTAGTCCAGCATTCTGTTCACACAGTGGCCAACCAGCCATCGGGCAGGGATGAACAAGCAGGACATGGTGCAACAGCACCCTCCCACCCATGTTCCCCAGCAACTGGTGCACACAGGCTTACTGCCTTGAATACTGGAGATAGCACACAACCATCAGGGCTAGTAGCCATGGATAGCCTTCGCCTCCAGGAATTTATCCATCCCCCTTTTAAAGACATCCAGATTGGTGGCCATCACGACATCTTGTGGTAGTGAGTTCCATAAGTCCCAAAGGGTTACCACACACACACATACACACACACACACACACACACACACACACACACACACACACACTTACACACTTTCCCTCTCTCATCTCTCTCTCTTACATAGATGCAATCTTTCTTTACAGCTCCCTCCGACATCAGTCCAGGTTCTTCACCCAGAAGGTGCCCTGATTGTTGCCTTTGAGTTCTTTGATTTGTTTCTGCAGGGAGAATAACTTCATCAAGGACTTTCCCCAGTTGGCCGACGCGTTGATGGTGATCCCTTTGCCAGTTGAGGAGCAGTGTCGTGGCGTGCTCTCGGAGCCTCTGCCAAATCTCCAGCTGCTCACCGGTAGGGACCTTCCTCTTTCTATTGCTGTCTTGGACATGGTTGTGTCCTGATAGGAGACCTGTCTTTCTGTGATGTCTTGGACATGGTTGTGCCCCACCCTAGAGGTCCAGGATGTGGTTAGCGAGGACAGGCGTGATAGGAGCCATTGGTCTAGCAGATCAACCCTTGTATTTAACAACTCGCCTGATCGCCATAGGCGACCAGGATTTCCATGCAGGTGGGTGAGTGGTTTGTTCTATACAATGATGATGTGGGGGCATGTTTTGGGATAGTGACCTAGCATCCCAGGTCAGGAAAAGAGCAGCAGGTAAACACCAGTGCATATTTTCTCTTTATATATATGGGGTACAGATTCCTTCGTGGCTACACAAAGGACCAGCCATAAGGGGACCCATTCCACACTCTGCACAGCCGGCTTTTCCTAGAAACAGGAAGAACCGGCTTTTCTTCTAGGCTGGATTCCACTTCTGTCCTAAAAGTCCCTGTGGGCTTACCCCTCAAGATACGTACGCTTGTCTTCGGCCTCTAGTTTCTGAGAAGCGACCACGCTTCCTCCGGCCTCCCTTTCCTCTGGGTGTGCCTCTCTAATGGCCGCCGTGATTCGCTTTCATGCCTGCATGTCCCCCAAGAGATACGGGACACCGATGGAGGACCGTCCCCCACCCCGTGCTGTGAATGTCTTGTGTAGGTGCCGCAGTCTGTTGCACTTGGAAATTATTCATCCAGCAATTTCCCGGGTCTTTAAATGCCACTTTAAGCGGCGTCCTTTCTCTGCAAGGACACCGTCAGTGCCTATAGTCATGGCTCTGTCCCTGGGTTGCCTATGACCTCCTCCCCGTGCTTTCAAAACCGTTTAGAAATCTGGCAGTGGTGTGATTGTGCGGGTGGGTGGGTGGGCTTGCGGCCTCTGTAACCGCTCCCAAACGTTGAGCAAGGGAAGCGATTGGACGAGACGTCCCCTGCCTGCCCTCTAAACTCTCCAACTCTCTTCGCAGGCGATATCCGGTACGATGAAGCCATGGGCTACCCTATGGTGCAGCACTGGAGGGTCCGAAGTAACCTGTACAGGGTCAAGCTGAGCACGATCGCCCTCTCGGCAGGTGAGAGCAGCCACGTTGCAGTGACGTTTGCGGCGGGGAGTCACACGCCAATTGTTAAGAGAGGGACCATCCCATTCTTCGCAACTGGCTTCAGGGCCGCTTACCAAAACGGGTGGGGCTCACTGTCCCTTAGGACTTAAGCGCAACACTCTGCCCCGTAATGCGTAAATCAGTGCTGCAACTGGTCCGGACCCGCCTCGGACTCCCAGCTTGCAACATGGGACCCACTTTCACAGTTTGCTCCAATGCCCAACAGGGCGGCCACGGCTTTGCTGTGCCCCATCCCACAACCCACTGTTGGGTCGTGACCCACCAGTTGAAGACCACTGGCGTAAATCGCCACTGACCGGGTTGTGATGATTGTTTAAATGGCCGCTTTGTCTGCCTTTCGAATGGAAGGAAGCAAGAAAGAGGGAGGGCAGTGGCCTACATTGGAGTGCGAGCGAGCAGAAGGGCAAAACAGAGGAAGCCTACGTCCATTCAGATGCCTCCTAGGTCCATTCAGATGCCTCCTAGGTCCATTCAGATGCCTCCTAGGTCCATTCAGATGCCTCCCATGTCCATTCAGTTGCCTCCCACGTCCATTCAGTTGCCTCCCTCGTCCATTCAGTTGCCTCCCTCGTCCATTCAGTTGCCTCCTAGGTCCATTCAGATGCCTCCCACGTCCATTCAGATGCCTCCCACGTCCATTCAGATGCCTCCTAGGTCCATTCAGATGCCTCCCATGTCCATTCAGATGCCTCCCATGTCCATTCAGATGCCTCCTAGGTCCATTCAGATGCCTCCCACGTCCATTCAGATGCCTCCCACATCCATTCAGATGCCTCCTAGGTCCATTCAGATGCCTCCCACATCCATTCATATGCCTCCTAGGTCCATTCAGATGTCTCCCACATCCATTCAGATGCCTCCCACGTCCATTCAGTTGCCTCCCAAGCCCATTCAGTTGCCTCCCACGTCCATTCAGTTGCCTCCTAGGTCCATTCAGATGCCTCCCACATCCATTCAGATGCCTCCTAGGTCCATTCAGATGCCTCCCACATCCATTCAGATGCCTCCCACGTCCATTCAGTTGCCTCCCACGTCCATTCAGTTGCCTCCCACGTCCATTCAGTTGCCTCCCAGGTCCATTCAGATGCCTCCCACGTCCATTCAGATGCCTCCCACGTCCATTCAGATGCCTCCCACGTCCATTCAGATGCCTCCCACGTCCATTCAGATGCCTCCTAGGTCCATTCAGATGCCTCCCATGTCCATTCAGATGCCTCCACGTCCATTCAGATGCCTCCACGTCCATTCAGATGCCTCCCACGTCCATTCAGATGCCTCCTAGGTCCATTCAGATGCCTCCTACGTCCATTCAGATGCCTCCTACACCCATTCAGCAAAGCAGCACCGTTGATTCCTAAATCTGTCTGGCCAACGCCACGTTCAGATCCCCCTCCATTGCATGGCCTCCGACTGGGTTTGCTATAACCTGCCCCTCCCCCCTCTGCTTTTCCAGGCTTTTCAAACGTCCTGAAAATCCTGAACAAAGGCAGCAGCCGCGAAGAGCTGCTCTACTTCATTCAGCAGTACGGCTCGCACTACATCGCGGAAGCCCTCTACGGATCCGAGTTCAGCTGCACCATCCATTTCCCCAGCAAGAAGGTCCAGCAGCAACTCTGGTTCCAGTATCAGAAAGGTAAGGCGCCCCCACCAGGGGAGAGGAAGCTTTTGCGCCTCCCGTCTCCCCCTACTGCCTTGCATCTCCCTTTGACTGGTGGGCTCTTCTTGAAAGGCCTGCGATGACCCCGAGCTCTGCAACTTCCCTGCTGTCATACAGCCAGAAGGTTCCTTTCCAGTGCAGCTGCCTGGAGCCACCATCTTTTCTTCCAGATGCCCACATCCTGCTCTCTGCCCACCCCACCCCCTCCTCCCTATCCATCCATCTGCGCGCCTCGCTTTCGCCTGCAGGGCCTGCGCTGCCATCTCGTCTCTGAGCTCGCCGCGCTGCAACCCTCAAAATCGCCGTGGGGTGATTTGGGTAGCATCCTATAAATGTGACATAATTGAGCTGTCTGGGAATGGTTCCGTTTTATCGCTTGTGACAACGACGGTCTTTAAGGAAGTATATTAATTCAGCAGCAGACTCATTGTGCAATGTCATAAATAACCAGACACATCATTAAGCAGAGCAATAAACTTTGGGGACTTTGAAGCGAGACGATTAGGTTAGATTTCTAAAAGTTTCGGCGAGTTGCGGTTGCCAGCGATTGTCCGTCCGCCTCTTCTAGAAAGAAGACCGATGTTGGGTTTACTGCTTGTCCACCCCCGGGCTCCCTCCCCAAAGTTTAAGATGTCGTTGATGCCAATCTCTGCTGCTTGAATTAGACGGGTTCGTTGTGAAAGCACATCTTCAGGACTAATCAAGCAGATTGAGAAAAAGAGGGGGAAAGCACCACGAAAAGGCTATAAGAAAAAGAGGCTACTACCTCTGGTGCTAAGAAACGTCAAAAGAAATTTCTTTATTTTTAGCCGAAATATAAAAATTTAAAAACGTTCAAAAAAACCCCACACCACTTTTTTCAATCAAACTTGTACAACGCTCAACGTTTCGGATCCGGAGATCCTTTGTCAGGAGCTGTACAACAAAATAAATTACTTTTTGAAGTCATTATACATTTTAAAACCTTCTAGATATTTTTTTTTTTTACAAAACCACAGTCGTGTTCATTCTGCCTCCATCAGCAGTCAAACTGTTGAGCGTTGTACAAGTTTGATTGAAAGTTTTTGGGAACGTTTTTAAATGTTTATATTTCAGATAAAAATAAAGAAATTTCTTTTGACATTTCTTAGCACCAGAGCTTGTAGCCTCTTTTTCTTATAGCCTAATCAAGCAGAGCCTGTTGGCATAAAACTCCAGTCTAAGAGCGTTATCACACCAGCATTATACTGTGCAATCACTGCGAACTGCATGCAAAGGACTCAGAAGTTTCCCACCTTATAGTCTGCTTTGACTGTGAAGGACTCCCAGGCATCCTGCCTTAATTGTGCAATAAAGCCAAAAGATTCGCCGTATTTAGCCCCTACTTTTTGAGCGTATCTTCCGAGCCGCCGCTGGGGCACAGGAGCAGGATTTTAAAGAAATGCTTACATCTGCGTGAGCTTTAAAGATAAAGACACCAAAATTGGCACAGTAATAGATATTAGGGAGAGCTTTAAGCATACCAAATTTGAATTGAATCCGTTGATATATATATATATATATATATATATATATCACATTACATTTCCCCCCTTAAACTCACTTCCTGGTATGCAAAGGATCGCTTTCGCCCTGTAGCAAAAACAACAACCGCGAAAGCTTAGTGCTATGGGGATAATCCGAGGGAAGCAGGTACGTGGGATGAAGCTTTAGTATAGGAGAGAAAGGCTATGATGGCCATTGGCTATAAACAATAAAAACTTGAGATGAGATACGAGAGAAAGGTACCTACATCCGCGTTAAGATCCTCCTTAGACACCCCACTTCTTCTGCCCCTGCTCTCTGAAGTACGGTGATGGGACAGGGCCTTCCCACGCCTTCCTCGCTGTTGTCTTAGGCCTTAGCTAGACGGAAGGTTTATCATGGGGTCGTCCCTGCCTGCTCCCGGGATATCCTGTGTGTCAACTACATGAACAGGGATGACCCCGGGACGATCCCGGGATACACCTTAGCTAAGGCCTATGTGAGTAGTCAAGGTGACATTTCCCTGAAGAGACACTCTGATCATTTCTGTTTGTTTTTAATGAAAATCGATGGTTGTTGACGGGAATTTTACCCGTGACTTCTTACCCATTTTGTTTTCACGTGATGCATTAACATGGCCTCGTTTTTTAGTGTGATTTGTACGCTGGCTTGGAGATTTTGAACCGGATTTTGAAAGGCAGGTTCTGAATTCTAAAAACGGTCATGTCGACAATAAGGACGAGGTCCTGGCAGATTCACCAAAGGGTGTATGCACACAGGCACTGTAGCCGGGCAGCGTTTGTCTGATAATAGGCAATGTGGAAAATGTTTCAGGGATGGTGCTAGAGTATCAAGATCATACCGAACAAGTTAACATTTAGCACATCTTAGAATTCCTCTAAGAAGGTTGCACGGAGTCCCAGGACTCATCCTGGTGGGTGAGATCTCTTGCAAGCATCCTTTTGCCAATTGTAACCTTGTCCCAGGTTCCCTACACACAGCTTCCAAAGATCACCACACTTTCGGTCGCTCTCTTTGACCCCGTTCAGAAGACAGCTTAAACCATGGCTTTAACCACAGTTGTTAAGCCAGGAAGTCAGGCTGGGTTCAGAAGACACCTTAAACCATGGCTTTAACCATGGTGGTTAAGCCAGAAAGCCAGGCTGTGTTCAGAAGACACCATAAACCATGGCTTTAACCACGGTGGTTAAGCCAGAAAGCCAGGCTGTGTTCAGAAGACACCTGAAACCATGGCTTTAACCATGGTGTTTAATCCAGAAAGCCAGGCTGTGTTCAGAAGACGCCTTAAACCATGGCTTTAACCACGGTGTTTAATCCAGAAAGTCAGGCTGTGTTCAGAAGACACCTCAAACCATGGCTTTAACCATGGTGAATAAAGCAAAAAAGCCTTATTCGCTGTGGTTAAAGCTATGGTTTAAGGTGTCTTCTTCTGAATATGGCCTAGCTTTCTGGCTTAACCACCGTGGTTAAAGCCATGGTTTAAGGTGTCTTCTGAACATGCCCTTTGACTGCAAGGAATCCATGTTGGCTTTCCACTCTGTATAATACTATATTCCCTGCTCCTCGTAGCCCATGGGAGTCGGAATTAGCCACTCCACATGCTGGTTCACTGTGGGGATGGCTACAATTAATGTCCTTACCTATTTTTATTTATTTACTCATTTACTCAAGCCATTATCTAGCATTTGAGTTATATGTGAAAAATGGGTGGGGTCCTTCATGAAAATCGCAAGCCCTATTTAGCCAATTCTAAATAGGTGCAGGAGCTATACTAGAGTGACCAGGTTTTAAAAAGGGCAGGGCACCTGCAGCTTTAACTGTTGTGATGAAGAGGAAATTTCACCAGGTTCTCCATCTATACAAATGACACCTGCTGAAATTCCCTTTTCAGTACAACTGTTAAAGATACAGGAGCCCTGCCCTCCTTTTCATAGGGTCTCCCTACTTTAATGTTCTCTTCTCTGGGCTAAACATAGTCAGCTCTTCCAACAGTTCCTCAAACAACTTGGTCTAATACTTCCTCCCAACTTCCCACTCCGACGCTGGTAGCTTTCTAAAAACAGTCGTCAGGAGGCCACCTTAACTAGGGTGACCCTATGAAAAGGAGGACCGGGCTCCTGTATCTTTAACAGTTGCATAGAAAAGGGAATTTCAGCAGGTGTCATTTGTATAGATGGAGAAAGGAAAGGAAAGGAAAGGAACCTCTCGTGCAAGCACTGAGTCATTACTGACTCTTGGAGGGACGCCAGCTTTCGCTGACGTTTTCTTGGCAGGCCTTATAGTGGGGTGGTTTGCTGTTGCCTTCCCCGGCCGTTATTCCCTTTCCCCCAGCTAACTGGGTACTCGTTTTACCGACCTCGGGAGGATGGAAGGCTGAGTCGACCTGAGCCGGCTGCCTGAAACCAGCTTCCGCTGAGATCGAACTCAGGCCGTGGGGAGAGTTTCGGCTACAGAAACTGCTGCTTTACCGCTCTGCGCCACATGAGGTGAAATTCCTTCTTCATCACAGCAGTTAAAGTACAGGAGCTATAATAGAGTGACCAGATTTAAAAGAGGGCATGGCACCTGCAGCTTTAACTGTTGTGATGAAGAGGGAATTTCACCAGGTTCTCCATATATACAAAGGACACCTGCTGAAATTCCCTTTTCAATACAACTGTTAAAGATACAGGAGCCCTGTCCTCCTTTCCATAGGGTCACCCTACCTTAACTGAGGACAACTACCATCTTCGTACAACAACTTACCGTATTTCTTTGATTCTAAGACGCCATTGACTGTAAGACGCACACGAATTTCAGTACCACCAACAGAAAAAAAGCTTTGATTCTAAGAAATAATAAACACACCCGCGATTCTAAGATGCACCCGGTTTTTAGAGATGTTTATATGGGGGGGAAGTCCGTCTTGGAATCGAAGAAATACGGTAAATGATGCAGGGCGCAATCCTGGCCATATACGTAAGGACGTTTCCTTCCAGCTTAGGACCGCCTTTCGAGTTCACACATTTAGGATCTATCTATACATTATAGGCAGAAGAAGTTTGCAATGAGGCCAAGCAGCTGGATAGCGTGAGGCACACCCTCTTCCCTTTCCTGGGCAGTCTTTCGAGGGGGGGTGTCATCCCCCCCCTCCCAGTGTTTCCTTGAGTGTTGTTGTTTGGCAGAAAACATATTCACAGCACATTGAATCTGTTTTCTTTGTTCCTCAAGAATGATAAATGGCGACATGATGGTGCAGGGCTCCTGCAGAGTAGGAAAAATTGTGGAGGTGTGTTCGTATCCCTTCCATGCTATTAATCTTCCTCACGGTGCAATTTCCAAGATGCATTTTAAATTATTATTTTTAAAGAAATCTCCAAAAAGCCGACACGCCAAAGGAGTGTACGTTGCAAACGAGGTGACTTGGTTGCCTTTTGCACGCCGTTGCCAGAGTCCGACCGCTCCTATCCTATGACTCAAGGAGGCAGACCTGTTGCCACCTTTGATGGCCAAAATGCCATTTTCTAAATTACCCAGCGGGATCATTTAACTCCTGCATGCATACCAAGTTGTGTCAGCACGATATTAAACCAAAAGCCATAACCACTGGGCTCGGTCTTGTTCAGAAGGGAAGAGTGTGACCGTTTTAGTTCTAAAATGTTTTCAAAGGAGCCAGAATTGGGGTGGGGTGGGGGGCGAGATCCTTCCAAAATGATCCCCCTCTCTCCAAGACGTCTGTTGCAAAGCACACGCCTTCAGCCTGCTCTTTGAATCAAAAGCACTAAAAAAAGCAAGACAAATACTCTCTAATGTCTGAGCAGCAGGGAGCTGAGCTTGTGGGAGTTTATTATGTATTCATTTATTTATTTCTTGCATTTTTATACCGCCCAATAGCCAAAGCTTCCTGGGCGGTTACCCCCGTGTATGGCCACAGGAATCCGTGTCTGTTTGCCACGATTGCAATTAATGCATCTTCTAATGGGATGAGAGAGAGAGAGTGCTTTTGTGTCACCGACGTACCGCGTATAATTTGTTCTTAACGCCTTGAGCGCAGAACGGCCGCGAAAGGGGCAGAGGAGATAAAGTGCGTTTAATAAGATGAGACTATTTTGCTGTTGTCGTTGCAATGGAGGTTTAATTCAATTTTCTATTATGCAGCCTTCTAAAAGCTTGACGAACACACACAGTCATGATAAAATACATTGCTTGTGCAGGCGACAAAGCAAACCAAACTCAATCCTGGGGGCAAACCGGGGTGGGTCAAGTGCCTATCAGTTTGGAAGGGACCCAATCCACCCCCCTCCCCAAATAGGCAAGTGGTTTCTTCTACACAAAATAGGTGGCTTAGATACACAGGGGCATATCTTTATCAATTAAAACAAAGGTGTGATACGTTCCGTTGTCCCCAGGAGACACAAAACATTGAGTACCTGTTTATTTATTAACAAAGTTCATAGACTGTCCAACGACTGAACAGCGAAGGAGAAAACCAGGGCATGGGGGAATCTAGCATGATTAATGCAGAAGGATGAGCAGGAAGGTTACTGCAGTGTTTCCCAACCTGGTGCGCTCCAGATGTGTCAAGAGTGCAATTTCCATCACCTTGGCTGGGAATAGGAGTTGCAGTCCCAGGATATCTGGAGGGCACCTGTTTGGGGAGTTCTGGCTGATAGTAACCCCAGAGGAGGGCATGGCTCACCGGACAGCATCTGGAACAGGAGCACTCCTGGGCCGTGTCTATATGTCTCCGCTTCGCTTCCCAAGCCCCGCAGCGTCGGTGCTCTAAGCGGAATCAGGAATTAGCGCGGGTTAACCGGCCTGGGAAAAATCGGAGCGTCATTTTCCTCAAAAAGCATTTTACTTTTTTTTTAAAAAAAAAAATCCGATTTAAATTTTAAAAAATCCAAATTCATTTACCCCAAAATTTAAACGTTGCATGAATATACAGCCTCATGCTGCATCATTAAAAACTAATCCTTATTTCATGATGAATAAACTTTGGACTATAACGTATCTTAAATAACCCTCTCCCCCACACAGGAAAAGACAAACCCACTGAAAGCCACAAGTGCATCGTAAAATAAACGGCGCTGCTGCGTCTCTCCCCCCCCCCCCCACAATCCATCCCCACCTGCAATCGGAGAGTGGAGCAGATGGCAGAGACGTAGCTTAAATTGCGATGTGGCTATTTGGCTAAAGCCTCGCAGTGAAGTGCTCCGTCAGCAGAACGGAGTGGGCTTTAAGTCCACTTAAATGAATCTATGGTTTTCCAAAAGGCTCTCTGTAGTGGTATATTCACTACAAAAGATGCTCCTTGGAACGGCGTAGAAGGCAAGGGGTAATTTATATTAAAGCACACACACACGCACAATATTGCTTCTGTGAGCCGGTCTGGGGGACGCTGCCTGAAACAGCCAGCTCATAAAAGCAGACGTTTAAGGATGCAAAAAAGAATAGGAAGCAGCCATAAACGTAATGTTTATCAAAGGTGGGGAGCAGTGAAGGCAGAATGGCAATTAGAAAAAGAGTTCCCAGTCCAGGTAATTATCTGGAGTCTGAGTGGTCTCTACATATGGAAGACGCGCTTGGTGGCTCAAGTTGGCATCCAGACCCATTGTCAGAGATGTGCCACACAGGACGGCCGAGGTTCCCATCTGCCGCTCTCCATTTCAGCCATGCGTCTGGGAGGGCACCACTGTCCCGTGGGGGGGGGCTTTACCAGGGGAAGAGCCTCCAGCATGGTGGCGCCCCTCCTGTGGAACTCCCTGCCTCTGGACGTCAGGCAGGCTCCAACCTTGTACTCCTTTCGGCGCCTCCTGAAAACATCTTTATTCCAAGAAGCCGTTCTTTAACATGCAGCCTTGGATTATTTTATTTCTTCTTTAAAATTTTGTTTTAACTTTTTATTCTGTTTTTATTTTCATTTTACCTTGTACTCCGCTCCGAAATTTTTCAATGGGGAGCGGTATATAAATATTCTAAATAAATAAGTAATAAATAAATAAATCACCACAAATGCAAGCTATCTGTAGGGGGAGAACTAGGGGGCCCTTCCGGCTGGACATCAGGAAAAACTTCCTGACTGTTAGAGCAGCACAACAATGGAACCAATGATCTAGGGAGGTGGTGGGCTCTCCCACACTAGAGGCCTTCAAGAGGCAGCTGGACAACCCTCTGTCAGGGATGCTTTAAGGTGGATTCCTGCATTGAGCAGGGAGTTGGACTTGATGGCTTTATAGGCCCCTTCTAACTCTACTATTCTATGATTCTATGTGTTGATGATAATAGTCTCCCGCTGTGGAATCATACAATAGCAGAGTTGGAAGGGGCCTAGAAGTCCATCGAGTCCAACCCCTTGTTCAGTGCAGGAATCCACCTTAAAGCATACCTGACAGGTGGTTGATCAGCTGCCTCCTGAAGGCCTCTAGTGTGGGAGAGCACATGACCTCCCTAGGCAATGGGTTCCATTGTCATACTATTCTAATGTTCAGCCGAAATCTGGCTTCCTGTCACTTGAGCCCATTATTCCGTGTCCTGCACCCTGAGATGATCGAGAAGAGATCCTGGCCCTCCTCTGTGCGGCAACCTTCCAAGTCCTTGAAGAGTGCTATCATGTCTCCCCTCGGCCTTCTATTCTCCAGGGTAAACATACCCAGTTCTTTCAGTCTCTCCTCATAGGGCTTTGTTTCCAGACCCATGATCATCCTCACTGCCCTCCTCTGAACATGCTCCAGCTTGTCTGCATCTTTTTTGAAGTGTGGTGCCCAGAACTGGACACAATAACCAAGAATGAGGCCTAACCAGTTCTTAATATAGGGGAACCAGCACCTTGTGCGTTTTGGAAGCTATACTTCTATCAATGCATCCCAAAATAGCATTTGCTTTTTTTGCAGCCACAAGAAGGTCAGCTTGCATTCAAGTCGAAGCAAGCGTCTAACTCCCATTATGGCAAAGGAAAATCTGGAAATGTAGCAGCTTAAGTTTGGTGTTGCCGTAGGAGGGGAGATGTCTTCCCTTGTCCAATCTCTCACCCACAATGTCGTCTCCCTAACCACACACACACAGCTTGTGCTCCCCCCTCCCTGCACTCTCATTCACATTGCACAGTGAAAAACAAATTATGCAAGTGTGCAGGTTGTAAGGATGGTGCACATTTGTCCAGTCGGCAGACCAGTTCGTTCCAGAATATTTAGGGCAGAGTTAAGAACATCAGAAGAGCCCTGCTGGATCAGACCAAGGGTCCATCTAGTCCAGCACTCTGTTCACACAGTGGCCAACCAGCCATCGGCCAAGGATGAACAAGCAGGACTTCTTCTTCTCCTACTTCTCCTCCTCCTCCTTCTTCAGAACATCAGAAGAGCCCTGCTGGATCAGACCAAGGGTCCATCTAGTCCAGCACTCTGTTCACACAGTGGCCAACCAGCCATCGGCCAAGGATGAACAAGCAGGACTTCTTCTTCTCCTACTTCTCCTCCTCCTCCTCCTCCTTCTTCAGAACATCAGAAGAGCCCTGCTGGATCAGACCAAGGGTCCATCTAGTCCAGCACTCTGTTCACACCGTGGCCAACCAGCCGTCCACCAGGGGCCAACAAAGCAAGACATGGTACAACAGCACCCTCCCATCCATGTTCCCCAGCAACTGGTGCACACAGGCTCGAATACTGGAGATCGCACACAACCATCAGGGCTAGTAGCCATTGATAGCCTTCTTCTTCCAGGAATTTATCCAACCCCCTTTTGAAGCCATCCAGATTGGTGGCCATCACCACATCCTGTGGCAGTGAGTTCCATAATTTAACTCTGCACTGTGTGAAGAAGAACTTCCTTTTATTTGTCCTGTATCTCCAACCAATCTGCTTCAAGGGATGACCCGTTTGGGTTCTAGTATTTTGAGAAAAAATGTCTCCTTCTCTACATTCTCCACACCATGCATGATTTTGTACACCTCCATCATGTCTCCCCTCAGCCTCCTTTTTTCCAAGCTAAACAATCCCAGTTGATGTAACCTTCCCTCCTAGGGGAGATGCTCCAGCCCCTGAATCATTTTAGCTTCTCTTTCCTGCCCTTTCCCCAGCTCTATAATATCCCTTTTTTTTAAGGTGTGGTGACCAGAACTGTACATAGTATTCCAAGTGTGGTCGCCCCATAGATTTGCTCCAGAGATACTACCTTGCGCAAAATAGTGTTTTGACGCTGGCTGCCATGCAAACCCGTGTGTCTCTTGACCCTTCGTTTCAACTCCTGCCGGTTTCGTATCCGTCAGCATAAACTGCAATCCTTGACTCGACTTTTAAGAAGTCAAAGAAGCTTGAAGCAAGAGCAGGCGTGCGATTTTGGTCGGAATGTCACCGTTGTCCAGCTCTCGTAGCTACAACGGAAGTTAAGTGATAGTAATACTTCCCACATCCAGAGCCTGTGAGGCTAATTCATGCTCCAAAACACTTGGGCCAGCAAGCGTGCAAATGCGTATGTTGTGTCCAGGATGGCTCGTGGTCGCATGTGGTTGTGGCTTTTTGGCAAGTTGTCAGAAATCCCACCCGCTAGCAAATCAAGCCACCACATCACCACCCCGTCAGCATTCCCTGCGCCCCAAACCATTTGCAACTGCGCAACGAACGCTGTTCATTCCGGCAGCTTGAACGCCGGGCGGCTGTGTCCTCTTTACACTTAACAAGCCGGCTGTCTTTTTCCGTGAGCCGTTTCAGCCACAGCGGTGGGTGCGCATCTCGCCCCATACGGTCATGCCTTGGGTGCGCTTATTCGCCCAGCTGCGGCTTCACGCTTCATCTGACATGAGCCATATGCCTTTCGGCTGACGAGTGCGCCCGTCTGTTGCCTTGAATAAGGCCCAGCCGCATCACCGGCAACGTGGCATTTTTGCTCTGGAAGGAATTGAAATGTGAAGCCTCAGCCGAGAGAGAACTCGTCTGCGTTAATAAAATAAGAACCCCCTTTCTCCCGTCTTACGGTCAACGATTTTTTTGCATAAGGTGCAGACTAGTGGAAAACCATCAGGCGATGCAGCGGCGTGGAATGTAGGGTATTGAAGGCACCCAGTTAAACATATTCATTTGTTACGTTTCATCTTGTTTACTCCCATTTCTCCTTCCCTTGACAAAATGTCAACAAGAAACATGACCTTCCTAGGCATTTTCCAAGCAAGAGACAACACAGAGTGATGAATAACAAAACAGAAGCCCAATCAATTCACACCCCGCCACCCTGGAACCCTTTCGTTGCCTCTTCAGACAAATGTTCCTTAATGCAGGAATCCCGGGAGAGAGAGTTCTTCGCTTCTTCTGAGTCTTTGAAACAACTAGACCTACTTCACATTGAACAAAGTACGACCCCCCTCTCTCTCTCTCACACACACACGCACACGCACACGCACAAGCATTAAGTCTCTATTGGCACCATAAGAAGAAGAAAAAAAACCGGAGTCCTACGGAGGGGGTGGAATTCACTTTTCCGCTGCAGCGGTGAGGTTTTCCTGTGATGGGGTAGCTACAACAATACAATTGGACATTTTAAAGGGTTCAAGAGCGGGACGGTTCTACCAGCTACTGCAGTGAAAGGGTGTCAGAGCACTGTAAACATGCATTGGTGAAGGCTCAATGTAGACCTTGGGGCATAGGGCAGGAGGGTGAACAGTCAAATAAGCCCATAAAAGTTACTAGCCTGCTGGAGTAGAGAAGGGAGGTCTTTCTCTCCTCTCGTATTTCTTTCTTCCTCTGTTTCGGAATACAGAGAAGAGGTCAACCTATGCAATCGCCTGCATAGAATTCCTGATCACCTTTAAATACAAGTCTGCATTCACACAACGCCCCCCGGCTCTCTCTTTAAGACAGCATTCATGAGATATACTTGTATTTAAAAAAAAAATGCAGACAGACACACACACAGCATATCGTTCTTCCAAATACACACACACACACACACACACTCACACAAGCTGCAACAGTTCGAACAAGATGGTGGCACAGTCTCCTCGAAATGTAGGGCACCAACGTCCGTCGCCTCGCTTTGGATGGGGGGAAAACCTAGCCCCAAAAAGAGGGAGGTCTTTTCCCCCTCTAAGGCGTGGAGTACCTCCTCAGGTGGTAACTGTAGATCTTGATGCAGTGATCCCAGCAGTCCAAGACCAAGAGCTGTCCCTTGGGCGTGATGGCTATGCCCACGGGGCACGTGAGTCCCTCTCGGATTAAGATGTTATAGCCGCCCCCCTTGGGAAAATGTAGGATTTCTTTCCGGCTACTGTCGGCAACGATCAGGTCGCCCCGGGAGTCCACGCACATCCCCGCGATACACCTGAAGTCCTCGTTCTCCGAGAAGAAGTGGCTGATTTGTCGGCCCAGCTGCCCGTCGGGGCCGACGGAGCCGATGGAAAAGCCCCCTTCCAAGTGGTGCTCGTGTTGGCGGTTTTCGAGGTTCAAGCCCAGCCCCTGGGTGAAGTAGATCGTCCCTTCCGTGTCGCACGTGACGAACTTGGGGCGCACCGCGCTGCACAAGCAGCTGTACTTCACCACCCCGACGCCACGGTCCACCGTGAAGCACCAGAGCTTTCCTCCTTCCACGTCGGTCACGACAAACTGCCCCGACGGCAGGGCGGCGATGCCCCACGGCTTGCTCAGCTGGCTCCTGTGGCAGGCCACGCAGTGGCCGTCGAGGGTGTACACCTTCACCGAGTTGTCGTAGCTGTCGGTCACTCCAATCAGCCCGTGGCAGTTCATGGTGACCGACAAGGGCGTCAAGTTGGGCAGGTCCGCCCCGAGGAAGCTCAGCACGAAGCTGTCGATGCCGCTGGGGCTCCGGCGGATCTCCTTCAGGAAGCCCTTGCGGGTGAAGACTTGGATCCGGAAGTTGCCGCGGTCCGCCACCAGCACCTCGCCCTGAGGGGTGACATGCAGGCTGACGGGGAGGTTGAACGTCCCCGGCGTGCTGCCTTTGGAGCCCATCTTCTTGAGGAAGTGGCACTGCTGGATGCTGGCGGCCGCTTCTGGCATCCTCGGCTTGGCAGGCGAAGAGCAGTTGGGCACGGAGCTGGCCTCTTCCTCGGCCGCCGCCGCCCTGAAGGGCACCGAGGTGGCCATCTCCGCCAGCGACTCCTCCACGTTGATGCTGCGAGGTTTCTTGACCACTTGGCCAATCTGCAGCGGCCCGACGTGGCCCACCTTGAGCAGCTCCACCTCTTGCAGGGTCAGCTCTTTGGGGAGGCTGTTCATCAGCTCGGGCTCCTCCTCGTCGCCCTCCTCCTCCAAGAGGGCGACGTCCCCCTGCTTGATTTTGGCCAGGAAGTAGTCGCACCGCGACACGATCTGCACCTCGGCGATGTTCAGCAGGTACGCCTGCTCCTCCATGACCTGACTGTTGACCTTCTCGACCTCGGAGAGGGAGCTGGTGAAGAACTTGCGGGACCTGGACAACTCGTCCTGGACCTTGCGCTCTTCTTTGCCGTACTCGTGCAGGACCGCTTTGTATCGGGTTTGGAGGTCCTTCGACACGCCTTCCAGAGAGGTCTTCCTCTTCTGAAGGTCCCCCATCAGCTCTCGCAGGCGCCCCAGCCTGGCCCCAAACTCCCTCCTCCGCTCGTCCGCGGCCTCTTTGATGGCCACCACGGCGTGCCCCAGCTGCAGGTGCTTGGCTTCCTTGCACGGCTCGCACAAGACCAGGCCGCAGCTCTGGCAAAACTGCTTGGGAAGCCGGTGGCCACAAGCCTTGCACATGAGGAGGCCCACCGCCTCGCTGAGCCCGGCCGTGTCGATGATTTTCAGCACCGTCAGGTTGTCCGTCAGCTGGGCCATGTTGGTGATCCTCGTGACTTTGCTACAGAAGGGACAGCGGATGCCGTTGATGCTGTTGGCCAGGAGCTTCTCGGAGCACTGCTTGCAGATGGTGTGCCCGCAGTGCAAGAGCTTCGGGCGGAGCTGGTCTTCCGTGAAGCACTCCATGCAGATGGGGCACTCCAAGACCTCGCGGAGCGCGTCCGAGTTGAGGTGGGGGGCAGCAGCCATGGCCTTGCAGCTGAGGAGAGGCGGGTCGCATTTATTCCCAACCCTTGTGGTCCTGCCTGTGAGGAGAGAAGGAGAGGATCATAGAATAGTAGAGTTGGAAGGGGCCTACACGGCCGTTGAGGCCAACGCCCTGCTCCATGCAGGAGATTGAACCCTTTTGAGAAGGGTGAGTGGCAACAATTGAGAAACCAATCGATTCAATCACATGCTTTTGCGGGTGCCGATTTTGGAGTGCTCATCCCGTTGACATTTTTTTTTTTTAAAAAAAAGTCAAGTTTCTACACGTTACGCCTTGCTAGCAAAGATTGAAGTAGTGCTCTCTTAAATGCTTTAAGACTTGAAATGGATAAGAACATCAGAAGAGCCCTGATGGATCAGACCAGGGATCCATCTAGTCCAGCCCTCTGTTCACACTGTGGCCAGGGATGAACAAGCAGGACATGGTGCAACAGCACCCTCCCACCCATGTTCCCCAGCAACTGGTGCACCCAGGCTTACTGCCTCGAATACTGGAGATAGCACGCAACCATCAGGGCTAGTAGCCCTTGATAACCTTCTCCTCCAGGAATTTATCCAACCCCCTTTTGAAGCCA
Organism: Elgaria multicarinata webbii; assembly: GCF_023053635.1. NCBI lineage: Eukaryota > Metazoa > Chordata > Lepidosauria > Squamata > Anguidae > Elgaria > Elgaria multicarinata. Next base: position 10,625,625 of record NC_086189.1, read on the forward strand.
TCCAGATTGGTGGCCATCACTGCATCTTGTGGTAGCGAGTTCCATAATTTAACTATGCGCTGTGTTAATAGAGGAGGAGCATTCACTGACCAAGCTGAAAGAGACCTTATTTGTTTTTTTTATCCCCCCCTACCTACCGCCAGCAAAATATCCCACAGATATCTCATGCCATGTTACCCACTGCTCTTCCATATTTTATTATTTATTTATTACATTTATATCCCACCTTTTTTCCTCCATGGAACCCAAAGTGGCATACATAACCCTCCTCCTCTCCATGTTACCCTCACAACAACAACCCTGTGAGGTAGGTAGGGCTGAGAGTCTGTGACTGGCCCAAAGTCACCCAGTGAGTTTCCATGGCCGAGTGGGGGACTAGAACCCGGGTCTCCCGACTCCCAGTCCAACGCTCTAGCCACTACACCACACTGGCTCTTTCGCAAGAATCTCTTTAGATCTTTAGCCCGCTACAACCTTAAGGCTTGGAGTGGGTTAAAATCCAAACATCACACCCAATATTCAAAGGTGTGCTTATTCTGAATCACACCAAATAAAACCATGTGCGAAAAAGATGTAGCGTTATTTATTTAGAATATTTATATACCGCTCCCCATTGAAAAATTTCGGAGCGGTGTACAAGGTAAAATGAAAATAAAAGCAGAATAAAAACAGTTAAAACAAAATTTAAAAAGAAGCAAAAACAGAAATCCAAGGCTGCATGTTAAAGAAAGGCTTCTTGGAATAAAGATGTTTTCAGGAGGCGCCGAAAGGAGTACAAGGTTGGTGCCTGCCTGACCTCCAGAGGCAGGGAGTTCCACAGGAGGGGGGCCACCACGCTGAAGGCTCTTCCCCTGGTGGATTCCAATCGGAAGATGGATCTATGTGGAACCACCAGGAGCAGACCCTCGGATGACCTCAGTGACCGGGCAGGTTGGTAAGGGAGAAGGCGCTCTCTCAGGTATCCTGGTCCCAAGTTGTTTAGGGCTTTGTACACAAGTACAAGAACCTTCAACCTGGCCCGGTAGCGAAAAGGCAGGCAGTGCAGTTCCCTCAGCAGAGGAGTTACATGCTGGAAATAGGCAGCTCCAGACAACAGCCGAGCTGCAGCATTCTGCACTAGCTCTAGCTTCCGGAACAGCTTCAAGGGCAGCCCCACATAGAGCGCGTTGCAGTAATCCAACCTTGAGGTTGCATTGCGTTGCATTGAACTCGGCTGCAGGATCAGGACCGCGGAAGGCAACCGTTAGCAAGATCAGATCTAGCAGAAGGTCTTTGGCGGCTCCATTTCTAGAGAGGCAGAAAGCTTGGGAAATGAGGGGTGGGGAAAAAGCATCATGGACATGGTAAATTACTTTCAGACTTCCTGAAAGTCTGGGCTTTGTTTCTAGACCCCTGATCATCCTGGTTGCCGAGGTCTGCAAAATAAGAAAACCCTTGCGTTGCTGAGCCAATACAGACCCTATCTCCCCGTGCCAGCTGTAGGAAATTGGATTCGGATAAAATGACACGAAACGGACCGGGTGGGCGCAATCTTCTACCCTGGATATTAGTCGACCCAAACAGTACTCCAGAGGCAGGCACATCAAGCCAGAGGCCTGTCGCTGCCTAGGAGGTAATGTACTTTGCTAAAACCAGGATGATCAGGGGTCTGGAAACAAAGCCCTATGAAGAGAGACTGAAAGAACTGGGCATGTTTAGCCTGGAGAAGAGAAGATGGAGGGGAGACATGATAGCACTCTTCAAATACTTGAAAGGTTGTCACACAGAGGAGGGCCAGGATCTCTTCTCGATCTTCCCAGAGTGCAGGACACGGAATAACGGGCTCAAGTTAAAGGAAGCCAGATTCCGGTTGGACATCAGGAAAAACTTCCTGACTGTTAGAGCTGTACGACAATGGAATCAGTTACCTAGGGAGGTGGTGGGCTCTCCCACACTAGAGGCCTTCAAGAGTCAGCTGGACAGCCATCTGTCAGGGATGCTTTAGGGTGGATTCCTGCATTGAGCAGGGGGTTGGACTAGATGGCCTTAGAGGTCCCTTCCAACTCTACTATTCTATGATTCTATGAAAACCAGGCATCAGTGTGGTAAATAGCATTGGGACAGCAGGGGTTAATCTGCTGGCTGTTTTTTTTTTTTTAAAAAAAGGCAAATATCCTGCATCTTTCTCTTCCTAGAATTGTCTAGGCTACTACCTCCACCTCCCTTTCGGTAACACGTGCGCGTTTCCCCGTCTCTTACATTTTAATGGCTTCGTAACAGCCAGCTATCTTGCACAAGGAGAGAGGCGCTAATGAGGACATATTGTTGTCCAGGTTCTTTTAAGCGCTTTTCTACCCTCTTCTCTTTATGCTATGCTCTACGTCTGTAGGATTCCAGCTGTGCGCTCTTCAAAGCAACCGAGCCATTGAAAAAAGAACACAAAACAGGCAGTATCATTAAAGCCATTATGCGATACGATGGGGACGGGGAACACGGTCTCCACACTTGTGCTAGGCTTGCAGCGGCCGAGGGCTGCAGCTCAGCAGTCGGACACACGTTTTCACAAAAAGGCTCTGCAATTCAATCCCAAGCACCTCCGTTTTAAATTATCGGGTAGCAAATGATGGGAGAGGTGTCACCGGTCAGTGCCGACCGTACTGAGTCACGTGGACCGATTGTCTGACTTGGTATAAAACTGTTTCCTGTCCTCGTGCACAACCACTTGTCCCCCAACCCCTTTGGTTCTCAGAAGGCATGAAGACAGAATCACAGAGTTGGAAGGTTGGAAGCTGACTTGAAGACGGCTATCAGATTGTCTCTTCTCCAGGCTAGCCTTTCGGAGCGACAGAAAAAGAATTTGCTCTATTTCCTATGTGACAGCCTTTCAAATATTGCCTCTTCTCCAGAATAAAATGGGCAAGATACATTTAAGAATTATTATTTAAGGCTTCTTTCGTTTCATAGAATCATAGAATAACAGAGCTGGAAGGGGCCTATAAGGCCATCGAGTCCAACCCCCTGCTCGTTGCAGGAACCCACCCTAAAGCATACCTGACAGACGGTTGTTCAGCTTCCTCCAGTGTGGGAGAGCCCACAACCTCCCTAGGTCATTGGCTCCCTTGTCATACTGCTCTAACAGCCAGGAAGTTTTTCCTGATGTCCAGCTGGAATCTGGCTTCCTGTCACTTGAGCCCGTTATTCTGTGTCCTGCACTCTGGGAGGATCGAGAAGAGATCCTGGCCCTCCTCTGTGTGACCACCTTTCAAGTATTTGAAGAGTGCTATCATGTCTCCCCTCAATCTCCTCCTGAATCTGCATAAACCTTTGTCTACCTTTCTACGTCACAGGGACGCGTCATACTGTACATCACAGACCCATAGAGGGGACTTATTAAAACGGTTAACGTTTGAAGCTTATATCAAGCCGTTTGCCATGAATCGAGAGCCACACGACGTGGCAAAATCAGCATAGGTGTAACATTAGATGTTACATAGTAAATGTTACATAGGTCTGCAGTTCATACCTGTCAAAATGTAACAAGTGCAGGGCTCTTAAGATGGCAGGCTTTGCTGAGAAGGATGAAGACACCTAAATCTGCCTCTAGAATGTACCATTTTTTGAAAAGCAGATGGGAGAATTCACAGTACCGACTCTCTCCGCCATACAAATAGTTCTTAAAAACCCAGCATGCAAGGGAGATCCGGAATTTTCTTTTTTTGTATGAGTCCTCCACTGTGTGCAATAGTACAGCTCAGAGAGGTGTTTTAGCACCTGAGTGCTGGTTTCTCTCCAAGTGGCTACCAAAAGCTCTGATGATTAGATTTCCTGGATGCAAGGAAACACCTGATTTGCTGGAATTCACTTCCAGCTTGTTGTTGTTGGTACATTAAAAAAAATTATGGGATGCTCAAGCATTTTCCCCCCTGAAAAGCTGGGCAGAAGAGCAGAAATTAGCTCCAAAGAGAGGAGAAATTATAAGATGGTGGCATTCCATGAAAGCCAAGAGGAATTGTGCATTTTGTCCAGCAATCCGCTATTTGAGAGACAGTGTGGTGTAGTGGCTAGAGCGCTGGGCTGGGAGTTGTGAGATCTGGGTTCTAGTCCCCACTTGGCCATGAAAGCTGACTGGGTGACTTTGGGCCAGTCACAGACTCTCAGCACAGCCTACCTCACAGGGTGGTTGTTGTTGTGAGGATAGAATGGAGAGGAGGATTATGTATGCTGCCTTGAGTTCTCTGGAGGGAAAATAGGGAGGATATAAAATGCAATCAATCAGTCAATTTGTGGGGAGCAAGTCAAAAGGGTTTTGATGGAACGCACAGCAAACACCTACAGAACTTTGGTCTAAGGAGGCAAAATAGCCAAGGAATTGTTAGATGACCTGAAGAGGAGGGAGAGATTACAGCCAATAGTAACAGACATTTGGTATATTCAGCAGAATTGTACTCATTCCCAATAAACTGGGTGATTTTATTTATTTCATTTCACTTCTATACCATCCAATAGCAGAAGCTATTTTAAGAACAAGCTATTTTAAGAACAAAGCAGATTTTGTGGCTGGAGAAAACTAAGTAGTGTCACCTTTTTTTAACGGGCGTGAAATCACACCGTCAGTGCTGTGTGTCGGGATGAATTTACCAGAAATCGTGTAGCGTTACGGTCTACTTGGCCTTTACCTCAGTTGGGGTGGGCGATCCGTGTTGGCTTTGAAACTGGTTTGGGTTGTATCTCAAGTAGCAGCGATTCCCTGAGGGTGGAGAGAGAGAGAGAGAGATCAAGACTGCAGTCAACATGGTCAGCCTTAAGGTATTGAGAGGTGTTTTTATTGTCAAAGTAATAACTCCAACATTTCCCAAGCTGCACTTAGCTTCCAATCAGGGGAAATTTAAATCTAAGAAAAAAGGCACATACAGATCAACACTGTTTATTTTAATTTCCTTCCATGCTGAGCGTGAGCTATATCTGTTGGGTGCAATTTTCTTTCTGGGCCCCAATTTAGATTTAAAAAAACCCCCAAAACCCACCACTGGAGTATAATTTCCTTGTCACCGCTGTTTTTTCCTTCTCCCGTACCCAATAAAAGCGCATTTAGTCAGTATTGTTATTTTCTAATTAAATCCATTTGTAGATGTTCGCTTGCAGGAGGAGAAAGCCACCAACTCAGCAAACCAAGGTAGTTTTAAAATTGATTTAAGGTGCACAAGAATATGAGATTATACTAGGCAGACCGCTTCCTCTGCTCTTGGGTTCGCCGAACGACGTTATATGTCATGAGGGACGAACTTAATGCGTGGTGGCAGAACTGGGTTGGAGAATATCTTAAAAGTGGCTAGTGGGGAGATGATTTGTGGTTGGTCGGGGGGTTAGTGATAGGCTGAAGGGAAGAGAGTTTAACTTGTCTTTGACCTCCCCCACTACCACCAGCGAAGCTTTCTCTCTTCACTGCAGAAGTTTGGGACATATGTTCGTTGTACTTTGAGAGGTTGGGAGTTGCACGAGAAAGCAGCAGGCGGAAGGATTAACAGGGAGGACGTTGCAGGGGAAAAGCAGTAGGTAGAGGCGTTTGCAGGGAATTCTGCTGCATACTCAGCTGCATACTCAGAGCCAGTGTGGTGTAGTGGCTAAAGTGTTGGACTGGGAGTCGGGAGATCCGGGTTCTAGTCCCCACTCTGCCATGGAAACTCACTGGGTGACTTTGGATAAGTCACAGACTCTCAGCCCAACCCACCTCACAGGGTTGTTGTTGTGAGGATAAAATGGAGAGGAGGATTATGTACACCGCCTTGGGTTTCTCGGAGGAAAAAAGGCAGGATATAAATGCAATAATACATATATATCACGGTTCCTCCACTATGGCCAACCAGGCTACCGCTAGACCTCTGTGGCTACTCCACTCACAATCTGACCAGTATGTAACCTCTTTCAACCTAGAATCTTAGTATCTGTTCATAGAATCATAGAATAGCAGAGTTGGAAGGGGCCTACAAGGCCATCGAGTCCAACCCCCTGCTCAATGCAGGAATCCACCCTAAAGCATCCCTGACAGATGGTTGTCCAGCTGCCTCTTGAAGGCCTCTAGTGTGGGAGAGCCCACCACCTCCCTAGGTAACTGATTCCATTGTTGTACTGCTCTAACAGTCAGGAAGTTTTTCCTGGTGTCCAGCTGGAATCTGTCTTCCTTTAACTTGAGCCCGTTATTCCGTGTCCTGCACTCTGGGAGGATCGAGAAGAGATCCTGGCCCTCCTCTGTGTGACAACCTTTTAAGTATTTGAAGAGTGCTCTCATGTCTCCCCTCCATCTTCTCTTCTCCAGGCTAAACATGCCCAGTTCTTTCAGTCTCTCTTCATAGGGCTTTGTTTCCAGACCCCTGATCATCCTGGTTGCCCTCCTCTGAACACACTCCAGCTTGGGTCTATATATGTAGACTTTATTGGTCTACATATATAGGAGGTGGATCTGGAATAACATGCAGCCTCGTGGCCCCAGCTCCATGTGTGACTCAAAGAAGCCCTAATCTCGGTCGCCAGCAGTTTTAACGGTCGCTTCCAGTGACACCAGCTGTCAACCAGAGACCAACAAGGCAGGACACGGTGCAACAGCACCCTCCCACCCATGTTCCCCAGCAACTGGTGCACACAGGCTTACTGCCTCAAATACTGGAGATAGCACTCAACCATCAGGTCTAGTAGCTCTCGATAGCCTTTGCCTCCAGGAATTGATCCAACCCCCTTTTAAAGCCATCCAAATTGGTGGCCATCATTCCGTCTTGTGGCAGTGAGTTCCATAATTGAACTATGCGCAGTGTGAAGAAGTCCTTCCTTTTATTTGTCCTGGATCGTAGCCTGACGTAACTCTGGCATTCTTATCAGTATAATACCCTACCTCGGAGAATGGGTGAGACATGAAAATATTTCGATTTTGGGGCGAAGAGGTTTGAGTTTGGTAGAGGGCGTGTGTCTTTTCTGCCAAGTGTTTGTGCTGAGACAGCTGTGTGCGAGTGTGCACACGCGATCCGTAGGTGTGACTGTGTCAGAGGCCTCTGTGAAGTCCTACTTGGAGCGGCGTCTTGACCTCCTGGGAGCTCGAGACATTCCTCACTGCTCGAGACAACAGCAATACTGAACAAGCTTAGATCTGAAAGGTTACAAATGGATTCTATGTCGCTAGTCCCTTGGATCAGTGGGTGGTGGGGGCTCTACATGGCCGGGACGGTGGGCTTCTCGTGGGACACAGGCCGAACTAAGCTCAACACTGCATGCAGCTGTGGATTAGGCAGATGCAATCCTGAAAATGCAATCCTGCCCACACTTACCGGGGTGCAAACCCCATGGGACCTACTTCTGAGTAGGGGGCCTGCATCTCTCCCTGTGCATCTCTTGGGGGGGGGGGGAGCCAGGGTGGAATTGGAGTCAAGGACTCCGGTCGCACCTGGAACCCTGCTGATGCACATCGTAGCACAATAGCCCGTGTTGTTGTCGCCGTTTTAAAGGTGTCACAGGGCTCCTCGCCCTGCAACGGACCGAGGCGGGTTCCTCTTGGGGCAGGATGCGGCCTCTCCGCAGCGGCTGCGCGGGCAGGGCTTTGCACGGTCAGATCTTTGCAGAGGAGACCGTGCAGCGATGCACCGGGGAGGGGAAGCAGCAGCTTTTCCTGGCTAGTGGGGCTGGGATGGAGGTTGCCTGGGGTGCGTGGGTGGGTGCGGGGTGGCCTCCCAGTCCTTGCCCATCGCCCCCTCCCTCCACTTGCCCATCGCCCCCTCCGGCAGCCACAGCAGAGCCCCTCCCTACCTGCTGCTTTCTGTTTCTCCTGCAGCTGCACCAAGCCTTTGTCCCCCCACCGCGCTGTGCGCCTGCGCGAAAGGCCCTCCCCTCCACACCCCTCCTCTGGCCCCTCCCTCGTACGCTCTGAGACGTCATCCTTCTCGCGGGTGGCCCTGGGTAGTGTAGTTCTCGTGGCGGGAGAGCCGCAAGCAGTCTTTTCCTCCTCCTGAAACGGAGCCAAGTTCGAAACCCCGGCAAGGACGAGGTGGGGAAAAGTGCACGTGGCCTCTTGTGGGTATTATTATTATTATTATTATTATTATTATTATTATTATTATTATTATTATTATTATTATTGTTGTTGTTGTTGTTGTTGTTGTTATTATCATCATCATTATCATTATCATTTTATTATTTTTATTTTATTTTATTTTATTATTAATTTAATTTTAATTTATTATTATTATTATTATTATTATTATTATTATTAATTTATATAGCACCATCAATGTACATGGTGCTGTACAGAGTAAAACAGTAAATAGCAAGACTCTGCCGCATAGGCTTACAATCTAATTTAATTTTCTTCTTATTATTATTATTATTATTTAAAAATGTGGTGTTTGGCTTTCAATGCAAGGATTTAATGCCAGTTTATGTTTGTTTGTTTTTTAAAAAAATATTAATGCGAGTTTAAAAATGGTTTTTGGCTTTGCATGCATGGATTTAATCCAAAAAATTTTTTTTGTAAAAAAGAAAACATTTAATGTGAGTTTAAAAATGTTTTTAATGCGAATTTATGTGGGTTTTTTAAAAAAAAAATCGAGGTGTTTGGCTTTGCATGCATGGATTTAATGCGAGTTTATTGTTTTTTTTAAAAAAGAAAGCATTTAATGTGGTTTTTAAGGGAAAAAATCGAGGTGTTTGGCTTTGCATGCATGGATTTAATGCGAGTTTATTGTTTTTTTTAAAAAAGAAAGCATTTAATGTGGTTTTTAAGGGAAAAAATCGAGGTGTTTGGCTTTGCATGCATGGATTTAATGCGAGTTTATTGTTTTTTTAAAAAAAGAAAGCATTTAATGTGGTTTTTAAGGGAAAAAATCGAGGTGTTTGGCTTTGCATGCATGGATTTAATGCGAGTTTATTGTTTTTTTTAAAAAAGAAAGCATTTAATGTGGTTTTTAAGGGAAAAAATCGAGGTGTTTGGCTTTGCATGCATGGATTTAATGCGAGTTTATTGTTTTTTTTTAAAAAAGAAAGCATTTAATGTGGTTTTTAAGGGAAAAAATCGAGGTGTTTGGCTTTGCATGCATGGATTTAATGCGAGTTTATTTGTTTTTTTAAAAAAGAAAACATTTAATGTGGTTTTTAAGGGAAAAAATCGAGGTGTTTGGCTTTGCATGCATGGATTTAATGCGTGTTTATTGTTTTTTTAAAAGAAAACATTTTATGCAAGTTTAGAAAACGTTTTTTATGCGAATTTATGTGTGTTTTTAAGAAAAAAATTGAGGTGTTTGGCTTTGCATGCATGGATTTAATGCGAGTTTATTGTTTTTTTTTTTTAAAGAAAACATTTAATGCGAGTTTAAAAATGTTTTTAATGCGAATTTATGTGGGTTTTAAGGGAAAAATCGAGGTGTTTGGCTTTGAATGCATGGATTTAATGCGTGTTTATTGTTTTTTTAAAAGAACACATTTAATGCGAGTTTAGAAAATGTTTTTTATGCAAATTTATGTGAGTTTTTAAGAAAAAAATCGAGGTGTTTGGCTTTGCATGCATGGATTTAATGCGAGTTTTTTTAAAAAAGAAAACATTTAATGCGAGTTTAGAAAATGTTTTTTTTTTTAATTATGTTTTAATACGAATTTATGTTTGTTTGTTTTTAAAAATGAGGTGTTTGGCTTTCCATGCATGAATTTAATGTGAGTTTATGGTGTGTGTTTTAAACGTTTCATGTCAGGTTTTTTTTAAAAAATTTTTTTTTAAAAAAATGTAATGTGAGTTTATGTATTTTTTAAAAATGAGGTGTTTTTGCAAGCATGGATTTAATGCAACTTTATGTTTGTGTAACTCGAGATGATGGTAATAGATTTTTGCCTTTATTATATAGTTTTTCAGAGGTGTTTTTTTTAAGCATTTATGTGAGTTATCTGTTCATTTAAAGGATGGTGTGCCCTTAAAAATTGACGTTATTTGTAGTCTTTTCTCTTTCTTATGTTTTCCCATTTTTTATGGGGTTGGGAAGGATGGCAGCGCCCCTAGTCTGTTTTTTTTATTACAAGGTTATTATATTGTAATTTAATGTAGGTTTCCAAAATAGCAAACAAAACGTAAAACAAAACAGTGGGAAATGGATGGGAAAACACATCCAAAAATATAAAACAGTTTAAAATCAAGTTGCATGAAAAGGCTAAATGTTTTGTGTGTGTTTTTAAAGAAGAAGAGAAAAAGGAAAGTTCTAGGTTTGTGTTTGTTAGTTTCAAACAAATTTTCAACCACCTGTGAGTGAAACTAACTTCTGTTCATGCCTTGGAGGTCTGGTGTCCTCTGAAACCACTAGAGACATTGGGAGCCCTCCATATTTTAGATTTATGGAGTTGCAAACCTGATTCTTTTGGATAAAATTCTCACTTTGGGAGGTCTGGGGGTCATCTCTGGAAACCCACCCCAGAAGCGACACCTGCACTCATGGTGCTGAAAAAGAAGAAGTAAAAATGCCGTTTGGAGCAGTTGCAGAATTACCTTGTTTTCAATGTTGACCTTTTCGTACTTCATAGTAGCTACAGAGCATTCGGGGAGGCAAAGAAGCTTCAAAATGGCCACTGTGGATGCTATTTTGTTTATTTAAGAACATCAGAAGAGCCTTGATGCTGGATCAGACCAAGGGTCCATCTAGTCCAGCACTCTGTTCACACAGGGGCCAACCAACCATCGGCCAGGGATGAAGAAGCAGGACATGGTGCAACAGCACCCTCCCACCCATGTTCCCCAGCAACTGGTGCACACAGGCTTACTGCCTCGAATACTGGAGATAGCACACAACCATCAGGGCTAGTAGTCCTTGATAGCCTCCTCCTCCAGGAATTTATCCAACCCCCCCTTTTAAAGCCATCCAAATTGGTGGCCATCACCACATCTTGTGGTAGTGAGTTCTATAATTTAACTTCCATAATTTATTTATTTTTACAATTTTGTGGGGCAGCAAAGGCAGTTGCCTCCTCCTCCCCCAGGAAGAGGCATGTGTGTGTACACAAATAAGAGGAAAGACTTCTTCACACAGCGCAGAGTTAAATTATGGAACTCACTACCGCAAGATGCAGTGATAGCTACCCATTTGGATGGCTTTAAAAGGGGATTGGATAAATTCCTGGAGGAAGAAGGCTATCAATGGCTACTAGCCCTGATGGTTGTGTGCTATCTGGAGTGTTCGAGGCAGTAAGGCTGTGTGCACCAGTTGCTGGGGAACATGGGCGGGAGGGTGCTGTTGCACCATGTCCTGCTTGTTCATCCCTGGCCGATGGCTGGTTGGCCACTGTGGGAACAGAGTGCTGGACTAGATGGACCCTTGGTCTGATCCAGCAGGCTCCTTCTGATGGGATCATCCCAGAGTGCAGGACACGGAATAACGGGCTCAAGTTAAAGGAAGCCAGATTCCAGCTGGACATCAGGGAAAACGTCCTGACTGTTAGAGCAGTACAACAATGGAATCAGTCACCTAGGGAAGTTGTGGGCTCTCCCACACTAGAGGCCTTCAAGAGGCAGCTGGACAGCCATCTGTCAGGGATGCTTTAGGGTGGATTCCTGCATTGAGCAGGGGGTTGGACTCGATGGCCTTGTAGGCCCCTTCCAACTGTGCTATTCTATGTTCTTACGAGGTGCGCTTTATCACTGCGCTGACGTCGCACGGAAGATTTGAGTTTGATTGTTTCCTTGAGCAGCAAGGGGTTACAAGGCTTGTCCATTGCTCTGGACGCGGCTCTCTGCGCAGCTGAGGAGCTCCGCGTTCAGGGAACGCTACGTTTCCCGGGAATGCAAACATCTCCACCTTGGGTGGGTGGGGGGCGATGGGGCTGCAGAAGAAATGACTTCTCTGCTACCCACGGGAGCCTTCGCTCCATAACTCCACTGGAGGGCAGCAGAAACACATGGAATCCCGATTTCAGGCTGGACCGAGTCCCCCAGCTGAAAGTAGTTTGAGAGTTAGAAACAGATGCTTCATGTATATACTATTTGTGCCATTAAACATGCAGTTTGCATACACATGCATGACAGAGCTCTCACGCCCTTTTAGGTTTGTGCTTTTCCCGTCCACATAGCTCTGTCTGTATTGTGACGTTCCAGCTGTTTGGATGTTTGCAAATCGCGGAGAAAGAGGAAACACATCCCCAAAGCAGGGCACCGGTTTGCACAACCTTTGCACGTGCTAATTTATGCATTAGACATGCAAGTTTATTTTATTTATTGAAAACATTTATATCCCGCCCTATATCAATAAGATCTCAGGGCAGCGTGCAGATAAAAGCATACAGTTTAAAACAGTGAATATACACAGCTAAAAGCAAATTAAACCATAAACCAAGTTAGAAATAATTGTTCTGATTTAAACAGAAATAAAAGATGTCTCACCATACTGGGTGAAGGCTATTAGCTGGGGCGCTGCTCAGCTTTGGGGCGTCTACGTCTTCCAGGGGAGTAAAACGGCCAATTCTCCAAAGTGGTCTTAAAAAGGTACGGGGGTGGAATCCAGCTGCAATCTCTCAACTGTCCTGTGTTTGTAGCTCTGGAGCGCACAGGCCAAGTGCTACCACTGGATTGTGGTGCCTGAGCATCAACCCACTAATAAAAAGAATCGGGAATTCTATGCTATGTCTAACCCTACTGCTCCTGTTTTGGGATAAGATGTTTCAGGTAATCAATCAGAATCAGATTCAGAACTAGAAGACACAGCGCCAGACACCAGCCAGCCTGTACCAGTGGGGGAGGAAGCTCTCACGGGCGATTCCCCAGCTGGGAGTCCGCCCTCTCCAGAGCTTATATCCTCAAGGCCAAATCCTACACACTCGGTAGGAAGTGAGCTTTCTTCCGGAGGTGAGCATCCCGACAAGCTAGCTGATGCTAGGGTCCGTCGGAAGCTCAAACGCATGGGGCGGAAGGAAGGTGTGAGAAAGTCAGTTCGATTACACCAGAACCTGACTCCGCACCAGGTCTTCTGAAGTTACGGGCGTTTGGGAAGTGGCTTCCTATTCTTCTTGAGTGGACAATTGTCTTGCTTAGTTTGCATAGTTTTGCCTAGGGGGAAGTTTCCAAGCGGTTAGACTCTCTTCAGGTAGAAGAGGCGTTTGCTGCTTAATAAAAGCTTTGTGGATTACTTAGCAAGCCTCCTCATTTGCCTCACATCGAAAGCAGGAGTGTTCTGAGAAACAGGACACTCTATATCCCATTATTAATTTATTACATTCATATCCCGTCTTTTTTTCCTCGAAGGAACGCAAGGCAGAGTACATAATCATCCTCCTCTCCGCGTTATCCTCACGACAACAACCCTGTGAGGTAGGCTGGCCCGAGAGTCTGTGACTGGCCCAAAGTCACCCAGTGGGCTTTCCATGGCCGAGTGGGGACTAGAACCCGGATCTCCTGACTCCCAGTCCAACACCTTAGCTGCTACACCACATTGGCTCTGAAACAGTTGATGACTGTGACCCGGGTCAGCCCATTCCTCTTCTCGTGGGCTCTCATGTCAGGCTTCCTTCTCATTTCACCCATCACACACGTTACTTCTTCATTTTGCCCTCTGGAATGTTAAGTTTCAATTCAGACATCTGGGGATGACAGGGATTCGTTAGGTTTTTGTTTTCCGAATGTCTGTGTGTTTAAAGAACACACTCCAATCCTGCCAGACCGAGAAATAGTGGGAGGGGTTGCATCGCTGTGTGCCCCTGCCTTTCTGATCTACTTGACTTTAACCCGTTTTTAAAGACCCTTTGAATAGCTTTGAGCCATCTTTCAAGAACAGAATCCCTTTTGGTAACCCACTCCAACCGGTCTCCTCCCCACTCCTTTATTTATTTATTTATTTATGTATTTATTGCATTTCTATACCGCCCAATAGCCGGAGCTCTCTGGGCGGATCACAAAAATTAAAACCATTCAACGTATAAAACCATAATATAAAATACAATATAAAAACTTTCTGCATTTCTTTTTCCCCACTCTGGGATGTCTCCTTCGTAGGCCTGTTTTATTTATCTTAAAAGCTGCCCTCTCCTCTAACCTTACACAGAATGATGGGCTTGTTGGAATCCACACAGTCTTCCTGCGACTATTTTTCATAGAATCATAGAATAGCAGAGTTGGAAGGACCCTACAAGGCCATTGAGTCCAACCGCCTGCTCAGTGCAGGAATCCACCTTAAAGCATCCCTGACAGATGGTTGTCCAGCTGCCTCTTGAAGGCCTCTAGTGTGGGAGAGCCCACAACCTCCCTAGGTAACTGATTCCATTGTCGTACTGCTCTAACAGTCAGGAAGTTTTTCCTGATGTCCAGCTAGAATCTGGCTTCCTTTAACTTGAGCCCGTTATTCCGTGTCCTGCACTCTGGGAGGATCGAGAAGACATCCTGGCCCTCTTCTGTGTGACAGCCTTCCAAGTATATGAAGAGTGCTCTCATGTCTCCCCTCCATCTTCTCTTCTCCAGGGTAAACGTGCCCAGTTCTTTCAGTCTCTCTTCATAGGGCTTTGTTTCCAGACCCTTGATCATCCTAGTTGCCCTCCTCTGAACACTTTGATCTAGGGTGCGTTGGCTTTTGCCGTCAATCAGATGGAGCGGTGTGGTTCCAAGGCACAGGCTCCAAAGCCTTTAGAGATAAATGAATCTTGTCTTTATTTGTTTATGTTTTGCTTTGCTTTTCCTAATTGGCAAGCCTGCTGCTGGATTCCTAAATCTTGCTGCACACGGGTGCCTTGAGGCAAAGGCTGAAATGTCTTCCAAGGGAACCCTTGCCAAGGGTAACTGCTTCACATTTTGATTGTTGGAAGTGTGTGTGTAGCAAAAAGAACGTGAGACGTTTCCCGAAGAAGTACACAAGATGTAGCTGTATGCCACATTCCCTATTTCAGAGCATAATCCTTGTGCACTGGCTGTTTGGAAGCTACTTGTTGGAAGATAATAGATGGTCGTGCTAATTTCTATCTCAACCAGCAACCTGTTTGGAGTATTCCCACTGCAGGAGTCCAACTTTAAATCTTAAGTTTGTTTCATGGACTTGGGATTTTTATTTTTATTTTATTTTATTCATTACATTTTTATACCGCCCAATAGCCGAAGCTTTCTGGGCGGTTCACAAAAATTAAAACCATAATAAAACCATAACCAACAGTCTAAAAACGCAAATACAAAATACAGTATAAAAAGCACAACCAGAATAAAACCACACAGCAGAAATTGATATAAGATTAAAATATAGAGTTAGAACAGTAAAATTCCATTTTAAGTTAAAATGAAGTGTTAAAATACTGAGAGAATAAAAAGGTCTTCAGCTGGCGACGAAAGGAGTACAGTGTAGGCGCCAGGCGGACCTCTCTGGGGAGCTTGTTCCACAGCCGGGGTGCCACAGCGGAGAAAGCCCTCCTCCTAGTAGCCACCTGCCTCACTTCCTTTGGCAGGGGCTCACGGAGAAGGGCCCCTGTGGATGATCTTAAGGTCCGGGCAGGTACATATGGGAGGAGGCGTTCCTTCAAATAACCTGGTCCCAAACCTTTTAGGGTTTGAATGTTAATACCAGCACTTTGAATCAGGCCCGGACCTGGACTGGCAGCCAATGACGTTGTAAAAGGGCTAACGTAATGTGGTCTCAAGGATAGGAGACTGCCTTGGTGATCCTTCAGTAGCTCAACTGGTAGAGCATAGAATCATAGAATCATAGAATAGCAGAGTTGGAAGGGGCCTACAAGGCCATCGAGTCTAACCCCCTGCTCAATGCTGGAATCCACCCTAAAGCATCCCTGACAGATGGTTGTCCAGCTGCCTCTTGAAGGCCTCTAGTGTGGGAGATCCCATAACCTCCCTAGGTAACTGATTCCATTGTCGTACTGCTCTAACAGTCAGAAAGTTTTTCCTGATGTCCAGCCGGAATCTGGCTTCCTTTAACTTGAGCCCGTTATTCCGTGTCCTGCACTCTGGGAGGATCGAGAAGAGATCCTGGCCCTCCTCTGTGTGACTACCTTTCAAGTCTCTGAAGAGTGTTATCATGACTCCCAAAGACCTGTACCCTACCTACAAATCTTCCTTAGCTTACTGGTTCAATTTGGGTTTGAAGGATAACCTGTTTTCAAGGAAGATTTATTTATTCATACATTTGTATCCCGCCCTATATCACTGGGATCTCAGGGTGGTGTACAGATAAAATCGGAATGATGTCAACATAATAAACACAGCGACGAAGTATTACATCGTTAACAAATTAAAACCAGTAGAAAATTTTAAAAGCAGTAAAAACAATTAAAAATAAGTGTGACCATATTATATTAATAGGCTTCTGTCCCCCTATGGCATTGTACTGTGTGATCCATGTTTAATAACTTCTGCCAGGTACTTTATTTGTTTGATGGCTCTATGTTGCCTCCAGGATCTTGGGCTGTATGCCTCTCAGTACCAGACTCCAGCTAAGACAAGTTGGGCTTCGGCTAATGTACTCACATCTTGCTTGTGCAGGGACAGAATTGGTCAGACCCAGCACAAGGTGTTTTTCGGTTTTTTAAAAAATGTGTGCCCTCCTTGCTCAGTGATTCTTCAAGAACATAAGAAGTTGGATCAGACCATCTAGTCCAGCACTCTGTTCATACAGTGGCCAACCAGCCATCGGTGCAAACAAGACATGGTGCAACAGCACCCTCCTACCCATGTTCCCCAGCAACTGGTGCACACAGGCCTCGAATACTGGAGACAGCACACAACCATCAGGGCTAGTAGCCATGGATGGCCTTCTACTCCAGGAATTTATCCACCCGCCTTTTAAAGCCATCCAAATGGGTGGCCATCACTACATCTTGTGGTAGCGAGTTCCATAATTTAACTATGCACTGCGTGAAGAAGGACTTCCTTTGATCTGTCCTGAACTGACCACTCATCAGTTTCCTGGGATGACCCCATTGGGTCCTCGTTTTATGGGAGAGGGAGAAAAATGTCTCCCTATTCATATTCTCCAGATTTTCTCCTTCCTTGTTAGCAGAGATACTCGTAATGGAAGATGTCAAGGATTAAACATGGGGTTGTGTAAAACAAGCCAAAATACAGGGGCGCCTTTGCCTTGTTTTTCACTCCCTCACGGGGATTTCCTTCTTTTTCCGCACCAAGGATTAAACATGTACAAGCAATGCATTTGCACTCACTGAGCATCTAATCCAGTATTGTCCATTCTGATACTGGGATTAGCTCTCTGCAGTCTCAGGTACATCTTGTGCTATCTGATCTTCTTAGATTGAATCTTGGACCTGCTGCATTGAAACCATGCGCTCTGACATTGACCTATGGCCTCTTCATGTGTAGCATCACCGAAGTGAACGTCCTTTGGGTGGGCAGGGTTTCCCCCACGAATTCATGGTGGATCCTCCTGGCGAGGGACCGTTTGGATGGCCTTTCGCCATTGTTTTAATCAGCATCGTTAAACAAACAAAAAGAAGTAGTTTTCAAAGCTTTAACAATATCTGAATAGAGAAACAGTGTTCTCCATTAAAATGTCTTGATTTGCTAGAAATCGATGAATTAACCGAAACAATTAATAGAAGAACCGGATCTCAGCAGATAATCAATGTTGCTGATAAATGGTCTTCTTTTAATGCTTATTGGAAGCAGCAGTAGTGTGGATATGTAAGGCTTGATAGAAATTCATTCTTCTTGCATAGTGGAAGTAGCATATAATAATACTTGACCAAAGCGGCCCCAAAGTGGCATCTTAACATCCCCGCTCTAATCCCCCCCCTATCTGCCAGAGTTTATTTATTTATTTATTAAATTTATATACAGCCCCATAGCCAAAGCTCTCTGGGCGGTTTACAAAAGTTAAAAACTGAACATTAAAAAGTATACAAAATTTAAAACCGTCAAAAAATAAAAAAACAACAGTATAAAACAACAGTGTCCATTTAAACAACAACAGTTCTGGAGCCCATTAAAAAACAAACAGCATATGTTGTTAAATGCTGTTAAATGCCTGGGAGAAGAGAAAAGTCTTGACCTGGCGCCAAAAAGATAACAATGTTGGCACCAGGCGAGCCTCATCGGGGAGATCATTCCATAACTGGGGGCCACCACTGAAAAGGCATTTATATAACACCTTTTTTCCTCCTCTCCATTTTTATCCTCACAATGACAACCCTGTGAGGTGGTTTGGGCTGACCGGTCCAAAGTCACCCAGTGGGTTTCCGTGGCTGAGTGAGGACTGGCACCCGGATCTCCAATCTCCCAGTCCAACACTTTAGCCACTACACCACACTGGCTCTGTAAAGGTGAGGAAAGCTAAGGCACTCTGTAGACTTCCTGAACAGCCTGGTGAAGACAGAGCATGCTCAACGGCCATGCAGCACAATGTGTCTTTGGGGCGGAATGTAGCATGCTAGAAAAGGCTCTACTCCACGCGCTGCAACATTTTGTTGCAGATCCCACTTGGTTCGAAGATTCTCCTCGGGGACTGAAGTATTCAATTTTCCTTTTGTTCTCTTTCCATCCCTCCCTGCTCTGTCCCCAAACCAGAAACGACTGAACTTGGCAACAAGAAGGAGCTGAAGTCCATGCCGTTCATCACCTACCTCTCGGGCCTGCTGACCGCCCAGATGCTGTCGGACGATCAGCTGATCTCAGGCGTGGAGATCCGCTGTGAGGAGAAGGGACGTTGCCCCTCCACTTGCCACCTGTGCCGGCGCCCGGGCAAGGAGCAGCTCAGCCCTACCCCGGTGCTGCTAGAAATCAACCGTGTGGTCCCCCTGTACACATTGATCCAGGACAACGAGACGCGGGAGGTGAGTAGGCAGGCAGATCGTGCGTGCCTTAACTGTTGTGATGAAGAGGGACTTTCATGAGCTGCTGCATGCATACAAATGAAACCTGCTGAAATTCCCCTTTCAATACAACTGGGCCCTGTCCTCCTTTCCATATGGTCACCCTAAGAGCCCCTGTATGACCAACCTGAGAGCAACAAGTGATGGAGGCAGTAACATTAGCACCTGAGCCACCCAGGGCTGATGCTCCTCACCTTAGCATCCTTACCTTCCAACTTTGTAGAGTTGGGGAGCAGCCGACTGGGCATGTATATCGTTAGAGATGCTTATAATTTGTACCTTTAAAATGCATTATCCTTTTCTGTAGCAAAATGATCCAAGTAAGTGCCTACTTACTGATACACTGTTAGTACTTACTGCTACTACTGGCAGATACACTAGTTACGCCTCTCCTTAGAGTCAGACTACGTAAAGATGGTAGTGTAGGTTCTGGTAACTTCGAGGCTCGACTTCTGCAATGTTAATACATCACTGATCACGCCTACGTAGACCTGGTCCATCCAGGCTCGAATTCCGCAATGCGCTCTACCTTTGTGCCTAGTCCGGAAACTTCAACTAGTTCAAAACGTGGCAGCCAGGCTGGTCACCGGTACACCTAGGGGTGACCACATTACACCAGTTTTAAAATCTCTTCACTGGCTGCCAATTAGTTTCCGGGCGAAGTATAAAGTGTTGGTTATCACCTTTTAAGCCCTACATGGTTTTGGGTCTAGGCTACCTGCGGGATCGCCTTCTCCCGTACAATCCGCCCCGCACACTCAGGTCCTCTGGGAAGAATTTACTCCAGCCAACAAAAACAAGGCTGACAACTATTACCCAGTGGCCCTTTTCTTCTGCCGCTCCCAGTTTGAGAAATGGCTTGCCGGGAGAGATTCGTCAATTTAACAGTCTTCCGGAATTTAAGAAAGCCGTAAAGACTGATCTCTTCCGGCAGGCCTACCCAGTTGAATTTTGAGATGCCTTTTTAATAATGTGCTGCTTTTAATAACGTATTGTTTTTAAATGTTTCAATTAGTTAGATGTATTTTATGGTGTTTGCATTTGTGTTGTATCCCGCCTCGATCCAGAGGGAGAGGCGGGTAACAAATACTATTATTATTATTATTATAATTATTATTATTATTATTATTGTAAAAATTCATTTTGTTTTTTATATGCCACCCTATGGCCAAGTTCTCAGGATGGCTTACAGCAAAACAGATCCATATTAATTAAAATATGTTAAAAATAGCGAAGGAAGTTTGTCTCTCTTCTAAAGACAACCAGCTGTCTCCGCTCTTCCTGGCAAACCTGTTTCCCAACCACATCTGTATTTTCCCTATTAATATTTTTTAATTATTTCGAAGAATTCCAGAGGAAGCATTTCCACATCCTAGACAGTCAAAAACATGTAATATATTACAAGTTCTAAACAAAACCAAGAAACCCCCCCCACGTCTGCTTGTCAGTCTAATATTTTACGGGATATAGAGAAGAAATTAAGGGTGTGTGAGTAGATTAGGACTGTACTTCGCTTTCGAAACGAGCGAATGGCACCCGATTCGTTGAATTCTCATTTTGTTCCAAAATGAATGCAGTGAGTAACGAGCGGGAATCATTTCCAGGCAGAATCTCATTCATACATGTTCATACTTTTTGATTAATTATTTTATTTATTTATTTATTACATTTCTATACCGCCCAATAGCCGGAGCTCTTTGGGCAGTTCACAAAAATTAAAAACATTCAAAGTATAAAACAACAGTATAAAACCACAATATAAAATACAATATAAAAGCTCAACCAGATAAAAACAGCAGCAATGCAAAATTACAAATTTAAAACACCAAGTTAAAATTTATTTATAGACAATTAAAATGCTGAGAGAATAAAAAGGTCTTCACCTGGCGTCTAAAGGCATATAATGTAGGTGCCAAGCGAACCTCCTTAAGGAGCTCATTCCACAGCTGGGGTGCCACAGCAGAGAAGGCCCTCTTCCTGGTAACCACCTGCCTCACTTCCTTTGGCAGGGGCTCGCGGAGAAGGACCCCTGAGGATGACCTTAGGGTCCGGGCAGGTACATATGGGAGGAGGCGTTCCTTCAGATAGCCTGGCCCCAAGCCGTTTAGGGCTTTAAATGTTAATACCAGCACTTTGAATCAGGCCTGGACCTGGACTGGCAGCCAATGAAGCTGGAAAAGGACTGGCGTAATGTGATCTCGCCAGCCAGTCCCTGTTAGTAACCGTGCTGCCCTGTTTTGTACCAGCTGAAGCTTCTAGACCGTTTTCAAAGGCAGCCCCACGTATAACGCATTGCAGTAATCCAAACGAGAGGTTATCAGAGCATGGATAACTGTAGCTAGGCTATCTCTGTCCAGATAAGGGCGCAGTTGGTATATCAGCCTAAGCTGATAAAAGGTGCTCTTTGCCACTGAGTTCACGTGTGCCTCAAGTGACAGTTCTGGATCCAAGAGCACCCCCAAACTACGGACCCGATCCTTAATTTCTGTAAACCGCCCAGAGAGCCCTGGCTATGGGAGCGGTATATAAGTGAAATAAATAAATAAATAAATTTAGGGAGTGTGCAACTCCGTCCAGGACAGGGCAAACATCACCTCGCCGGACAGATGAACCAACCGCTAACAGTACCTCTGTGTTTTCTGGATTGAGTCTCATTTTATTACCCCTCATCCAGTCCATTACCGTGCCCAGGTAATTATTGCATTTCTATCCCGCCTTTTTTCCTCCAAGGAACCCAAGGCGGCGTCCATAATCCTCCTCTCCATTTTATCCTCACAACAACAACCCTGTGAGGTAGGTTGGGCGAAGTGTCTACCTTGGCGGCCGCCATTTTCTTTCCCCAGAATACCCCTGATATCTCATCCATTTGGGCTATCAGGAGGCACCAAGTAAGAACGTTCCGTGTCTTCTTATCTCTGCAGGTGCCAATCCCAAGTTACCAGGCTCGGTCCTTCTCTGTAGTTAGTATCTGAGCAAACATTGAAACTCTTCCGTTCTTCTGCTTATCAGCAGCTGCGAGGTCTTAAGCCAAACAATGTGTGTTGTTCTTTCTTTGACCTTGTGGAAATTATAATGAAAGCATAACAAGGTGCTGTATTTGTTTCCAATGTGGGCTCTTCCCACAGCCTTTAGTTCAGGGGCGTTATAATGCTGTAGCATCAAACATCAGTGATCAAGGCTCCAGAGTCTACTTGCCCGTGAGTCTGTGGTCCAGAGCTTAAGTCTGATGCCTTCTTTAAATTTGAGTCAGGGATCTTTTCCAGCATTTCATAATGATCTCCGAATTCTTTATTAGCACATCTGCCTATTTCAGGACCTAGTTAGCAGTTTGCAGCCTCTTCAAGACCCAGCGAACAATATTATTTAACCCTTTTGAGTACCCAATTAGAAGGGCTGCTCTTAAATTATCAAGATGATAACCTAAGAAGAGCCCTGCTGGATCAGACCAAGGGTCCATCTAGTCCAGCACTCTATTCACACAGTGGCCAACCAGCCATCGGCCAAGGATGAACAAGCAGGACATGGTGCAATAGCACCCTCCCGCCCATGTTCCCCAGCAACTGGTGCACATAAGCTTACTGCCTCGAATACTGGAGATAGCACACAACCATCAGGGCTAGTAGCCATGGATAGCCTTCGCCTCCAGGAATTTATCCAACCCCCTTTGAAAGCCATCTAAATGGGTGGCCATCACTACACCTTGTGGTAGTGAGTTCCATAATTGAACTATGTGCCGTGTGAAGACGTACTTCATTTTATTTGTCCTGGATGGTAACCCCATATAACTCCGGCATTCTTATCAGTATAATACACCACCTTGGGTCTCGTATTTTGAGAGAGGGAGAAAAATGTATCCCTAACCACGTTCTCCACACCAGGCATCATTTTGTACACCTCTATCATGTCTCCCCTAAACCTCCTTTTTTCCAAGCTAAACAATTCCAGTTGATGTAACCTTCCCTCATAGGGGAGATGCTCCAGCCCCTGAATCATTTTAGTTGCCCTTTTCTGCACTTTTTCCACGTTTATAATGTCCTTTTTAGGTCTGGTGACCAGAACTGTACACAGTATTCCAAGTGTGGTCGCCCCATAGATTTGTATAAAGGCAGTATAATACTGGCAGTTTTATTCTCAATTCCTTTTCTTATAATGCCTAACATGGACTTTACCTTCTTTACATTTTCATTGAGCTGTCCATCACAGTCCCAAGATCTCTTTCTTGTTCGGTCACCACCAGCTCAGATCAATGCCCATATACAACAATCCAAACTCTCTTCCCTATCCTTCACAGCCAGTATGGAGAGAACCACATTGGGTGCTCTCCGGGGTTGCACAGGCAACTTCAGAGAAGTCATAGAATCAGAATAGCAGAGTTGGAAGGGGCCTACAAGGCCATCGAGTCCAACCCCCTGCTCAATGCAGGAATCCACCCTAAAGCATCCCTGACAGATGGTTGTCCAGCTGCCTCTTGAAGGCCTCTAGTGTGGGAGAGGCCACAACCTCCCTAGGTTGTGTGAAATACTGGTTCCCCTTTATCGGGCAGAGGTTAGGCCTCATCTAGAGTATTGCGTCCAGTTCTGGGCACCACACTTCAAGAAGGATGCAGATAAGCTGGAGGAGGTTCAGAGGAGGGCAACGAGGAAGATCAGGGGTCTGGAAACAAAGCCCTATGAGGAGAGACTGAAAGAACTGGGCATGTTTAGCCTGGAGAAGAGAAGGTTGAGGGGAGACATGATAGCACTCTTCAAATACTTGAAAGGGTGTCACACAGAGGAGGGCCAGGATCTCTTCTCGATCCTCCCAGAGTGCAGGACACGGAATAATGGGCTCAAGTGACAGGAAGCTAGATTCCTTCTGGACATCAGGAAAAACTTCCTGACTGTTAGAGCAGTGCAACAATGGAACCAGTGACCTAGGGAGGTCCTGGCCTCTCCCACACTGGAGGCCTTCAAGAGGCAGCTGGACAGCCATCTGCCAGGTATGCTTTAAGGTGGATTCCTGCATTGAGCAGAGGGTTGGTCTCGATGGCCTTATAGGCCCCTTCCAACTCTACTATTCTGTAATTCTACCAGGAATACTTTGCATCACCAAACTCCCCTTCAGCTGATTTACAACCTCCCCCCCCATCTTATTTCTGTCCCGCAATGCTCCCCCCCACCCCGGAAAGAGTTCATTGTGCCGGCAAATTCTTGCAACGGGAGAGGCCTTTGGGCTCTGCTCTGGTGGCCACTGGAGGTCACTGTTACACTGACAGGTGCAGGAAAAGTTTCTCAGTGACCCTTCTTGAGGTTGGTGGCTTGGCTTCTCTTTCTCAGGGCAAAACACAGAGGGGGCTTAAATGTTAATTATATGTAGATTTATCCCCCCCCCCCCGGTCTTTGGCATCACCTCTCCCTCCCGCAATCCGGGGGGCTCCTGTTCCCCCATCCAAAAATGACAGACCTGTTTAAAGTCACTTATTAACATTGCAGCCTGCATTTGATTAAGGCGCTTGGAACGCGCCGGCTTGCGGCAGCCCTGGGTCGGACGGGGCGAGCTGCAGCTCTGGAAATCGTCCCGGGGCGTAGAGGTATGGCCCCCGTACAGGCAGAAATGATCTGCTCTCCTTTAATCCGTGCCCACCAGATCTGTCCTGAGAGGCCTTGAGCTTCATCCCACGTACCAGTTGCCCTCAAATTATCTCCTATAGCGCTAAGCTGTCGGCGTTGTTGTTGCTAGCTAAATCACGCCGCGGGTGGCAGCGCTACTGAGATCCTTTGCATACCAGGAACTGGGTTTTAAGGGGGGAAATGTGAAAAAATCATTAAAAAATCAACGGATGACCCAATCCGATTCAAATTTGGTGTGCTTAAGGCTCTCCTTAATATCTATTACTGTGCCAAATTTGATGTCTTTATCTTTAAAGCTTACACGGATGTAAGCATTTGTTTGATTTTTCTTCAAAACCTGCTCCTGTGCCCCAGTGGCCACTCGGATGATCCGCTCAAAAACTAGTATCAAAATAGGTCAGGTCTTTTGCCTTTGAAGCACAAGTAAAGCAGGATGCATGGGAGTACTTCGCAGCTGGTGTGAATAAAGCTCATAGTGGTTCTCTGGGATGGTTCAGTTCGTTGCATGTCGGCATGCATGCGCTCCCCGCTGCAGGTGTGATGCTTGCATCAGAAATGACACCTTTGCACAGCATGTGCAGTTAGGTAATTTTAGAACCTGGGCGTCGGGCCTTGTTGTGGGAGGTGCACTGGGGAGGGATTAGCTAGCGAAAGGAACATCTTCGCTTGCAAAGTCACATTTCTGCCCCCCCGTTCCGCGCTTTCCTACACTGCTTCTGTATTTTGGGTATGTGAGAGCGAAGGAAAGAAACAAAACCAGAACTCTTTACCGACCTGGATTTAAAAGAAGAGGGGATACCCTGAGCATGAGCTGCCTGGGGTTTTAAACTCATTGAAATCACATCATCCTGACTGCAGGAATAAAGTGAAACTTTGCCTCTGCTGTCCTGATGCTATACAAAATAGAATAGACACCGTTTTGCTGTAGAAAATATTCAGAGTAAAAAAATAATAAGGCTGGCCAGCAGCCCCAACTATATAAATTATCTTTAAAAAGAAGAAGAAAGGAAGTGTGCTGTGTTGACCAGCATCAGACGTGGAAGGTCCTATATATAAAATACAACGTAAAAGCTCAGCCAGAATAAAAACAGCAGCAATGCAAAATTACAAATTTAAAACACCAAGTTAAAATATATTTATAGACTGTTAAAATGCTGGGAGAATAAAAAGGTCTTCACCTGGCGTCTAAAAGCATATAATGTAGGTGCCAAGCGAACCTCCTTAGGGAGCTCATTCCACAGCTGGGGTGCCACAGCAGAGAAGGCCCTCTTCCTGGTAACCACCTGCCTCACTTCCTTTGGCAGGGGCTCGCGGAGAAGGACCCCTGAGGATGACCTTAGGGTCCGGGCAGGTACATATGGGAGGAGGCGTTCCTTCAGATAGCCTGGCCCCAAGCCGTCTTCACCTGGTCTTCTCCTGGCGTCTAAAAGCATATAATGTAGGTGCCAAGCGAACCTCCTTAGGGAGCTCATTCCACAGCCGGGGTGCCACAGCAGAGAAGTATTGAATGAAGATTCATCTCATAATGATACTTGTGTTTCAGGTTCCAGTGGCAGGTAGGAGACTGGCCAGAAGGACTTGGAGGGGTTGGACCTTCCACATCTTCTATAATTTTGCCTTCAATACCTCGTGTGGCGCAGAGCGGTAAAGCAGCAGTTTCTGCAGCTGAAACTCTCCCCACGGCCTGAGTTTGATCCCAGCAGAAGCTGGTTTCAGGCAGCCGGCTCGGGTCGACCCAGCCTTCCATCCTCCCGAGGTCGGTAAAATGAGTACCCAGTTAGCTGGGGGAAAGATAATCACGGCCGGGGAAGGCAACGGCAAACCACCCCGCTATAAGGCCTGCCAAGAAAACGTCAGCGAAAGCTGGCGTCCCTCCAAGAGTCAGTAATGACTCAGTGCTTGCACGAGATGTTCCTTTCCTTCCTTTTCCTTCCCTTCAGTAATTTCTACAACCTGACGGAGTCCGCGGGACGGAATCCGAGCCCAGCCGCCCCACATGAAGGCAGTCACGAGCTGCCACACTGCCACAAGGTGTAGTGATGGCCACCCATTTGGATGGCTTTAAAAGGCGGATGGATAAATTCCTGGAGTAGAAGGCCATCCATGGCTACTAGCCCTGATGGTTGTGTGCTATCTCCAGTATTCGAGACCTGTGTGCACCAGTTGCTGGGGAACATGGGCAGGAAGGTGCTGTTGCACCATGTCTTGCTTGCACCGATGGCTGGTTGGCCGCTGTATGAACAGAATGCTGGACTAGATGGACGCTTGGTCTGATCCAACAGGGCACTTCTAATGTCCCCATGAAGGTACCGCGTGCTGCGTTTGCCTTGAGACAATATTCCCGAGCGAATAGCTACCTGGCCCTCCGGAGCGCCCTCTTTTGTGAAATTAGCTAGCTGGTTCTGAACCGCTGCCCTCCTGTTTCACATAGTCTTGCGGCCAGGATCCTTGTTTCCAAGCAATCTAGAAGTATGATTAATTTGGAAGGGAAGTGATACATCGGAAAGGATAAATAAAAAGAGATGGGTGGGACATGTAGACCAAGGGAAGAGTGGTAATGGTGTGTGTGTGTGTGTGTGTGTGTGTGTGAAGAGCATAGAGTTTTACAACAGGCTGACACTTAACCATCAGCATGCTTGACAACTAAGCCATCTCTAGCCTTGATGATTTCATCCAGAGACACTTACACGTTATTTATTTATTATTTATTTAAAACATGTATTTACGTTGCTAAATGGCAGCCCTGTGAAGTAGATTTGCCTAGGATCTGCCTCACTGAATTGCCTTTGGACACGTTTTGTCGACGATAGGCTGATGAGTCTCAGGAGTGTTGCTGGAGAAGTCATAGAATCATAGAACAGTAGAGTTGGAAGGAGCCTATAAGGGCATCAAGTCCAACCCCCTGCTCAGTGCAGGAATCCACCTTTCAGCCATCCCTGACAGATGGTTGTCCAGCTGCCTCTTGAAGCCCTCTAGTGTGGGAGAGCTCACAACCTCCCTAGGTAACTGCTTCCATTGTCGTACTGCTCTAACAGTGAGGATATCAAGAGTAACCTCCATGCTTTGCAGTCTGAAGAAATCTCCCCCAAGTCTTTGCCTTCGTAGAATCATAGAACAGTAGAGTTGGAAGGAGCCTATAAAGCCATCGAGTCCAACTCCCTGCTCAATGCAGGAATTGACCTTAAAGCATCCCTGACCGATGACTGACCAGCTGC
This sequence comes from Elgaria multicarinata webbii, assembly GCF_023053635.1. Taxonomy (NCBI): domain Eukaryota; kingdom Metazoa; phylum Chordata; class Lepidosauria; order Squamata; family Anguidae; genus Elgaria; species Elgaria multicarinata. The sequence continues at coordinate 10,653,241 of NC_086189.1, forward strand.
CTCTTGAAGGCTTCTAGTGTGGGAGAGCCCACCTCCTCCCTAGGTAACTGTTTCCATTGTCGTACTGCTCGAACAGTCAGGAAGTTTTTCCTGATGTCCAGCCGGAATCTGGCTTCCTGTCACTTGAGCCCGTTATTCTGTGTCCTGCACTCTGGGATGATCAAGAAGAGATCCTGGCCCTCCTCTGTGTGACAACCTTTTAAGTATTTGAAGAGTGCTCTCATGTGTCTCCTCAATCTTCTCTTCTCCAGGCTAAACATGCCAAGTCGTTTCAAAAGCAAACCAATCAGTACCCTGTGGATCCTGCTCCACTTCTGAATGATGGTATTCGTCTGCTTGATTTCTTTATCCCCATTTTTGTTTTTTTTAAAAAAAGAGATAGCTGCTCTTGGCACTACTCAATCAGAAGGCTGTGATTGAGACAGAAGACAGTCTTTCCTTTCTTAATGAATTATCTGCAGTAATGCAAAAAGACAAAACCATCTGTCAGGGATGCTTTAGGGTGGATTCCTGCATTGAGCAGGGGGTTGGGCTCGATAGCCTTGTAGGCCCCTTCCAACTCTGCTATTCTATGATTCTATGATTCTATGAAGGTGGAAGAAGAGGTGGGAAAGCACAGGACGGTTATGAAGGGAGGAGGATTATGTACGCCGCCTTGGGTTTCTTGGAGGAAGACAGGCGGGATATAAATGCAAAAATAAATAAATAAATAAAATGTCGTCTGCAACCCCACCCCTATAAAAGCGTTTAAATGAGGTGTGTTGATGGCATCATAACAGCCTTGTCTGGAAAACCTGTTTGAGCTTCTCTGAGCACAGGAAATATCCCACAGGTAGCTTGTAGTAGAAGACCTCTTCCTATGTCCCTGTGAGTGTTTTTGCCTGAGAAGCTGGCCTCTCCTCACACCTTTCCCTCTCATCTTAAGCACCCCACGCCTCTATTCAAGTGCCTTTCCCCCCACTTTGTCTTTTTGCTTCTCCACTCACCAGCACCTTCCTCCCTAGCCCTTTTTCGGCAGCTCTCGTTGCGTCTCTTCCACCCTTTGTAGCAATCTGTCCTCCGCTGGCTGAGAGAGGTCCCTGTGACTTCAGAGTCAATCCCGGGTAATTCATAACAGGCGTCCAGGGGCCCCCAGTAGGCAATCACAGTCACTACTGTGGAAAATACATATATGAGTCAGGTCTCCCGGCTCTCAGCATGAGGCAGAGATCCAGCCCCCCACCCCACCCCAGTCCCTCTGGCCTTCGTCTCTCTTAACAGGAGGGCTGGTGTGCAAAATGTGTTTTCTTCTTCTTCTTCTTCTTCTTCTTCTTCTTCTTCTTCTTCTTCTTCTTCTTCTCCTCCTCCTCCTCCTCCTCCTCCTCCTCCTCCTCCTCCTCCTCCTCGGTAGAGACATGGACAACAGAATCTAGCACCACTGGAAGGAGCCAGTTGAGGGAGGGAGGCTGAGACAGGCCGCCTTTTGCTTCCCAGATGTTGGCTGGGTTTGGGTTTGGGTGCGATTGCGCGTCAGGCGGTTATTCTGGAAACCGCGACACAGCATGAGCTTAAAAGGGGCAGAAACGGGGCCTTGCCAGAGGACCCAGAGCTTCACGATAACAGATGAGAAGGGTTTTGAAAGCGGTGGTTCTCTTGCCGGAACCAGGATCAGGGCCCGTCTGGTTGCTTGGAGCGTGGTTTGGCAGGAAATGAGGTGCTATTTAATGAGCACAGCTTGGTCAGGCCAGCTGGGAGCATCCGTGGGCAAGTTTTGAATTTGCCAGTCTTCACTCAGCCTTGATGAATATGGCTTTGGACCAGGGATGTGCACTTCTTGGTTCAAGTAATCTTGACCATCAGGGCATCACAGATTTGACTCTTTCTTCCTCTCTTTCTCTCTCCCTTCCTTCCTTCCTTCCTGCAAGGCTCTTGATTTTCTGCTTTCCTTCTAAACCAATATTTCCGTGGTTCGGGATTTTGCCACGACTTCGTCTAAAACTTACGGAAGTATATTTTGATGACCACCAAATAAAAACAACGACACGTTAATACACTCAAATTCCACCAGCTCCCTTTTCATTTGTTGGAATGTGGCATGTGATTCTTAAGAGCTTTGCCTTCTTAGAATCATAGAATAGCAGAGTTGGAAGGGGCCTACAAGGCCATCGAGTCCAACCCCCTGCCCAATGCAGGAATCCACCCTAAAGCATCCCTGGCAGATGGTTGTCCAGCTGCCTCTTGAAGGCCTCTAGTGTGGGAGAGCCTACCACCTCCCTAAGTTACTGGTTCCATTGTCGTACTGCTCTAACAGGAAGTTTTTCCTGATGTCTGGCCGGAATCTGGCTTCCTGTAACTTGAGCCCGTTATTCCGTGTCCTGCACTCTGGGAGGATCAAGAAGAGATCCTGGCCCTTCTCTGTGTGACAGTCTTTTAAGTATTTGAAGAGTGCTCTCATGTCTCCCCTCCATCTTCTTTTCTCCAGGCTAAACATGCCCAGTTCTTTCAGTCTCTCTTCATAGGGCTTTGTTTCCAGACTCCTGATCATCATGGTTGCCCTTATTATTATTATTATTATTATTATTATTATTATTATTATTATTATTAATTTATATAGCACCATCAATGTACATGGTGCTGTACAGAGTAAAACAGTAAATAGCAAGACTCTGCCGCATAGGCTTACAATCTAATAAAATCATAGTAAAACAATAAGGAGGGGAAGAGAATGCCAACAGGTACAGGGTAGGGTAAGCAGGCACAGGGTAGGGAAAAACTAACAGTAGAAAGTAACAGTAGAAGTCTGCACAACATCAAGTTTTAAAAGCTTTAGGAAAAAGAAAAGTTTTTAGTTGAGCTTTAAAAGCTGTGGTTGAACTTGTAGTTCTCAAATGTCCTGGAAGAGTGTTCCAGGCGTAAGGGGCAGCAGAAGAAAATGGACGAAGCCGAGCAAGGGAAGTAGAGGCCCTTGGGCAGGCGAGAAACATGGCATCAGAGGAGCGAAGAGCACGAGCGGGGCAATAGTGTGAGATGAGAGAGGAGAGATAGGAAGGAGCTAGACCGTGAAAAGCTTTGAAGGTTAACAGGAGAAGTTTATATTGGATTCTGAAGTGAATTGGAAGCCAATGAAGAGAGACTAGAAGACAGTCTCTGAACATGAACATGTTCCAGCTTGTCTGCGTCCTTCTTGAATTGTGGAGTCCAGAACTGGACGCAATACTCTAGATGAGGCCTGACCATCTAGACCTTCCTGAGCTTCCTTCTCCTATAGGGCAAATACCTCTACTTCCAAAAAGCTCTTTGGACTCCAGGCCGTCTAACATCTGTGAACTCTGGCAGTCCTTCCACAATCCATCTCTCAGTGCTTGCTACTCTTGATGCTTATATGCAACCTGTACCAGCTGCTGGAGAGCAGGAATTACAGGAGATGGCCTTTCCCTTCATGCTCTTCCAGAAGCACCTAGTTGTCTACTGTATGGGAAGAACGGATTCTGGATGAAGATGGACTTCCAGTCTCATCCTATCATCTTCTGTTCTTAATATATTCGCTAGCGCTTCTCAACAAAGCCTGTATTAACCCCATGAAGTTGCTTATCATGCCTTCTAAGAGAAGTGTGGTATTGCTTGTTTCAAGAATTACGTCCCTCCAGGAGTCGGCTTTTCACACCACCTGTCTTCTAGTCCAGTGTTTGAAACACAAAGTGTAGAAAGCAAGATAAGGTGTTAAGTTGCACTAGTGGCATAGCCAAAGCAGAGGACTCTAGGGCAAAAACACACAGGCCTTTTGAGGGACTGGTGGGCTGTTGACTGATTTGATTTGCAGGCCTTCAACATGTTCCCAGGGCGGCTCACCCATGCAGGCGTTGGCTTAGCACTGCTACTGCGTCATCTGAATTATATTAAAAAGACAAATGAGGTTCAGTGCAGTCCACATGTTGATGAAACCTCACCCCAAATCTCGAGATGACCTCTCTCCACAGTAGATGCTCAAAGGCATGGGGCATGTGATGGGGTAAATGCCAGAGATTGAGCACTAATGCCCCAGCACTATCTTCTGAAATCTGCTGTCCTAAGCAGGAATGGAATTACAGTAACACGGTGCCTCCCCTTCTCAATTCCAAAAGGGTACCATGGCTATGATGATGGTCTCAAAAGCTGCTGAGAGGCCCAGGAGATACTTCTCCTGTCTCTCTTCGTGCAGCCAAGGCAATATCATAGAATCATAGAATAGCAGAGTTGGAAGGGGCCTACAAGGCCATCGAGTCCAACCCCCTGCTCAATGCAGGAATCCACCTTAAAGCATCCCTGACAGATGGTTGTCCAGCTGCCTCTTGAAGGCCTCTAGTGTGGGAGAGCCCACAACCTCCCTAGGTCACTGATTCCATTGTCGTACTGCTCTAACATTCAGGAAGTTTTTTCCTGATGTCCAGCCGGAATCTGGCTTCATAGAATCATAGGATAGTAGAGTTGGAAGGGGCCTACAAGGCCATCGAGTCCAACCCCCTGCTCAATGCAGGAATCCACCTTAAAGCATTCCTGACACATGGTTGTCCAGCTGCCTCTTGAAGGCCTCTAGTGTGGGAGAGCCCACAACCTCCCTAGGTAACTGATTCCATTGTCGTCCTGCTCTAACAGCCAGGAAGCTGACTGCTGACTGCTTCAGGAAGCAGACTGAAGCCCAATTAAAATAGATCTATTATTATTATTATTATTATTATTATTATTATTATTATTATTATTATTATTATCATCATCATTTGTATATCGCCCCATACCTAAAGCTCTCTGGCTGGTTCACATAAGATAAAAACAAAAACAATATACAAAGATTATTGTTTTGATTAACCACAAAAACAAGCAAAATACACATACACTTTACACTTTGAATGGTTTTAATTTTTGTGAACCGCCCAGAGAGCTATTCGGCGATATAGAAATGTAATAAATAAATAAATGAAATAAATACATTTAAAACCACTATAGCAACTTTAAAAACAATGAGCCAAAAAACAGACCCGAGCTCATTACATATTGCTAAATGCCTGGGAGAAGAGAAAAGTCTTGACCTCGCACCAAAAAGATGACAATGTCGGTGCCAGGCGGGCCTCATCAGGGAGATTGTTTCACAATTGGGGGGCCACCACAGAGAAGGCCCTCTCTAGGCACCCGGAGGAGGACCTTAGATGTTGAACGTAGTGTTCAGGTAGGTTCGTGTCGGGAAAGGCGTTCCGTCAGGTATTGTGGTCCCAAGCCATGTAAGGCTTTGTAGGTTAAAACCAGCACCTTGAATTGGGCTCGGAAACATACAGGCAGCCAATGCAAGCGGGCCAGAGTGGGTCTTATATGCTCAAACCTTCTAGTCCCAGTTATCAATCTGGCCGCTGCATTTTGCACAAGCTGCAGCTTCTGAACTGTCTTCAAAGGCAGCCCTACATAGAGTACATTGCAGTAATCTAATTTGGAGGTTACCAGAGCATAGACAACTGAAGTCAGGTTATCCTTGTCCAGATAGGGGCGTAGCTGGGCCACCAAACAGAGTTGGTAGAAGGAACTCCATGCCACCGAGACCACCTGGGCCTCAAATGACAGTGATGGATCTAGGAGAACCCCCAAGCTATGAACTTGCTCCTTCAGGGGGAGTGGAACCCCATCCAGAACCGGTTGAACACCCTCCATCCGGTCAGCAGAACCACCCACTTACAGCATCTCAGTCTTGTCTGGTTTGAGTTTCAGTTTATTAGCTCTCATCCAGTCCATTGTCCCTCCAGAACCGTGCGATAGTCGGCTTGTACAGAGAAGAATATAAGACGTGCACTCCCACGTCATGGAAACGCAATTTTTTTTCACTCTCCAAAGCAGAGTTGAGAAGGTCATAAAGGGGAGAAGAGGACAAAACCATTTGCTGACAAGGAGATGTCCAGGCACCTAGAGGTCAGATGGAGAGGACCTTTCCATAGGGCACCAGAGATTGCTATCCTCCTCCTGATACTTTAATCATTCTTTGCTGACATCTTTCTCCTCCTTGGTGGCTGAGTAAACATGAGCAAAGACATTTCAATTTCGATGTGGCAATTCCCGGGCTACTAATCTTACCCCTCCATCTTCTTCGTTCAACCCTCTTTCTCACTGGTATGCCTGCTAGCCGTTATGGGAGAGGGAATACCCTTTAAGCCCTATCCGGCTGCAGGCTGAGTTCAGGTATTCATATCTTCAGCCTACTTACCCCTTGTCCAAAAGTGTCACCTCCCTAAGAGACCCGGTCTCATAGAAGACGTGTACGCAACCTCCATACGTTTTGCACTGCAATTCCCACAAGGCCCAGCCCACATGAACAACGGTCAGGAATTATAGGAGTTAAATTCGAGAACAAAATGGCGTCTACTAAGTTGACTACCCTTGTTTCTCTTTATTTCCTGGTTGCCCAGAGTGCTGATTTATTTATTATTACATTTTTTTTATATTTATTTATTACATTTTTATACCGCCCAATAGCCGAAGCTCTCTGGGCGGTTCACAATGATTGGTTGGCTTTTGTGGCAATCTCACTGTCCCTCCCCCTATTCCCAGAGCAGTGTTTCAGCTTTTGTTTTCTTGTTCGTTGTTTATGTATTTGTCTTAAGGTACCAAATACAGGCTCATCAGGTTGGGGTGATAGATACATTAGAATCAAGGAATGAGGGGAGGCAAAATTTTTGCCCTGGATTCAAAGTCAGGTCTCAGTTAAGGAGCAAATGGAAGAGTACAGAGTTCAGTTTTCAAGTGGGGTGGTTGGGTGGTTGAATCTTACAAAGTCTCTTGTATTTATTTGTTTCTGTTACTTCCACACCTAAAAACGGATATCGTAGGCCTCATCTGCATCAAACAGGATATTGCACTATGAAAGCGGTATATAAAAGGCAGGAGCCGCACCAAGCAGGATATAGCATGTATCAGTGAACCCCAGCAGTTTTCAGTGCACTTCAATTATTATTATTATTATTATTATTTATATAGCACCATCAATGTACATGGTGCTGTACAGAGTAAAACAGTAAATAGCAAGACTCTGCCTCATAGGCTTACAATCTATAAAGCGGTCGTGTGGCTCCTGCCTCTTATATACGCTTTCATAGAGCAATATCCTGCTTGGTGTAGATTAGGCCATCGAGCTGGAAAAAAGTGCAGAAAAGGGCAACTAAAATGATGAAGGGGCTGGAGCATCTCCCCTGTGAGGGAAAGTTACAACCGCTGGGATTGTTTAGCTTGGAAAAAAGGAGGCTAAGGGGAGACATGATAGAGGTGTACAAAATCATACATGGTATGGAGAATGTGGATAGGGAGACATTTTCCTCCCTCTCTCAAAATACTAGAACCCGGGATCATCCCATGAAGCTGATGGGTGGGAGATTGTGGACAAATAAAAGGAAGGACTTCTTCACACAGTGCATAGTGAAATTATGGAACTCACTACCACAAGTTGTAGTGATGGCCACCCATTTGGATGGCTTTAAAAGGGGGGTTGGATAAATTCCTGGAGGCGAAGGGTATCAAGGGCTACTAGCCCTGATGGTTGTGTGCTACCTCTAGTATCAGAGGCTGTAAGCCTGTGTGTACCAGTTGCTGGGGAACATGGGTGGGAGGGTGCTGTTGCACCATGTCCCTGGCTGATGGCTGGTGGGCCACTGTTTGAACAGAGTGCTGGACTAGATGGACCCTTGGTCTGATCCAACATATCACGTCTTGGGCCACAGCTAGACCTCAGATTTATCCTGGGATCATCCTGCCTGAGCACTGGATCCCCTGTGTGTCACCTTGATGAACAGGTTTGACCCCTGGACGATCCAGGGATAAACCTTAGGTCTAGCTATGGCCTTATATTCTTTAATGGCAAGCCCTCGCAAGTGTGGCTTACGAAGCAGCAGAACGGAAGGCAGTGAAAGCCTAAAAAGCAACGTTAGATTTAAAAACACAAAAACATAGAAGAAATTGCCATAGAGTTAGCGAAAAAGAAGCAAGAATGCAAGCTTCTTCCCTGGCGTGTTGTAATAAAGCTGCTTGTGTTGAGGTGAGAACTCTACATGGACTTGCTCGGCGGCAATGACAGTAGAACGTTAGAATGTTTGCCAGTGTTTTCCGTTCCTGTCTTCGGTTCCCCGGGCCCCTCTCTGCAATAACAGAACCCAGCACAAGCTGGCCCACCTTGGGCGTGTTCCAGCACTATGACCTTTTCTGCAGAACTGCTGAAGGCCCTCCACGGGCTGAACTTCGGGAGATATGGCTCCCTGGGGTCCGGCAGCTGGAGGAGAAGAGGGTGTGAATTCTAGAAAGATGAGGTCACCTGCCAGCAACAGTAGAGCGACTGCATCATTGTTTGTTGCAAACCTGGAAGCGTTTGCCTTACAGATGCAAAAGCTCACGATCCTGGAAAGCGTCATCTGTCCCAGGCAGGCAGTTTTGTTTTTTATCCTCGATGTTTCAAACGCCGTGGAGCTCCGCTTTCCCTCCACCGCCAGACACGGGCTCTCACACAAGGGTAACCAGAAACGTTGCATCTGGATGTCGTTGAGTGCCTGGCTAGGTGTTTACAGTGTTCCTCTCGTCATTAAATCAGAGCTTAGTCATTATTAGTTTGTGGTTTGCTGCAGCAGCGTGGTGTAGGGGTTAGAGTGTGTGTGGCTAGGATCGGGTTCAAAACCCCACACAGCCATGAAACACGTTGGGTGACGATGAGCTCGTATACATTTTAAAAAGTTCGCGTTGCCTTACCATGGCTTTCTGCATCCACTTTCTTTCCGGGATGTCATGAGCGCCGTTACACTGGTGGCCACGTGGTTTGAAATGGAATACTTCTCCTCTCCGCGTGCTCCATTCACTTTAATGAGTCGGTGCTATCTAGTGGCGTAATTATCGCACAATGCTGAGATCACATACTGGGAGATCGTGCGATTTCCCAGATATTCCCACATTATCTCTGGTTTTTTTAAAACCTGTGATTTCCAGGGGGTAGCTTTGGAGGGGGCCCCGGATGCTGATGCTGTCATGTAACGGACCCACAAATGTCTGTGAGTGGCAAACATGACCGTACTATAAATTGCTCATTTAGAGAAACTCGATTGGTCAGATTATCTCTCTTAACCTAATTTACTACAAAGAGTAAAGTGGGAGATAAATTATGTACCACTGACGAACACGGCACAGGTTTGCTATAGGATTTGGTTCTTTCGTTGTTTGGTTTTTTATTTTATCATGGATTGCAAGTTCATATTTTATTATGGATTGCAAGTATTTGTATTTTTATTCTTATCTGCCTTATATTACTATGTTAAAAAAGAGGAGTGTTTCAATACAACTACAACAACAGGGTCCTGAAACACTGGGATACTCTTGAGTGCTCCTGCTAAGGGTTGCAACCAGCCACTCATGCCCACTTGTAGGGTACCCCATTCCGTCCCACCCACCCACCATTTTCCAACACCCGACCACACAACGATTCCATGGCTACTGAGAAGAATGCTCACACCCCCACCCCTACACATAAATGTTTGTGGTTGTCTGCATTGGGTACCCCCTTCATAGGCGTGCACAACACATTTCATCACGGTGTGCACCCAGGATTTCTTTTAAAAGGCGGACATTGGTTGAATACTTAATCATAAAGGACACAGACAAGCTGGAGCGTGTTCAGAGGAGGGCAACCAGGATGATCAGGGGTCTGGAAACAAAGCCCTCTGAAGAGAGACTGAAAGAACTGGGCATGTTTAGCCTGGAGAAGAGAAGATTGAGGGGAGACATGATTGCACTCTTCAAATACATAAAAGGTTGTCACCCAGAGGAGGGCCAGGATCTCTTCTGGATCCTCCCAGAGTGCAGGACATGGAATAATGGGCTCAAGTTACCGGAAGCCAGATTCCAGCTGGACATCAGGAAAAACTTCCTGAATGTTAGAGCAGTACGACAATGGAACCAGTTACCTAGGGAGGTGGTGGGCTCTCCCACACTAGAGGCCTTCAAGAGGCGGCTGGACAACCATTGGTCAGGGATGCTTTAGGGTGGATTCCTGCATTGAGCAGGGGGTTGGTCTCGATGGCCTTGTAGGCCCCTTCTAGCACTACAATTCTAGGATTCTATGATCACTACCTTTCGGTGTAAAAGTGGGCAGTGTCTAATAGTGAGTATATTGAGCTCTGTCTACGATCCTTAAAGTGAGACTAGGTTGTTAGAAATCCCACGTGGATCAGGCCTGGGGCAGCCTAAGACGTTTTGCTGCCGTAGGCAAAGGACAAATTAGTGCCCTCCTTCCCACTCTACAATTCTATGATTCTATGATCTCTTAGGCAGTCACAGCAACAGCAAAGGTGATCTGTGATAGCAAGCAAGGCATCCCATCAAAGTTGATATGGTTTTGTGTAATATGCACAATCTGTTGTTGGGTCATTTTGTCTTTAAATATGGTCCCCATTACAAATAATGTCGGTCCCTCAAAGATGGCTCACGCCTCCTTCCTTCCTTGAACAAAGCACTAGCATCCCTCTTGGGCTGACAACAAAGAGAACCTTTCGGTACAATTGTGTTTGCGTTAGAGAAGCCGAAGGAGCCATTTATTGGCTTACTCTCTGGGTTTATAAATATACCTAACGTGTAGCATGAGGCGGCTACATGGCCCCGTCTGTCTTGATCATGTCAAAGCGAATGAACAATGGAATATACCATGTGGTGCGGGGTGGGGTGGGGGAGGTGAGCCATCCATCCACCCTACATGGGTACACAAGGATGTGTGTTTAGTGGGTCATCTTACACCTTTAAGAACAAATTAGTTGTTGTTCTGGGTGATTCATAGTCCCATATATCTCATGTTATGACTCCTCATCCAGAAAACAGCCATTGCTCGCCAGTTTCGAGTCTTGCAAATCCCCCTTTGGCACTGGAGGTCGTAAATTAAGTAGAGGAACTGACTCACGGGAGAACAGATCAGATGCAGTTTTGTTTCAAGAGAAGTCGTGAAAGGCGAAGAGCTGCAGTTGGCAGAGGCAGGGATGTCTTCTGCCCATGTCCAAGAGCTGGGCGCCACACTTCAAGAAGGATGCAGACAAGCTGGAGCATGTTCAGAGGAGGATCAGGGGTCTGGAAACAAAGCCCTATGAAGAGAGACTGAAACAGCTGGGCATGTTTAGCTTGGAGAAGAGAAGTTTGAGGGGAGACATGAGAGCACTCTTCAAAGACTTGAAAGGTTGTCACACAGAGGAGGGCCAGGATCTCTTCTCGATCCTCCCAGAGTGCAGGACACGGAATAATGGGCTCTAGTTACAGGAAGCCAGATTGCAGCTGGACATCAGGAAAAACTTCCTGACTGTTAGAGCAGCACAACAATGGAACCAGTTACCTAGGGAGGTGGTGGGCTCTCCCACCCTAGAGGCATTCAAGAGGCAGCTGAACCTGTCAGGGATGTATTAAGGTGGATTCCTGCATTGAGCGGGGTTTTGGACTTGATGGCCTTGTAGGCCCCTTCCAACTCTACTATTCTATGAATAATAGTGGGGAGCCAACGCAAACAGGAAGAAACCCACTGCAAGCTGCCTCCGCCTCCTCCTCCTCCTCTTCTTCTTCGACACCTTTCCAGATCTCAGCCCAGGGATCAAACTAGATGTGGCATTAATTCCATGAATGCAGCCTTTCCGCAACTGTTGCTTACATCTCAAGGGAAACTCTGATTGGGACCAGTGGAGGCTAGTAATGCAAATAGCAGCTCCAGAGAGGTGATTTTTCTTAGGACCATAGTAATGAGGATGTATGGCCCCATTCAGAAGACACCTTACACCATGGCGTTAACCATGGCGGGTAAGCCAGAAAGCCGGGCCATGTTCATAAGACACCTTAACCATGTGCTTTAACCACATTGAATAAAGCAAAAAAGCCTTACTCACCATGGATAAAGCCGTGGTTTAAGTTGTCTTCTGAACACGGCCCGGCCTTCTGGCTTAACCACTGTGGTTAAAGCCATGGTTTAAGGTGTCTTCTGAACACGGCCAAGCCTTCTGGCTTAACCACTGTTGTTAAAGCCATGGTTTAAGGTGTCTTCTGTGTGTATGTGTGTTAAACTTCCCTTCCGGTCCTCATGTGGTCCTGAGCCTCTTCAGATTTCCTTGCAGCTGTGACCATTCCTGGACATGAATAACCTGACCACATTAGTTCACCTATTGGGCCTGTTCGGACAACATACTAAGCCATGGTTAGGCCATTAACCCTCTTGCAGTAAGTGCTTAGGGAGCATGCTTAAACCGAAGTTATGGAGCCACCATTGTTAGGAGTGGTTCACACAACACACTAAGTCAAGGTTCACATGACACGCTAAGCCATGATGTTTACCTCGAAATGCTAAACCGTCATGGTTTACCATGTTGTCTGAACAGGGCCATATTTAACTTTCCACCTAGATTATTGTTGTGATCCTGGGCACTGCAGTCCTCCGGTGGAAGGCCTAGAGTGCAACCAATTTTGATCCTCAAGAGCGATGGTAGAAGGGATGGTTCTGAGATTGGAGAGAGGTTCAGAGGGGGCTGAAGGTGGGGGGGGGGGGATTTCTTCAAAATGTCCTGGGGAAACTGAAGAATCATAGAATAGTAGAGTTGGAAGGGGCCTACAAGCCCATCGAGTCCAACCCCCTGCTCAATGCAGGAATCCACCCTAAAGCATCCCTGACAGATGCTTGTCCAGCTGCCTCTTGAAGGCCTCTAGTGTGGGAGAGCCAACAACCTCCCTAGGTAACTGATTCCATTGTCGTACTGCTCTAACAGTCAGGAAGTTTTTCCTGATGTCCAGCTGGAATCTGGCTTCCTTTAACTTGAGCCCGTTATTCCGTGTCCTGCACTCTGGGAGGATTGAGAAGAGATCCTGGCCCTCCTCTGTGTGACAACCTTTTAAGTCTTTGAAGAGTGCTCTCATGCCTCCCCTCAATCTTCTCTTCTCCAGGCTAAACATGCCCAGTTCTTTCAGTCTCTCTTTATAGGGCTTTGTTTCCAGACCCCTGATCATCTTGGTTGCCCTCCTCTGTCTCTGGAGAGACAGAGACAGAGAGGGGGTCCTGGGGAAGCTTTAGTCCACACAAATACCTATTTGCACAACAAGATGTGTGTATTGATTGCATTTGCACAATTGACATCACACCTTCAGCCATTGGGCAGTATAAAAATATAAATAAATGAATAAATCTCTTTAGCCCTGGGGGTCTATTGCTGCTGCAAGTTGCTTTGAGCATTTTCTTGTGTGTGTTTAAGTGTATGTGTGTGTGTTTGTTTAATGGAAAGGCTAATAAATGTGCTGCCGCGGCTCTTATAACACTATGAAAGGCGAACCCCTTTTATTTTAGGAGAATGATTAAAATGCACAGATTTGGGCACATCCTTTTGCAAATAAAAAAAAAATCCCGCAAGGGGGATCATTGGTTCATCAAATACACCGATTGCATTTGTTTAAATAGATTTGTAACTCTATTTGAAGTGACTAATGAGGCAGAGCAGAATAAACTATATATCAATCAATAAAATTGCAAAATAAAACAAAATGAGGCGAAACAACTAAGAGAAAACAGAGCTGCAGAAAACACCAGCAAATCAGTCAGATGCGTTTAAATTTCTGTATTTCTTTATTTTGAAGGTTTGGATGTTGCCTTTCAATCAGAAGATTCCAAAGGCAGCTTAGAAGCAACAGCCTCTCTCTCTCTCTCTCTCTCTCTCTCTCTCTCTCTCTCTCTCTCTCTCTCTCTGGATCAGCAACGTTTCGTCCTCTGGCTGATAAATGAAGCTTTCCTCTAATTTGGCAATCCTTGGGTCCCACCTCAAGGTGGGATTTGTCTCATTGTTTGGAATTTGTGGCTGCCAGTCAGAGTGGGGCTAATAAGCTTCATCCCACGTACCCATTTCCCTCGAATTATCCCCTACAGCATAAAGCTGTCCTTGTTAGCTGAATCACACCCTGGGCGGCAGCGCTCCTAAGATCCTTTGCATACCGGGAAAAGGGTTTAAGGGGGGAAATGTAAAACATCATAAAAAATCAACGGATGACCCAATCTGATCCAAATTTGGTATGCTGAAAGCTCTCCTTAATATCTATTACTGTGCCAATTTTGATGGCTTTATCTTTAAAAGTTACGCAGATGTAAGCATTTGTTTAATTTATACTTTAAACCTTTCAAGTGGCCGCTCGGAGAACAACAAATGATTCTCTCCAAAAGTAGTACCAAAATAGGTCGGTCCTTTTGCCTTTGAAGCACAATTAAAGCAGGATGGGAGTACTTCGGAGTCCTTTGCACGCAATTCGCAGTGATTGCACAGTATAACTCTGGTGTGATGAAGCTATATGTTTCTTACGTTTTATTGTCGTCGTATCTCCCTTCAATCGTTGTACGTCTTCCGTTATGACGTTTGTGTGTGATGAAGCTAAATATGAGGAAAGGCAATCAGACCATTTCCACACACAGCCTAGGGGACCGTCACATGTTTGCAATGTCCACCATCTCCATTCTGAGCGTCCTCCATTCGTTCAGCCCTTTGACGTGCAGTTGGTCTGCTCCACCTTTTGTCCACCCAACTCCTCTGCATCCAGCCAGGTTTGTCAACAACCTTCTTAAACTGTGCCATCTGGACCCCAGCGTCGTCTTCTAGATGGTGCCTGCCTTCTGCTGCATGTTGAGTGACCATAATGACTTCCAGAGTCTTGAAAACGAGACTTCCGTCACGGTCCTTTCATGTCACAACGTTGACCTGCGTCCGCTTGCGAGCCAACGCCCGTCTTGCTCAGGTTGCAGGCGTGCGAACAGAATGGAGGAATCTATCTCCTCCTGATATTCCTTGTGGGATGGGGAGATGAATAACACTGCCCCGAAGGCTACAGCAAAGGCCGGGAGGTCAGCTGCAGGGACTCCCAGGGAATATGGCTGTTGTCGACAGTTATTGGGAATGTCTTCTAAGAATAACATTGGCCAGCTAAGATGGAAGAGCCCTGCTTTGAACTTCTTTAAAAAAAAAGCAGCATTCATTTGAAGGCGCCTCACCTCTTTCCTCCCCTTTGGGTTTCCATTCACATTCCCAAACAATTGATATTTTCTTAAAATTCTGCTGAAAAGCAAACAAATTCCAGCCCCGTTGAACCCTGCCCATCTACTCAGCCAACGCTCATCGCTTTCTCGCCCCTCTTCTCCTGCCTGGGTTGGACGCCGGTCGGTTGCTCCTCCATAAACAAGTGTCAGCAGATTGAATTGAGGCTGTAGGCGTGGGAAGGGCAGCTGAGCCCACTGGTATCTCAGCCGAACCCCATTAAGGCAGGTAGATGAACTCATCCTAACGAGGGATATTGGAGGATGCATCAGATGGATAACCTTGTTTGTTTAAAGGTTGAGGCAAGGCAGATCGTGGCTCTGCGTACCTGCAGGATCTAATTAAAACGGAGGCGCACAGCGTTGGACTTACTGTAAGAAACAAAAGAAAATTGAACTTGATTGGATTAGAGCTTCATCCCACGTACCTGCTTCCCTCGAATTATCCCCTACAGCGCTAAGCTGTTGCCGTTGTTTTTATTGCTACCGGGCGGCAGCGATCCTTTGCATACCAGGAAGTGGGTTTAAGGGGGGAAATGTAAAAAAAAAAAAAAATCAACAGATGACCCAATCTGATTCAAATTTGGTATGCTTAAAGCTCTCCTTAATATCTGTTACTGTGCCAATTTTGATGTCTTTGTCTTTAAAGCTTACGCAGATGTAAGCATTTGTTTAATTTTTCTTTAAAATCCTGTTCCTGCACCCCAATGGCCGCTCGGAAGATACGCTCGAAACCTGGTAGCTAAATATTGCACTTCTTTTGGCTGTATAGCACAATTAAAGCGGGACGCATGGGAGTACTTTGCAGTCAAAGCAGACTATAAGGTGGAAAACTTCTGAGTCCTTTGCACGCAATTCGCAGTGATTGCACTGTATAACCCTGGTGTGATAAAGCTCTTCGTCTCCTGCAGCCAGAAAGAATCATGATAGAGTTTGACACGCCGTCTGGAATCTTCGCACCCGTCGCACGTCTCTTTGCCTGGCTTATTTCATTCATTATATTTTTATCCTGCTGTTTCTAATGAAGAATTTGTAACTTCTACACCAATCAAAATTCCTAGAGGATCACCCGTAAGCTGTGATGGAATACTGGCCGGCGTAAGTCAGACCTCTGTCCAGCCATGATGTGTGCTGGGTGACCTTGGGCCAAGCACTTCTTCTCTGCTTAGCCAACCTTCTTGGCCTGTTGTGAGGCTAAAAGCTAAGGAGACATCCTGGATGGCAGAATAAAAATGAATTACGGTCATATGATAGCAAGGAAGGCCCTGCCAGCAATAAGCAATGGCTGAAATACTAAAGGAAACACTAAGTTGGGGAAACACTGAAAGAAAAGGCACACTGCCTCCAGGCATAATTATATCTAAGAACATCAGAAGATCTCTGCTTGATCAGACCAAGGGTCCATCTAGTCCAGCACTCTGTTCACAAAGTGGCCAACCAGCTGTCGACCAGGGACATTAGGACACAAGTACAATAGCACCCTCCCGCCCATGTTCCCCAGAAACTGGTGTATATGGGCTTACTGCCTCCGATACTGGAGATATCTTCACATAGCCATCAAGACTAGTAACCCTCGAACCACGGAGCTCAGTCTGCCAGGCTTGAAATGCAAACAAATAGTTAGAGGTGCTTCCTGACGGTTGGGAAATGGAGTTTGCTTGAGAAATCCTTCCCCCCCTCCCATTATTTCTTTAGGGTGGATTCCTTCACTGAGCAGGGGGTTGAACTTGATGGCCTTATAGGCCCCTTCCAGGTCTACTTTGCAATTTGTCAGCCAAGACTCCGCATATCTGAACAATGTGTCCTTCATTCAGGGTGGTCTCCTTCTCCTCCTCCTCCTCCTTCTCCTTCTTCTTGGGGGCCTACAAGGGGCCTTGTAGGCCCCTTCCAACTCTACTATTCTATGATTCTATATTCAAGCGGTAGCTGGACAACCACCTGTCAGGGATGCTCTAAGGTGGATTCCTGCAATGAGCAGGGGGTTGGACTTGACGGCCTTGTAGGCCCCTTCCAACTCTACTATTCAATGATTCTGTATTCAAGCGGCAGCTGGACAACCACCTGTCAGGGATGCTCTAAGGTGGATTCCTGTAATGAGCAGGGGGTTGGACTTGACGGCCTTGTAGGCCCCTTCCAACTCTACTATTCTATGATTCTGTATTCAAGAGGCAGCTGGACAACCACCTGTCAGGGATGCTTTAAGGTGGATTCTTGCAGTGAGCAGGGGGTTGGACTTGACGGCCTTGTAGGCCCCTTCCAACTCTACTATTCAATGATTCTATGAAGAACTTGAACTTTCTCTCTGCTCCTCCAGGCTCTTTGTAGCCGGGTTGGATGCAGAATATTCTTACAGTTCTTAGCACACATTTGATTGCCATGACTGTCTTTTCACTGTTGTTGTTGTTGTTCTTGTGCAGCAACCATGGGGTTTACAGGGCATATAGACACCCACCCACCCCATAGCTCTGTGGCTGTGTTACTCTCTGAAATCAACCCTGCAAGGAAGACCAGAACCACTGTAACACAATGCCCAGGCCATAGAGTCGAAGCCAATGAGAGAGCGAGAATTAGGGTTGCGCGCCCCATTCCCCTCTCTTGATAAAAGTCATCCATCAGACTGAAATGGGTCTAGATCAGTGGTTCCCAAAGTGGCCGGTACTGCCCCCTTGGGGGCGGTGGGATTACATAGGGGGGCGTTAAGAGGCAAGGGGGTGGCACGGGGCACTAAGAGGCAAAGGGGTGGCAGGGGGGCGCTCGAGGTGGTCTTTTCTGAGAAGCCCCTCTCCAGAAGGTCTTAAAACCCAGGGACATTTTTATGGGAGAAGGTAGTTTGGTCCCAGGCCATATAGGGGAAAAATCCACATGTGTATTAATACTGTTTAAGAAGAGTCCTGTTAACGGTGAATTGAAGTGTTTCAAAAGCACTAAAACACTAATGAAGGGACATACTCTGCTTGGTGTGCCCCGCCACGCTGGGTGCAGAACAGAGGCGTTCGCTCTCTTTTCCCTCCCTCCCTCGGCAAGCCTGCAAGGGGGGGGGCTTCCCATTTAAAGGGGCCGTGCGCAGGGGGCACTGGGCATGAGTTTGTGGAACCAAGGGGGCGGTTACCTGAAAAAGTTTGGGAACCACTGGTCTAGATAATCAATTTATTTAAAATTCTGATTATCCAAATATTTGGGGTTTCCTTCTTGCCATTCTTGTACAGCAGTGTATACGCTTTTGCTGTCAAGTACGTACAAAGGAACATAGATGCTCATATTTTAGCATGTTTTGGGTGGCTGGATGGTAGAATATAATCTATTATGTATTCCTTCTTCCAAGGAGCTATGTTGGGATATAGATAGGCTTATCTCCATTTTATCTTCACAACAACCCTGTGAGGTAGATCAGGCTGGAAGGTGATAACCGTCCCAAGGTCTCCCTGTGACATGTGTCGGTATTTGGACCCAGGTCCGTGTTCAGCACTACACCATCCTAGTTCTCCCTCACACACACGAGACTATTGCTCAGAACACGCTTTCGGGTTTTCCTTGTTATTTTTCTACCCAGTTTAATTTTCCAGCAGTCTGTCTAGTACTGATTATTATTTAATTTCGAAATTGCCGACGAACGCATCCCACTTCTGACCTTTTCGTTATGATCTAAATCTAACAAATGAAATCAGATTATCTCTTTAGCTTCTGTTCGGTCTCTTCCTCTGCCGCTTTTTGCTGAAATGGGAACATTTCCTAAGTGTCTGGAAGGCAGAAACAGATGTGAGTGACTCAGTAGGGCTTGTTAGAGGCAGTTTTGTATTTGGGGAAGCTGACAAATACAGCTGACAAAGCCCCAAACAGTGGGGAGTGTTGTATTAGCTTCTATTTATACCCTTTTCCTTTTATAGCTAGCTTAAAGAAAACCTTTTTACTACCGTCTGCATCGGATCTTTTCTCAGATGTGATTTTTAAAAAAGTATATGGACTAATCCTAAGCATATTTGTTTGGAAGAAAATCATGTTGAGTTCAGTAGGACCTACTTTTCTGGTTAAATGCTCTGGTTTGGCCACAGTGTTTCATGAAAGTCATCCCCCCCCCCCCGAAACAGCTCAAGAGAGAGGCCTTGATCTCACTAACATCTAAGATACTAAACCTTTCTGTAGGGCGGTATCACTTCAGGTTCCAGGTGGGAACTCGCATGTTTGACTGTCCCGCCATTAAACAGAGACATAAAAATCCCTGTATGCGGAAAGCTAGCATGTGAAGAGAAAGGCTTATCCCTGACATGCTTGTTTTCTATATGCTGCAAATTTAAATGGTCTTCCATATGTGTGTGTGGGGGAGGGGAGTGGTATACGGGGAGGGAAATCTGTCCATACAGAGTACAAGCATGACCGGGATAAGGCGAGGTTAGAACCTATATCCTTGACATGCTAGTTTTCTACATGCAAGGACTGATGTATTGATATGGGGGAACATTCCATCATGTGACCCTCCCCCACCTGCCAACTGAAGTGTTACAGCCCAAAGAAAGGCTGCCGACTTCAGTAACAACTAGGAATTCGAGAGGTGCAAGAGGAGAGATACTAATACCCAAAGAAACAACTGAGGCGACAAAGCTTTTTTTTTTAAAGTGACCCAAGGGCTACTTCCTGTTAAAAAGGGCACTAGCTGTCTCTTTTTCAGTGGCTCTGAAACAGAAAAGCGTGATAGTGATGGCAGGGGGAAACCACAGCCAAGTACAGAAGTGTTCTTGCGCTTTGCTAGTTCAGCTCTTTGCCTGATGGGAGCAGACAAAAAACCCGTTGTCATTATCTCATCCAGAAACAAAGTCAGCACGCACAAAAAGTTATTGTGTCAAGCTGGCACACGATAAGGAGCACAGGTTCCAAATATTAGGACAAGTAACGGAGCATTTCTGTGTCAATTGGAGACAGACAGTGAACATCTCTGCAGGAGCGTTTTATTGTACACTTGTGATTCGTCACTCACAGAAGTTTGCGGGTCCTTTACACGACGTCGTCGACCTCCAGGACGTCCCCTGCACTTTCCCTCCTTTCAAAAAGATCAGGGATAAGTTGAAATACAGATTAAGACATCATACCGGCAGCCACTAGATGGTGCCGTTACATTGAACACATGGAGCATTGCCAAGGAAGTAAGTTTTTGATTCCTAATCCCGTGTTCACTGTTTAAAGGCCCCTGTCCTAAACCCAAGCCAAGTAGGGGTGTGAGATTTTTTGCTTAATGTAGAGAAGCTCAGTGTCGTAATGAACTCGCCAAATTCGCCATGATGCTTGCTTAACTTTAGTTTCCCATCGGTAAGTGAGGATTAGTCAGCTACCTTATGGGCAGGCAACCACAAATGCAGTTTTCCAGGGGATAAGTGCCCCTGTTAAGCAGGACACCCCATACCACACACTTCCCTTTGTCTGAGGTCTTCTTTCTACTTCATTGCTCATAGAGGTAAGAAATAGCAGGCTTCCCTCCTAACCAGTGTGAAAGGCTCCAACTTACCTTACTAGGGTGATTATATGAAAAGGAGGACAGGGCTCCTGTACCTTTAACAGTTAAATGGAAAAGGGAATTTCAGCGGGCGCTTTTTGTATGCATAAGAACATCACAAGTGCCCTGATGCTGGATCAGACTAAGGGTCCATCTAGTCTGTTCACACAGTGGCCAACCAGCCATCGGCCAGGGATAAACAAGCAGGACATGGTGTAACAGCACCCTCCCACCCATGTTCCCCAGCAACTGGTGCACAAAGGCTTATTGGCTCGAATACTGGACATAGCACACAACCACCAGGGCTAGTAGCCATTGATAGCCTTTGCCTCCAGGAATTTACCCACCCGCCTTTTAAAGCCATCCAGATTGGTGGCCATCGCGACATCTTGTGGCAGTGAGTTCCATAATTTAAGTTCGATCCCAGCGGAAGCTGGTTCTCAGGCAGCCAGCTCAGGTCGACTCAGCCTCCCATCCTTCCGAAGTCGGTAAAATGAGTACCCAGTTAGCTGGGGGAAAGGGAATAACGGCCGGGGAAGGCAACGGCAAACCACCCCGCTATAAGGCCTGCCAAGAAAACATCAGCGAAAGCTGGCGTCCCTCCAAGAGTCAGTAATGACTCAGTGCTTGCATGAGAGGTTCCTTTCCTTTCCTGTGTGAAGAAGTCCTTCCTTTTATTTGTCCCGGATCTCCCACTAATCAGTTTCATGGGAGGACCTCACATTCTGGTATTTTGAGATTCTAGTTTCATGGGATGACCCCACATCCTAGTTCTTCTGCGTTGGCATAGGCGTGCGCAAAAGGTGTGCTGGGTTTGCCCAGGCACACCCTAATGTCTCCAGCAACAAGCCCCAAATTGAGAGGACTAGGGCTCCAGATGGGGATCCAGTTGCAGTGGGAACAGTCCTTAGCTGCCCTCCGGTCTGCTCAGCTGCTGCCACCACCGACAGCACATCATTGCTCTTGCCAGGAGAACCTCTGCCAGTAGCCACGCTTCAAAGACGCCAAGAGGAGGCCCCTGAATGCGAATATCACCTCATAACACACTTCCTATTGAGTATTCCATAATTTTTCACCTTAAGAATATGGGGTGACCACATTACACCAATTTTAAAATCTCTTCAATGGCTGCCAATTAGTTTCCGGGCGAAGTACAAAGTGTTGGTTATCACTTTTAAAGCCCTACATGGTTTTGGATCCAGGCTACCTGTGGGATCGCCTTCTCCCGTACAATCCACCCTGCACACTCAGGTCCTTTGGGAAGAATCTACTCCAGTCTTCCTAAATTAGGCTGACAAGTATTACCCAGAGGACCTTCTCTTCTGCTGCTCCCAGACTGTGGAATGGCTTGCCGGGAGAGATTCGTCAACTTAACAGTCTTCCGGATTTTAAGAAAGCCATAAAGACCGATCTCTTCCGGCAGGCCTACCCAGTTGAATTTTAAGATGCCTTTTTAAATAATGTGCTGCTTTTAATAACGTATTGTTTTTAAATGTTTCAATTAGTTAGATGCATTTTATGGTGTTTGCATTTGTGTTGTACCCCTCCTCGATCCAGAGGGAGAGGCGGGTAACAAATAAATAAATATATTATTATTATTATTATTATTATTATTATTATTAATCTGGGTGCAAAGCCTAGTGAAATATGCCGCACACGCCTATGGCTTTCGGCATTGTCTGTTTCTTCTGACAGAGTTTGGCCGGAATTGGGGCATTTGTCAGCCTCGCCATTCTTGCTGACTCCCATTTATCCTTTGCTCCTTCGCAGGCTTTCAGGGGGGCCCTCATGAGCTCGTACTGGTGCTCGGGAAAAGGGGATGTGATTGAGGACTGGTGCCGATGTGACCTCAATGCCTTCGACGAGAACGGGCTCCCCAGCTGCAGCCCCCTCCTCCAGCCTGTGTAAGTATCTCTTTGCACCCAGACAGGTAGCCAGTCTAGGTCAGGGTGACCCTATGGAAAGGAGGACCGGGCTCCTGTATCTTTAACAATGGCATAGAAAAGCGAATTCCAGCAGGTGTTTTTTGTATGCGTGCAGCACCTGGTGAAATCCCTTCTCCATCACAACAGTTAAAGCTGCAGGAGCCCTGGCCTCTTTTGTAACTGGTCACTCTAGTATAGCTAGAATAGTATCGGGTGACCCTATGAAAAAGAGGACAGGGCTCCTGTATGTTTAAAAGATGTATTGAAAAGGGAATTTCTGCGGGTGTCATTTGTGTGCATGCAGCACCTGGTGAAATCCCTTCTCCATCACAACAGTTAAAGCTGCAGGAGCCCTGGCCTCTTTTGTAACTGGTCACTCTAGTATAGCTAGAATAGTATCGGGTGACCCTATGAAAAAGAGGACAGGGCTCCTGTATGTTTAAAAGATGTATTGAAAAGGGAATTTCTGCGGGTGTCATTTGTGTGCATGCAGCACCTTGTGAAATCCCCTCTTCATCACAACAGTTAAAGCTGCAGGAGCCCTGGCCTCTTTTGTAACTGGTCACTCTAGTATAGCTAGAATAGTATCGGGTGACCCTATGAAAAAGAGGACGGGCTCCTGTATGTTTAAAAGATGTATTGAAAAGGGAATTTCAGCGGGTGTTTTTTGTGTGCATGTAGCCCCTGGTGAAATCCCTTCTTCATCACAACAGTTAAAGCTACACTAGCTACGCTAGCATGACCAGATACAAAAGAGGGCAGGGCTCCTGCAGCTTTAACTGTGGTGATGAAGAGGGGATTTCACCAGGTGCTGCATGCATACAAATACCTGCTGAAATTCCCTTTTCTAAGCAACTGTTAAAGATACAGGAGCCCTGTCCTCCTTTCCATGTGGTCACTCTAGCCTGGGTGGGACCCGAGAGTAGTCGGTGTGCACATTTCCCCCTGGCATCTCAGCCCTGTTTTTGCTTTGATTTCCAAACCTGCTGAAATTCCCTTTTCCATGCAACTGTTAAAGATACAGGAGCCCTTTCCTCTCTTCCAAATGGTCACCCTAAGCACAGGTGCATTTGTGTGCAAACACATTCCTCTTTCCAGAGGTGCAGAAGGTCAGAGACTGACTTTTAAGGCGTCTGTTCTTTTTCTGTTCGGCCCAGGTTGAGACTTTCCCCCAATGTGGAACCTTCTAGTATGGTCGTCTCTTTGGAGTGGCTGGACGTCCAACCAGCCATTGGAACAAAAGTCTCGGACTACATCCTCCATCACAAGAAAGTTGATGAGTACACAGACACGGATCTCTACACAGGTGAGTGGGGGACCATAGAGACAGGTGGCACGGTAGAAATGCTTTGTCTCAAGCGGTTGTCTGGGTCCTGTCTTAGTAGGAATAAACAAAACAATAGTACTGAATTTATATCGGACCCCTTTGTCCAAGATGCTGCGTGAGACATGCGAGAGGTTTCCATCTGGTCTCCCATTCATGGCGTGGCATCATATTCTAGAACCTGAGAGCCCCACATCCCACGCTTGATGGGCTTCCACAATGGTGGGTTAGATCTCTGTGGTCGAAATGCAGCACACCTCTCTTCTCGTGAGTGAAGCACTGCTGTGGTGCTCGTGG